>NC_091282.1:551902427-552264927 GCF_032444005.1 Ranitomeya imitator | reverse complement strand
GTGCCTTTTACCCGCGGATTTTTCAAAAATGATGCTGAAAAATCTCACACGAATCCGCAACGTGGGCACATGGCCTTAGGGTTAGGGTTGGAATTAGGGTTATGGCTACAGTTGGGATTAGGGTTAGGGGTGTGTTGGGGTTAGGGTTGTGATTAGGGTTATGGCTACAGTTGGGATTAGGGTTAGGGGTGTGGGGGGGTTAGTGTTGGAGTTAGAATTGAGGGGTTTCCACTGTTTAGGCACATCAGGGGGTCTCCAAACGCAACATGGCACCACAATTGATTCCAGCCAATCTCGTATTCAAAAAGTCAAATGGTGCTCCCTCAATTCCGAGCCCCGACGTGTGCCCAAACAGTGGTTTACCCCCACATATGGGGTACCAGCATACTCAGGATAAACTGCGCAACAATTACTGGGGTCCAATTTCTCCTGTTACCCTTGTGAAAATAAAAAAATGCTTGCTAAAACATCATTTTTGAGGAAAGAAAAATGATTTTTTATTTTCACGGCTCTGCGTTGTAAACGTCTGTGAAGCACTTGGGGGTTCAAAGTGCTCACCACATATCTAGATAAGTTCCTTGGGGGGTCTAGTTTCTAAAATGGGGTCACTTGTGGGGGGTTTCTACTGTTTAGGCACATCAGGGGCTCTGCAAACGCAACGTGACGCCCGCAGAGCATTCCATCAAAGTCTGCATTTCAAAACGTCACTACTTCAATTCCGAGCCCCGGCATGTGCCCAAACAGTAGTTTACCCCCACATATGGGGTATCACCGTACTCAGGAGAAACTGGACAACAAATATTGGGGTCAAATTTCTCCTGTTACACTTGGGAAAATTAAAAAATTCTGGGCTAAATAATTATTTTTGAGGAAAGAAAACGTATTTATTATTTTCACGGCTCTGCATTATAAACTTCTGTGAAGCACTTGGGGGTTCAAAGTGCTCAGCACACATCTAGATAAGTTCCTTTCGGGGTCTAGTTTCCAAAATGGGGTCACTTGTGGGGGGTTTCTACTGTTAAGCCACATCAGGGGCTCTGCAAACGCAACGTGACGCCCACAGAGCATTCCATCAAAGTCTGCATTTCAAAACGTCACTACTTCACTTCCGAGCCCCGGCATGTGCCCAAACAGTGGTTTACCCCCACATATGGGGTATCAGCGTACTCAGGAGAAACTGGACAACAACTTTTGGGGTCAAATTTCTCCTGTTACCCTTGGGAAAATAAAAAATTGCAGGCTAAAAGATCATTTTTGAGAAAATAATTTTTTTTTTTTTTTTTTTTTCATGGCTCTGCCTGGGGGTTTAAAGTGCTCAATATGCATCTAGATAAGTTCCTTGTGGGGTCTAGTTTCCAAAATGGGGTCATTTCTTGGGGATCTCCAATGTTTAGGCACACAGGGGCTCTCCAAACGTGACATGGTGTCCGCTAATGATTGGAGCTAATTTTCCATTTAAAAAGCCAAATGGCGTGCCTTCCCTTCCGAGCCCTGCCGTGCGCCCAAACAGTGGTTTACCCCCACATATGGGGTATCAGCGTACTCAGGACAAACTGGACAACAATATTTGGGGTCCAATTTCTCCTATTATCCTTGGCAAAATAGGAAATTCCAGGCTAAAAAATCATTTTTGAGGAAAGAAAAATTATTTTTTATTTTCATGGCTCTGCGTTATAAACTTCTGTGAAGCACCTGGGGGTTTAAAGTGCTCAATATGCATCTAGATAAGTTCCTTGTGGGGTCTAGTTTCCAAAATGGGGTCACTTGTGGGGGAGCTCCAATGCATAGGCACACAGGGGCTCTCCAAACGCGACATGGTGTCCGTTAACAATTGGAGCTAATTTTCCATTCAAAAAGTCAAATGGCGCGCCTTCCCTTCCGAGCCCTGCCGTGTGCCCAAACAGTGGTTTACCCCCACATATGAGGTATCGGCGTACTCGGGAGAAATTGCCCAACACATTTTAGGATCCATTTTATCCTGTTGCCCATGTGAAAATGAAAAAATTGAGGCAAAAAGAATTTTTTTGTGAAAAAAAAGTACTTTTTCATTTTTACGGATCAATTTGTGAAGCACCTGGGGGTTCAAAGTGCTCACTATGCATCTAGATAAGTTCCTTGGGGCGTCTAGTTTCCAAAATGGGGTCACTTGTGGGGGAGCTCCAATTTTTAGGCACACGGGGGCTCTCCAAACGTGACATGGTGTCCGCTAAAGAGTGGAGCCAATTTTTGATTCAAAAAGTCAAATGGCGCTCCTTCCCTTCCAAGCCCTGCCGTGCGCCCAAACAGTGGTTTACCCCCACATATGAGGTATCAGTGTACTCAGGACAAATTGGACAACAACTTTCGTGGTTCAGTTTCTCCTTTTACCATTGGGAAAATAAAAAAATTGTTGCTAAAAGATAATTTTTGTGACTAAAAAGTTAAATGTTCATTTTTTCCTTCTATGTTGCTTCTGCTGCTGTGAAGCACCTGAAGGGTTAATAAACTTCTTGAATGTGGTTTTGAGTACCTTGAGGGGTTCAGTTTTTAGAATGGTGTCACTTTTGGGTATTTTCAGCCATATAGACCCCTCAAACTGACTTCAAATGTGAGGTGGTCCCTAAAAAAAATGGTTTTGTAAATTTCGTTGTAAAAATGACAAATCGCTGGTCAAATTTTAACCCTTATAACTTCCTAACAAAAAAAAATTTTGTTTCCAAAATTGTGCTGATGTAAAGTAAACATGTGGGAAATGTTATTTATTAACTATTTTGTGTCACATATCTCTCTGGTTTAACAGAATAAAAATTCAAAATGTGAAAATTGCGAAATTTTCAAAATTTTTGCCAAATTTCCGTTTTTATCACAAATAAACGCAGAATTTATTGACCTAAATTTACCACTAACATGAAGCACAATATGTCACGAAAAAAACAATCTCAGAACCGCTAGGATCCGTTGAAGCGTTCCTGAGTTATTACCTCATAAAGGGACACTGGTCAGAATTGCAAAAAACGGCAAGGTCTTTAAGGTCAAAATAGGCTGGGTCATGAAGGGGTTAAAAGCCAAAACCAGGAGTGGGTGATGAATGCAGAAGTGGTGCATATATTTCTGTTATACTTTTCCTCTAATTGTTCCTCTCCTAGTTTTGGCTTACACATACTGAGGTAAAATACTGAATGTGTGAATGTAGCCATAAGTTTAGTGTACAGTATCTGGCTTACAGCCAGTTAGTGACGCCCATTCTATTATAGTCAAACATAAAATTCTGTAACAAAATACTGAACAAAACAAGGCACAGTTAGAATTTGGCTATAAAACATCAACATATAAAAAATAAAAGAACACCTTTATTTCCATGCAGTTCCTGTATTTCAGCTTCCTACTGTACCAGTTACAGTACAAATCAAGAACTGTAAAGGACTAGGGTTGAATTCAAACACTTTCATCCATGGGTTGGATACAGTTTGCATCTAATTTTGGTCTATGTCCCATCAGTATATCCTTGTGGTGCCATTTTATTCACCTAAATGGTAGCCCTTAGGCTGAAAATGAGACCACAGTGAGGGGACAGGTCTGCAATGAGACTATTGTTCAGCAAAAATGATATGGGAATATCCCCAAACAATTTAATGTGTCATGGTGTTTATACAGTGGAGAACAACGAAGGAACACTTACGACAAAGACAGGTAAACGGACATGTGAATGAAGCCTTACAAGTGGGACATTAATTTTACTTCAACGCATTTTATCATTGTGGGTATATATTTTTTTTTATTCATTTGCATATAAAGTAAAAATATTTCTGTTTGGTCAAGATGACCCAATTTACTACAGTAATATGTGCCAAACAAACCAAATAAAATCTGCTCAGAAAAAAAACACATGGTAAAAAAAACCTCTGATTCAGTCCATTTAACATTACAGTGGGCCCACGCTGCTGTGAGTCTGGTTTAAATAAATCTTTTCTTCCACATAATGGTTGTTGTTGATTTCATAGTCCTTTTTATTTTCCTTTAAAAAGTTACTGTACTTATATTTTCTCATTGCGTACGTGCTTTAGAGCTCTACAGTAATGTAGCCAGTGAGAAAGCCTAGTAGAGTTTTTTGATCTTCCAATGATCCTTTTCCACATCTATGAGGCTCCTAAGTACTGATGGAAGTAGAGACCAAATAGGCTAGTGACAATTTGGCAGACAGAGACCCACCATGTCAAAAAACCAAACAGACCACGGAAGAAAATGGAAGAGAAGATGGTTCGGAAAGCACTCAGTGCCCCTATTATCTGCTCGACGGCAATCTGAACATCCTCAGAGTCTTCCTCTTCTTCAGAAGATGTAATGCGTGGTGCAGTAGAAGACTCTACTACAGGGGAAAAGCCAATGGTTTCTGGGTACAGTCCCCAAGAGTAATCACCTGCAAACATATAATAATTGCACATAACATGGAATAGAGACTTATTAATACCCAATTCATGGAAGTGGCCACACACATTATCCTAACTTGGTTGGGCTTTGTAGAGGAATCAAAGCAATGTCACCAGAATTCTGGAGTAAATTTTCTCTGTAAAGCCGCAAAACTTTGGCACAACTTGGAGTTGTGCAAAAATGTTGTAACTTGATTTTTTTTTTCACAATAGTTTCTCCCAGATCTGTCAAAATGGGTGAAACTGGGGAGGGACAGGGACGTGACGCCACAACTCGTCTAGGCCATGGTAAGCTGTGCATGAAGGTGTACACCATCCATCAGACACGTGTGCCTCTTCATTAATCAGTAGCGTCTGACTCAAATAGGCTCCCTCATCAAGACCAGTGTGAAAAATGCTTGTCTTGATGAATCGGGACCTATATGTGTAAGCACACTACCGGGCTGTCCCATGAAACTCATCATTAAAGGGACACTGTCACCTGAATTTGGAGGGAACAATCTTCAGCCATGGAGGCGGGGTTTTCGGGTGTTTGATTCACCCTTTCCTTACCCGCTGGCTGCAATATTGGATTGAAGTTCATTCTATGTCCTCCGTAGTACACGCCTGCGTAAGGCAATCTTGCAGCCAGCGGGTAAGGAAAGGGTGAATCAAACACCCGAAAACCCCCGCCTCCATGGCTGAAGATTGTTCCCTCCAAATTCAGGTGACAGTGTCCCTTTAATATGGAAGCTGGGAAAGATGACATCAACCTACAACCATCATGTGTATGGTCTAGCTTATTTTAGTGACTTTACATGCATGGCAAGCCGTGTAGGCCAAAGCGTGTTCTCATTTACGGAAACAAGATCTTTTTCAGAGTGTACAGTAAAAATAAAGTGATTCCCTCCCTTCACTTGGTGACCAAGGGACCAGTCATGTATTGTGCTGCACATTAGATCGCCAATCGGCATGCGCCCTTTAGTAATATAGCAACAACGGACTGATCACTTTCGCTGGGCACTGTGGCCAATGTCTACAGCGAAATACACAAGCTGGGTGGGTCTCCCACCAAGTTGCATTCCCCACAAATAGGCAAATTATTTGGCGTTATACGTTAGATGTGGTTTCATATTGAGGACATGGAGCATTTACAATTTTACCTACCCATTGACTTCAGCAAGAAAACACAATGCAGGGTAAAAATGATTGGTGCCAAATACTGTAAAGACACTACAGTAAGGTAACAAAAGATGCGGGAAATCTGCACAAAAAAAAAAAAATTAATTAATTGCCCCAGACGTCATTAAATTCATTTTTCCAGATGCCAATTTGAGTTTGTTTTAATCTTGTAATAATAAAATAGTACAAATACATACACGAAATACACTCCACTAAATGTGATTTAATGTTTACGGCTGACAGAAATTGATGTCCGTGCACAGTAAAACAGATCTATTCTATGGGCTTTACCTTCTGGCTACACTGTAATAGGTTTCGGAAGGACTATACATTTAAGGTGAAGGATATAGAATAATATCAGGCTCCTAATAACATGTTTAATGTGGCTGTCAACCACTTTATCATGGATGACCTATCCCTAGGATAGGTTATCAATGTCTGATTGATCGGGGTCCAATACCTGGCACCCCCGCTGATCAGCTTGTCTTTGGTGTCAGAGGCAGCCGGAAGTGCTCAGTTGTGGAACTGCCCCGTCTTCTGGTAGTGGCCAAGGCAGGGTACTGCACGTTGATTATAACATGATTGGTGGGGGTGCCGGGTTTCAGACCCCGACTCATCAGACATTGATGACCTATCCTAAGGATAGAGCGCTGCTCACGCTTCTCTGCTAATCATGCTGCGTGATATCGGTGAACTGTGAATAATGGAGCTCCCATACTAGTCCGCGTACATAAGCGCTTGGATTGCATGCTGTTTTTTCATACTCCGCAGTATCACTTTAGTGATTGCACACATTATTAGGAGCCTGATCAAGTATTCCTATAACAGGTTCACTTTAAGGAATATATTGTAGATAACAAGCCGACCATGTAGTGCAAGCAGCTCTTAGTACATGCCTCCCAATATATCTCGGGACGGCAGATTATGGCTCAATTCATTAGGGACTATTTCTTGTGTTGTAGGGGAACCCGCTTACTTGTTTTCTCTTGGCTACTTACTTTACACTGAATCTCCAACATGGATATCCGTCCAGCCTCTCTCTTCATTTGCTCAACCCAACTGTTAGCTAAGCCGAGATATGCTTGCAAATGGAAGCGTGTTAAGGAGAGGCGGAGGAGACATAAAATCACAATGACCCAGAGGCGGAAAGTGTTGTATGCGGAATCTGACATACTGAAAAGATAAAGATATCATTTTGTTAGAACATGCTCAGTTTGTTATTTTCTTAGGTTGTAAAGTGTCACGAGAAAATGCAAAAAGCCTGGTTTGGGGCCTTTGTTCACACAGGATCATTTGACAAATTTTATAATATGAAACTAAAATAGAAAAATGGACTGACAAAGAAAGAAAAAAATCCCAGAATTAAAAGATTTTTTTTTTTTTTAACATAAAACGTTATTTAAGCAACAAGTCTTTTCTGATGGTCCGATCAATGACATCAGAAATCAATACTAGATCTGCATCCACTATGCCGTGAGATAGATTTGGAGAATATTTTGCCTTTACTTTCACGTTACTTACAGCTGTACAGCTTTTTTACCCATTGGTGCATTTAACAGAAAGTCTCTGGTGATTGGGCGGATCCACATTAAAACCACAATGACAGGAGGCAGAAAGCTGGCATGAAGTAGAAGCCTGCATAAAGAGGGCACAGAAGAGTTATCATTAACAGCGGCAAGTCACATTTTCCACTGAGTTCAGATGTGCCCACCCTGCAATCTGCTGTGGCCCCCTAAATTACCACCTGCCTCTTCAAACAGAATAATACATTGCATTTTTAGATTGAAAGTAACATGATTGTGAGAAAAATAAAAAGTCAATGGGAAACACTGACGAATAGTACCAGCACAATACTACCACATTTTTCAGGACATTAGAGAAGCACTCCTCCTCCTCTTCCCACCAAAGTTTTTATCCTCTTAATATATTGCAAGCATCATTTTATATAGCACTGTGTACTTACAATTGCTCATTTTGCCTTTCTACCCAGCTAATTCTTCTGTTCTCCATTAGGTCTATGACATCACGTGATTAAAAACGGACAAGCTGAATCCTTCTAAGCTCTATGCAGAAACAGGAGGTCAATTTTCCCTGTATGAGTCACAAGTCACTGCAAAAGTCTCTGGTATGGGGGAGGAGGGGGCAGATGGGTCAGGAGGTGAAAAGGGGAATGATAAATGCAGGGACAAGATACTTCCTGTTTCTACACAGAGCAGAGAAAAGAGAAAAATGTACTGGGTAGAAGGGTAAAATGAGCAATTGGAAGTACACAGTGCTATATAATATGATTGCAATATATTAAGAGGATGAAAACTTTGATGGGAGGAGGAGGGGTGCTTCTTTAAAGTGAATTTCTGGGTATAATAGACTTAGCATGGTTATTTAACTCAACTGGATATTTTTTGTTCTGGTCCACCCAAACGTTGTCATTTAAGCCATCTTTGACAATATACTTACTGAAGCATGGGTCTGTCTGCTGCCATCTTAAGAGCATCCAGGTGAGTCTGAGCCAATCGTAGGCCGGGGAATGTCAGACAAGCACCAAGGAATGAGCATAGGGCAACCAATGCAATTTTGAAACCCAGTTTAATAAAGGGGACTCTGAAAAACAGCGCACATGGACTTAGAACAGCAGCATGGCATTCATACAACTAAATTCTATTGTAATGTGCAAATGATTTACATGTGGCGAAAATGTTGCAAAGTAAGAATGCTTTAAAAAAATAGAACTGTTAATAGTTTGTTTTTATCAGTGTATAAAATGCAAAGTGAATGAATACGAGAGAACTAAATCAATTCAATATTTGGTATGACCACTCTTTGCCTTTAAAACTGCACCAATTCTTCTACTGTAGATATGCTTGTACTTGTTTTATTAAGCATCTCTGAGAACTAACCACAGATCTTTTGTGAATGTAGGTTTATGCAAATCCTTCTGTCTCATGTAATCTACAGACAGACTCGATGTTCACATCAGGGCTATGGCCCTATGGCCATATAATTAATTCCAGGACTCTTTGTATTAACACTTCTATTTAGTCAAAGGATTATTACTTTGCAGCATTTTTCACATCTGCCTAAATTGTTTGGTGACTCATAACTAGAGATGGGCGAATCCGAACAGTAAAGTTGGGGTCCGAACCCAGATTTCTTCAGGAAGTCTGTTTAACTGTTAGGGTTTGGCACCCCTAACATCGAGCTTTTCCCACGCTGTTTTCTGCATGATAGCTTGAGAAACACCGGTGGCTCTGATTAGCGGTAAGATTATTACCACCGACAGCAGGCATAGGCTGATTGGAGGAATACACCCATCAGCCAACACCTGTTACCAGCGGTACATTTTTTACCTCCGGTCACACCTGCTGGCTTAGGCTACGTTCACATTTGCGTTGGGCAGAGCTGCGGAGGGCTGAGTACTTTCTCGTACTTCCTGTGTTAATCCCCGCCCACTGCCGGACCTCTTCCATTCAGCTCCGTCTACATCTGCATGTGTCCTGCGTACCTATCTTTAACATTGTACATGTTGTTTTGACGCTGCGCCGACAGCAACAAAATGCAACATGTTGCTTTTAACGAGTTCAGTGCAGCGTCAAAGCAACGCATGTGGATGCATCCACATACATCTGCATGGCCTGCGTACCCAATGTTAAAGATAGGTTCGCAGGATGCATGCAGACTTAGGCGAAGCTGAATGGAATCGTAGGTGCGGAAGTTGGCGGGGCTTAACAGAGGAAGTACCTGGAAGTACGCAGCCCTCCGCAGCTCTGCGCAACGCAAATGTGAACGATGTAAAATTCTGACCAAATATTAAACATGTGAATGTGACCTTAATTTGAGGGTATTCACATCGTAATTGGAATAAGGGTTTAGGAATTACTGCTCCTTAATATGTAGCGGCTTCTTTTTCTAAGGACCAAAAGTAATTGGACAATTATCTCAAGAGCTTCAATTAAGCAGGTAAAAGATCTGGAGCTGATTCCAGGTGTGACATTTGCATTAGGAAGCTGTAGCTGTGAACCCACAACATGTGGTCAAAAGTGAAACAAAAGTAAAAGCTCTCAGTGAAACAGACCATCATTAGGTTGAAAAAAAAGAACAAATCCATCATCGAGATACCAGAAAACAACAGTTTGGTACATCCTGCAAAAAAACAAACGCACTACTGTGCTTGGGATCTTCAAAGAGGCCTGGATGTGCACAGAAGACAACAGATATGAATAAGTGCAGAATTCTTTCCATGGTGAAGAAAAACCCCTTCATAAAGGAAACCCAAGTAAAGACCAGTCTCCAGGAAGTAGGTGTTTCAATATCTAAGTCTACCATAAAGAGAAGACTTCATAACAGCAAATACCGCGGGCTCCCTACAAGATGCAAACCATTGATCAACCTTAAAAAGAAGAAAAGCCAGATTACACTTTGCCAAAAAAAATCTAAAGAAGGCAGCCCAGTTCTGGAAAAGCATTCTTTGGACAGATGAAACTAAAATCAACCTGTACCAGAATGATGGTAAGGAGAAAGTATGGAGAAGGCGCGGAACTGCTCATGATCCAAAGTACACCACATCCTCTGTAAAACATGGTGGAGGCAGTGTGACGACACAGACAAGCATGGCTTCCAAGGGCACCCAGTCACTGGTGTTTATTGATGATGTGACCGAAGACACAAGCAATGAATTCTGTGTACAAGGCTATACTTTCTGCTCAGATTCAACCAAATGCAGCAGGGTTGATTGGATCATGCTTCACAGTACAGGTGGACAATTACACACAACATACTGTGAAAGCAACCCAGGAGTTTTGTTTTTTTTAAGGCAAAGATGTGGAATAGTCTGCAATAATTGAGTCAATCATCACATCTCAAGCCCTTCGAGCTGCATTTCACATGCTTAAGACGAAAACTTAAGGCAGAAAGACCCAGAAACAAGCAGCAACTCAAGTCGGCTGCGGTGAAGGCATGGCAAAGCATCACTAAGGAGGAAACCCAGCATTTGGTGACGTCCATGGCTTCCAGACTGCAGGGAGACCTTGCCCGCAAAAGATTCTCTAATAACATTTTATTTATGGTAAAGTTAATTTGTCCAATTTATTTTGAGCCCCTGAAAAGAGACAACTTTGTAGAAAAACGTTTCCAATTCCTAAACATTTCACAGGATATTTTTGTTCAACCCCTTTAATTAAACCTGAAAGTCTACACTGCAGTTGCATTTCAGTGGTTTCATTAAAAAAAAAATAATAATGGACTGCAGAACCCAAATCACGAAGATTGTCACTGCCCAAATATTTCTGGGCCTAACTGTATGTTGCACTTTTAGGCTATATTCACATGCAGCATTTTTTGCTGCGTTTTCTCTGCAGGCAGGCCCTGCTCTCTTGGCAGTAAGTATGTGATGTTAAAAAAAGCACATTTTGCTGTGTTTTTCTTGCTCTGCGGATATGGATTACAGGTGTGCTTTGTCTACAGTACAGGTTTAATACATTTAGTCTTATTCACCAAAAGTGTTCGTTGCAAAAACGCTGAAAGAATTGAGATGTTCCAAATTTGAAAAATGATGCAATTCTCAAATTCCGTCAGGGAAGAAAATAAAAAACAAGTGTGTGCATGAGATTTCTGAAATCTCATAGCTTTTGCAGGTACTGTAACAAGCAACTTTTAATTTGCAGAAAAAAAACACTGCATACGAACATAGCCCTAACCTGCATGACACATGTTCCGTCTATCAATACAAACTGCCACAAGTGTACTATCATAATTAATTAAATTGGGTTGATCATAAAAAGATGTCCAAATATAAGAAACCATATGTTTAGATTATACAGTAAGTGCAGGATTAAAGAGAACCTGTCAGCAGGTTTTTTGCAATGTAATCCGAGAGCAGCATGATCTGGAGGCAGAAAGCTCGATTCCAGTGAGGTGACACTTACTGGACTGCTATAGATGTAGCAGTGAACAAACAAAGTTGCACTCTGTAGTGCTAAAGCTTGTAAATATGTAATATATGAAATATGAATTGCATTACTGCTCTAGATAAGAAGAAAAGAATGGAGACACGTAGCACATAATTTGGCCAATTCATGCATGTCCAGCAGCCAACAACAAGGTGGTCTCTGATTTGCTGGGAACCTACGTGTCCAGTGTGAATATCTCTAGGCTGAAGCCTGAATTTCTGGTTGGTAGGATCCTGCTGCAATTATAACCACCACAGGCTGAGTGCTCAGTCAGAGAGCCAATATACACATAGCAAAAGACTGACTGGCACTTCCAAATCAAAAAACTGGTGTGCATAGGTGCGCATGAAGAGTAGCCCTCTCTATATACAACAAACAAATAAAGATGTATATATAGATGTTGCAGTGGTCAGAAAGCCGAGCTGCATATAACCCCTCCCACACCACTGAGCAGTTTTCTGTGTACACTGAATTGTCAGCTACAAATCAACAGTGGTGGGGGCGGGGTTATGCAGATCAGCCTGACTGGTCTGCACATGAGATCTAGTCCTCTAGTGTTAATCTCCTGCTGATAAAACACTGCTTGTATTCAAACTACAGCACACAGCCTAATAAATGTCACATTCTTGGAATCAGGCTCTCTGCCCCATACATCATGCTGCTCTCAGATTAAATAGCAAAAACTTGTTAACTATCTCATACATACAAACATTTGCCAAGATTACAGCAAGTTAAGTACATTGATAAAAAATTCTAAGAGGCAACTTACGATAACTGCCAGCCTTGCTGTTTAAGTAAAATTTCCAGATTATGACAAATATTATCTATACCTGCAATAAAAAAATAGCTCTATTATATATGATGAGAGACATAGGAAAACTATGAGAATTGAGAAGATATCACATAGAACCATAACCATTCCAAAACAGGCGATTTTCCATTTTTACGCTCTTGTTTTTTCCTCCCCTTCTTGCAAGAGCCATAACTTTTTTATTTTTCTGTCCATACAACTACATGAGGGCTTGTAATTTGCGGGACGAGTTGTACTTTTTAATGACATCATTAATTTCACAATGCGATGCACTGAGAAACAGGTAAAAAAATTCCCAAAGAAAAAAACAATGCAATTCAACAACTGATTTTGGGGCTTTGTTCCTACAGCATTAGTTATGCGGTAAAAATAACCTGCCAATATGATTCTACAGTGATTATGGCAATACAAAAATTACATAAAAAAAAAAAAAAAAAGAAATAAAAAGAAAAAAAAAAAAAAAGTTGCATGTGCTTTTGTCATTTTCCAAGATCTGTAACGGTTTCAGTTTTTAGTCGATAGAGCTGTGTGAGGGCTTGTTGTTTGCAAGTCGAACAGACATTTTATTGATCGTTTTTGGGTAGATGAAACTTTTTAAATGCTACTTATTGCATTTTTTAGTGGTGTTGCGGTGGTAGAAATACTGCAATTCTGGAGTTTACATTTTTTTCCCCACAGTATTGCTGTGTACTGCAAAAATCATGGTCACCTATGAAATCTAGGTGCAAAAAGAACATTGCACGCCTGTGTGTAGGTGCCCAAGTAGGAGCCCAATCTATAGGAATATACATAGGAAGAACTTGGCACTCATATATAGAATTTCAAGGGGATTTATCTGGGAGTTGCAATCCACAGTGAGAACATAACGTTTCGGTCGTTGCATAGACCTTCCTTGGAGGCACGGATTGCCATGCTGTCATGGCAACCCACCGTCGCCCTGCGACTGCTCCTGAGCCCACATCAAAGTCATGGAGCCAACATTGGGCGTACAAGTACTTCCAAAGTCAGTAAAAGGTTAGAAATGGGACAGAAGAGATTAGAGGTAATGTGAATACCTGGTTCCAGTCCAAACTCTAAATATTCTTCTCTTACAACCATCACTATCATGGCGATGAGCATAAAGAAGAAGGCGAAGGTCAAGCAGACCGAGCGCTCTCCTCCCTCTTCTGAACGGAAGTAGTGCTTCATCATGGTAAACAGAACTTTACTGGAGGATTTGAGGTAAGGAATAACCAACAAATGCTGCTCTTAGAATCCAAGACCCCAGTTACCGCATCCCCTTACATGAGGCCTTAAAGGATACATAGCAAAAATGACAGTCAGCAGACACCACAAAACACCAATATTGACTTCATTCTGGGCATTCACTAGACAGTAGTATCCTTCAGTCAACAGGTAGATGATCGTTGAGTACAATGAAAAGTCTATAAACCACTGGTACTCCAGGAAATATCGAAGCACTGCAAAATGAAGGAAAGAAATAGAATTAAGTGCTATTACTAGAAAGATTAATACTCAGAGACTGAACAAAAAGTAGGAATGTGTCACCTACAAGACAATAGAGTGCGAGCTACAAAAGGTAGGTGGACTTCACCGTGGCTAGAAAGAACCCATCAATGAACTTGTTCTCTCAGACACAGTGCCCATGGGTGACAGCAAGGCCATAGTTAGCTAGGTATAGTTGTAATCTGAGAAATCTATAGAAATAAGGCTATGTTCACTTATTTAGTATTTGGTCAGTATTTTACCCCAAGAGTGGGTGATAAATACAGAAGTGGCCAAGATCACATTACCCCAATGATATGCATTTATTGGGTCCAAGGCTCTCATGATATATCCACCTATGCCAGGCAAATCTGCCAGCATGTTTTCTTCCAGTAGGAAGTCCTTATACCCTTATTAGTTTAATTGTACACCTCATACTAGTAATATCAAGCACCAATATATTTGAACAATCTGGCTAGAATATCATACCCAAAGTCCCATAGTGGTCACATTAACTTCAATCACCCGTTCTTCAAATGCAGAGTCACAAGTACCCTGGGAATCTTAAACCTACATCCTGAGATGTTGTCACTGAGACGTCACAATTTATACACAAATAATAATACACTGAGACACTCTTCATGACCAGAAAATTGATTACCTTAAAGGGGTTGTCCAAGTTTATCACAAAAACCAGCAGTCACTATTTCACTGCAGGCCTTGCATGTCCAGTTGCAATGTGGCCGGTCGTACACATATTGATGACCGCCCTGTTGCGCCAGTAGCAGTGGAGAATCCTCAGAGTGCATGCTGTGAGGATACACAAGTGTACAGTGACAGAGTGACTGCAGACTTCGTCATAAACCCTTTAAAGCAATGGACTTTGGAACAACTGCCTCTTAGGGTGAGAACAAGTCATGAATATAGGTTGGCAATCTAAATTTTTGGAAGTATAGGCCCAGATTCATCATTGCCCTTATTTTTTGTCCATTTTTGCGCCTTTTTTGTTTGCACCCAATTCATTCTATTTGCACCTTTTTTAGGTCTATTTTATATGTGCTCGCCAGTTTGTTTTCTTTATGCTTTGTGGGCGGAGTCTAGCAATTCCAGAGGTTTTAACTCGATGCATCAATTGTGACTTTTTTTAAATTTGCTGCAACTGCACTTCAGTCGCCCCTGGAGTATGCCAGTATTGTGATGCCAAAAGTCACAAAAATAGTTTAAGACAGGAAAAGAAGCCAATTAATGACTCTGCGGCAAATTCTTGAATCACGCTGGTCATTTTGATGAATATGGCACCAAAAACACCAACTAATACATACATACATACTAAGACAAGAAAGGAAAGTGACTTATGACGTCCATCTAGTCTCACATTATACTCGCCTTCCATGACAAGCTTTATTGTGTATACTGCAGTGATATAGATGTGATCATTACTGTGTATTAAACATGGATCATACATAGTATTTCATCAGAGGGGACTGTATCACATGCCGCACAAGTGATTGGATTTCTTTTGCATGTAAAAGGAAGTTTTTATAGTTTATTTTACCTTTACCCAATAAAATAAATAAATTACCAAGAGCATCAACCGTCGTGATTGGGGTGACCTCCAAATGAAGGTCAATGTCTCTTGGGACTGTAAGTGGTTTTTCATCTGTGGTTCCATTCATTCTCCTACAAAAATAGAGGTTAACTAAAATGTAAAAAAAATATGCAAGCTGAAAGTTTAATATCTCACTAAATCTGACACATGCACAGCATTACACTTTTCTTCTATTAGTAGGATAGATAGATAGATAGATAGATAGATAGATAGATAGATAGATAGATAGATAGATAGATAGATAGATAGATAGATAGATAGGAGTCTAAAAGCTCTGTCTGCCATTGCAAAAACCCATGAATCCGTAATTCCAGATAGTCAGCCATAAGTGAAGGAGTTCTAAACAATTATTCAAGTTTAGAAAAAAAAAAAAAAAAAAACAACATTAATTCAAGAGAAAAATGATCATTGATACTTAGTGTCAAAAAAACATAGTTGTAGGGTTTGCCTGGACATATGATACCGGTAACGATCTATCTGGATGTAATCAGTGCATAGAGTTGAACAGCGCAGCTCTACTTAATGTATAGTGACATCTACAGGATACTGCAGATCAGTTATTCGCTTAAATAGTAGTTGAGCTACAATTCTCACCAGAAGCCAGTATGGATTAAATAGCGTTCACCATTTACATGCAGAGAATAGTTGAAAAGTTAGGATATCAGGTGTAAGACATTCATTGATGTGATACTGATGACCTACCCATATGACAACCCTTTTATGGATCCCTGCTGTAGATTATATTTATTTGTAATCTTACCGCTCTTTCTTGGCTTTGGGCTTTAGTTTTCCAGAGAGTGCTCTTAATTCGTTCTCTGTTGGATGCTTGTAGCGGAATAAGCTGATAAGGAAAAAAAAATGAACATATGTGAAGTTCAATAGTGAAAGTGGCTATGCAAGCTATATGAACCATATGGTAGCTTTATCAAACTTGTGGCCCATGTAAGCATTGCGTAGATCCTAGAACTTCTCAGGCAGCGATTGTATTACTACATATACATTAAAAAGGTTCTCCAAGAATGTAATAAAATGGCCATCGTCATGTAACTCAAATGGCAACACTTTCTAGTCATGTGTCAGGATGGGCTGTAGTCTTAAGAAATAAAGATACAGAGACCTGCGTCTAAGCTGACAGATGGGCAGCATAGTACACATACCCATATCAGACATGCTGGAGAAGTGAGTGATAAAAGAAGAAATGATGTCAACAGCAGACTAAGGGTACCGTCACACTATACGATTTACCTACGATCACGACCAGCGATATGACCTGGCCGTGATCGTAGGTAAATCGTAGTGTGGTCGCTGGGGAGCTGTCACACAGACAGCTCTCCAGCGACCAACGATGCCGAGGTACCCGGGTAACCAGGGTAAACATCGGGTTACTAAGCGCAGGACCGCGCTTAGTAACCCGATGTTTACCCTGGTTACAAGCGTAAAACTAAAAAAAAACAAACAGCAGATACTTACATTCTAGTGTCCGTCAGGTCCCTTGCCGTCTGCTTCCCGCACTGTGACTGCCGGCCGTAAAGTGAAAGTGAAAGCACGTCACCGCTGTGCTCTGCTTTCACTTTACGGCCGGCAGTCACAGTGCGGGAAGCAGACGGCAAGGGACCTGATGGACACCAGAATGTAAGTATGTGCTGTTTGTTTTTTTTTAGTTTTACGCTTGTAACCAGGGTAAACATCGGGTTACTAAGCGCGGTCCTGCGCTTAGTAACCCGATGTTTACCCTGGTTACAAGCGAACGCATCGCTAGATCGCATCGCTAGATCGGTGTCACACACACCGATCTAGCGATGCCAGCGGGAGATCCAGCGACAAAAGAAAGTTCTAAACGATCTGCTACGACGTACGATTCTCAGCAGGATCCCTGATCGCTGCTGCGTGTCAGACACAGCGATATCGTAACGATATCGCTGGAACATCACAAATCGTACCGTCGTAGCGATCGAAATGGCAGTGTGTGACGGTACCCTAAGAATTGAGAACTGAGGAGGGAGGAAAAAATCCTTTGTGCAGTCACACACTTCTACAGCAGCTCCGGTATGTGTATGCTTACTATAGAGCTCCTCTGACAGTTGAGATACAGGTCTTTGGCGCTGTGTTTCTTTAGATTGGCGCCCATCCTGACATGTTACTGAGACCTGCCATTTGAATTACGTTACGGGTAATTTTACTACATTCTTGCAGAACCTGTTCAAATGGAAATATACTCGGGATTACAAAAAAAGAAGAGAACTTGGGTATTCTGGTTACTAATAAACTAAGCAGTAGTACTCAATGTCAAGCAGCAGCTGCAAAAACAAAAAAGATATTAAGAGTATATAAAAAGAGAACTTTACATCCCAGTGTACTATTACACCTCTATAATCACTAGTAAGGCCATATCTAGAATTCAGGATCCAGTTAGGGGCTCCATATTTTAAAAAGAAGATTGGGAAGTTAGATTTGGTTCATGGTCAAGCAACTAGATTATTAAATTGGATGGAAGGTCTTCTTATAATTGGATTTGCTTAGCTTAGAAAAGGAAGCCCCCTTTTAGGTGGTGTTATTTCCATGTATAACTAAATGTGTGATCAATTACTGGCACATGTTTTATTTCTTCCAAGGATCTTACAAAAGGCATAAGGTGATAAACACCACAGAACATATTAACCCCTTCAAGTCGCGGCCCTTTTTCATTTTTGCGTGTTCGTTTTTCGCTTCCCTCCTTCCCAGAGCCATAACTTTTTTATTTTTCCGTCAATATGGTCATGTGAGGGCTTATTTTTTGCGGGACAAGTTGTACTTTTGAACGACACCATTGGTTTTACCATGTCTTTTACTAGAAAACGGAGAAAAAATTCCAAGTGCGGTGAAATTGCAAAAAAAGTGCAATCCCACACTTGTTTTTTGTTTGGCTTTTTTGCTAGGTTCACTAAATGCTAAAAATAACCTGCCATTATGATTCTCTAGGTCATTACGAGTTCATAGACACCTAACATGACTAGGTTATTTTTTATCTAAGTGGTGAAAAAAAATTCCAAACTTTGCTAAAAAAAAAAAAAAAAAAAAAAAAAAAAGTGCCATTTTCCGATACCCGTAGCGTCTCCATTTTTCGTGATCTGGGGTCGGGTGAGGGCTTATTTTTTGCGTGCCGAGCTGATGTTTTTAATGATACCATTTTTGCGCAGATACGTTCTTTTGATCGCCCGTTATTGCATTTTAATGCAATGTCGCGGCGACCAAAAAAATGTAATTCTGGCGTTTCGGATTTTTTTCTCGCTACGCCGTTTAGCGATCAGGTTAATGCTTTTTTTTTTAATTGATAGATCGGGCGATTCTGAACATGGCGATACCAAATACGTTTAGGTTTGGTTCTTTTTTTATTGTTTTATTTAGGAAGGGGCGAAAGGGGGGTGATTTAAACTTTTATATTTTTTATATTTTTTTCATATTTTTAAAAACATTTTTTTTTTACTTGTGCCATGCTTCAATAGCCTCCATGGGAGGCTAGAAGCTGGCATAGCCTGATCGGCTCTGCTACATAGCAGCGATCATCAGATCGCTGCTATGTAGCAGAAATGCAGGTGTGCTGTGAGCGCCGACCACAGGGGGGCGCTCACAGCAGACCTGCATCAGTAACCATAGAGGTCTCAAGGACCTCTATGGTTACCTTCCTGATGCATCGCCGACCCCCGATCATGTGACGGGGGTCGGCGATGACGTCATGGCCGGATGCGGTAGTTAAATGCCGCTGTCTGTGTTTGACAGCGGCATTTAACAGGTTAATAGCGGCGGGTGAATAGCGATTTCACCCGCCGCTATTGCGCGCACATGTCAGCTGTACAAAACAGCTGACATGTCGCGACTTTGATGTGGGCTCACTGCCGGAGCCCACATCAAAGGGGGATTCACGGCATGCGCAGTACTAGTACGGCGCATGTCGTGAAGGGGTTAAAAGCAAAAACTACTAGAGACAAAGGAAAAAAAAGCATTGGATTGCATGAAGATAGTAAGATTTCCCCTGACAGTCCAAGAGTTACATATAAATCAAATCAAAAGACCAATGTCCAAGTATATATGTACATACTAGCGATTGAACATGCCCCAACAGAACTTACATTTCACACACTGAGAAACCTAAGGGCAGATCTCTGATCTCCTGGTCTAACCTCCTGCATGATAAGACAGTGCTGGGTACAGAGCACAAATGACTCACAGTTTTCAGACAAGGTTGATATGGGGGCAAAGGCAGCACAACTGAGATTAAATGTGTCACATTGCAAACCTTCTATCATCTTTCCTCTTCATACAGGGAGAAGTACACGTCCCTCATGAAAATTAACTGATTAATTTTTTTTTTAAATTCAAGTGGGTGTAAAAAGTGTTGTCCACTACCCAGACTACCCATTCAGCATCACTATATTTCCCCCCTGTAAAATAATAACACCTATACACACCTCTGGTGCAGGTGCCGCTCCAGCGATGTTGGCATTGGCTCATCCATAATGTGACGTAAGCCCAAGGAAAGTGAGTGCCAACATTACCTGCACCAGAACTGAGTATAGGTGTTATCAATTTACTGGTGGTATATAGGGATTGAGAAGGGGTTGTGTGAGTAGTGGACAAGCCCTTTTTAAATCATCAGATGCCAATAGTTTCATTGCTAATAGCTCTGCAACGATGAGACGAAATTAAAAAGACAAGCAGAATAAAACTTGGTGGAATTTTTTTTTCAGCCACTATTACATTGTGTGTCCAGTTCAACATGAAAAAAAAAAAATGGGTAATAGGTGCTCAATGAAAAAATAATTAAAATCTTGTGAAAAAGTTATACATCTTCTAGTTGACAGTCAACTAGACCTGAAGGTGCAAAGCTTCTAAATACTATTAATTGGCAAATCACACATTAACTCCTTTCTGACATCCGACGTACTATCCTGTCCATGTTCCTTGGGCCCGTCTGACCATGGACAGGATAGTACGTCATAGCCGATCGGCCACGCACATGGGTGGTGTGCAACGGATCGGGGCCGGGTGTCAGCTGATTCTCACTAAGTCCCAGGAGCGGTCATAGACTACTTCCGACACTTTAACCCCCAACACACTGCGATCAAACATGATCGCAGCATTCTGGAGCCGGCACAGGGGGTGACAGCCCCTCTGCCGTGGGGTCCCAATCGCTGCCATGGAGAACAGATGTCGTCATGACGACATTCGGGTCTCCAGAGCTGAGAGACGTCCAGTCATGCGCAGTGCATGTCAGGAAGTCTCTTGACGTCAGTGAACAGAAGCTGCAGCGCTGACAGTTTCTATAGCATGCAGATCTGCATGCTATAGAAGCGATCAGCCTGCACAAAATGATTGTCCCATAGTGGGATAAAGTGAAAAACTTAGAATGAAAAAAAAATTTTTTTTAAAGAATTGTAAAAATACTTTACAAAATAAAAACTAATAATAATAATAATAAAAATAAATCAATATTTATTCTATTAGTAAATAAATATTTAAATGAAAAAAATCTAAAACAATAAAAGTACACATATTTGGTATCCCCGCGTCCGTAATGACCCACTAGTTAACCCCTTTTAGTGAACACCATAAAAAAAGACAAAAAACAATGCTTTATGATACCGCTGAACAAAAAGTGGAATAATACGAGATCAAAAAGACAGATATAAATAAACATGGCACTGCTGAAAACGTGATCTTGTTCCGCAAAAAACGACCCGCCATACAGCTCCATCAGTAGAAATATAAAAATGTTATAGCTCTCATGATAAAGCAATGCAAAAATAATTATTTTTTATATAAAATAGTTTTTATTGTATAAAAGCGCCAAAACATAAAAAAAATAATTTCAATGCGGTATCGCTGTAATCGTACTGACCCGAAGAATAAAACTGCCTTATCAATTTTACTACACATGGAACGGTATAATCGCCGCCTTCCCCCGCCCCCCCAAAAAAAAAAGAAATTAATGATTCGCTGGTTTTTATTCATTCTGCCTCCCAAAAATCGGAATAAAAAGAGATTAAAAAAAATGTCGTGTGCCCAAAACTGGCACCAATAAAAATATCAACTCGTCCCGCAAAAAATAAGCCCTCACTTGACTCTGTAAGTCGCAATATGGAAAAATTATAGCTCTCAAAATGTGGTGATGCAAAAGCATTAAGCTACTTACTGATAGCGGCATTTTTCGGAGGCCCATGACAGCACTAAGAGAGAGGGGATCCGCCCTTCAGGAACAGGAAACCTACAGATACAAAAGGGCGGCACCTCTCCCCATGCATCAGTTGTATTTCAGAGCCTGAGAGGACTACCTCGGTTAGTGGCACACAAATATACATTATATACAGTTTATATACAAAATTAATCCATTGTATCGAACTAGATACCCCACGTGAGATCTATCTATCTCATTATATACATTATAGGAAGTGCAACCCCCACGTGAATAGGGAGGGAACTAAGGGTGCTGTCATGGGCCTCCGAAAAATGCCGCTACCAGTAAGTAGCTTAATGCTTTATTCGGACTCCCATGACAGCACTACGAGAGAATTACAGAGATGTAAACTATCTTAGGGAGGGACTATAGCCTGTAGCACCCTTAACCCGAAGGTGAGATCAGAGGAGAACCCCAAGTCCAACCGATAATGTTTAAAAAAGGTGGAAGGGGATGACCACGTAGCTGCCTTACATATCTGGTCGATCGATACTCCAGATCTTTCCGCCCAGGATGTAGCCATGGCCCGGGTGGAATGCGCCCTCAGATTCTGCGGAGCCGGACCTCCACCTGCAGTATAAGCCAGAGAGATAGCCTCCCTAATCCACTTCGCTAGTGTGTACTTTGACACTCTAAGCCCTTTCCTAGGATCTTGGAAGGATAAAAACAACGCATTCTCTCTCTTCCAAGTGTCAGTGACTGAGATATACTCTAATAGGCACCTCCTAACATCCAAGGTATGGAGTAGCTCCTCCTTAGGATTAGAAGGATTATGGAGAAATGATGGTAGAACTATCTCCTGAGATCTGTGAAAATCTGAGGCTACCTTTGGTAAATAAGCTGGGTCCGGTCTGAGGACTACTCTGTCCTGAAGAAACTCTGTATAAGGGGAAAGCCTAGAAAGAGCCTGTATGTCCCCTACCCTACGAGCAGATGTTATTGCCACCAAGAATGCTGTTTTGAGGGATAACAATTTAACTGAGGCTAAATGTAAGGGCTCAAACGGTTCCTTAGTCAAAGCTGAAAGGACTAGGTTGAGATCCCAAGGTACCGATCTATTCTTGTGTATAGGTCTAGCTCTACTAGATGCTTTGATAAACCTTGATACCCAATAGTTATTAGCAATGTTACAGGAAAACAGGACCCCCAGGGCTGAGACTTGTACTTTTAGCGTACTTGTAGATAGATTTAGCTCTAGCCCCTTCTGCAGGAATTCTAAAATCTGGTTGATTGGTATTCCTTCTTCAATATTAAAATTTGAAGAGGCTAGGAACTTTCTCCAAGTTTTAGTGTAGATTTTAGTTGTTATATGTTTCCTACTCTTCATAAGGGTATCAATTAGATTTGGGGAAAAACCTCCGTTTTTTAACAATGACCTCTCAAAAACCATGCCGTCAAATGGAGACCCTTCACTTGTGGATGGCTGATGAAATAAGTCCAGAATGTCCGGAAGTACCCAGGGGTCTTCCACTGACATGATCCTGAGCCAGGAAAACCAAGCCCTTCTGGGCCAAAATGGAGCGATCAGTATGATTCTCGCTTGATCCTCCCTTATCTTTCTGACCACCAGAGGCAATAGGCCTAGCGGGGGGAACGCATAAGCCAACCGGAAATCCCATCTGATCAGGAAGGCATCCACTGCCAGCGGATATTCCCTGGGATTTAGGGAACAGAATTTTTTTGTTTTTCTGTTGTCCTTGGTGGCAAATAAGTCCACCTCTGGATGACCCCACATGCGGACAATCTGGTCGAAGATACCTGTGTTCAGAGACCATTCTCCTTGCTTTAAGGTGTTTCGGTTTAGAAAGTCTGCGCTTATATTTTCTTTCCCTTTTATATATAGTGCAGTTAAAGATAGGAAATGGTTCTCTGCTGTCTGGAGCAGGCGGTCCGCTACTTCCATCAGGGACTCGGAGCGTGTTCCACCCTGGTGATTCACGTAGGCCACTGCCACCTGGTTGTCGGAGAGGACTTTGACATGGTGACCCTGTAGATATACGAGGAGTTCCTTAATTGAGAATTCAATTGACATCAACTCCCTCTGATTGGAAGAGGCTGATGTTTGGGGGTCCCATAGACCCTGAACTATGACGTCACCCATGTGTGCCCCCCACACCGTGGGGCTGGCGTCCGTTGTGATTACACAAGTCACCTGTGTCACCCAGGGAACTCCTGCTGACAGATTGTCTTCTTCTAGCCACCATCTAAGAGATGCAAGAACCACTGGACTTAATGTCATCTGACCATGCAAGGAACCCTGTAAGGCTCTATCATAATCCAGTACCTCAAACTGTAAAGGTCTGGAGTGGAACTGGGCCCAACGGACGGCAGGAATACAAGTAGTTAGGGAACCTAACAGTGACATAGCCTGCCTAAGGGTCATGGATGGTTTATTAATTGCTTTTAACACCTGTTGTTGAATATGAAGTAATTTATCAGGTGGAAGACAGCATTGTTGGGTCTCGGAATTTAACAACAGCCCTAGGAATCTCTGGATTTTTAGGGGCTGCAATCGGGATTTTTCATAATTTATGATCCAGCCCAGATGTTCTAGTTTAGTTGTAACTGACTTTACTTGAGAAAGGGAATGGTCTGCTGAATTCCCCACTATAAGGAAATCATCCAGATAAGGAATAATGAGAATATTGGATTCTCGTAAGTGCGCCATGACCTCAGCGACTACTTTAGTAAATACCCTGGGAGATGCTGAGAGGCCGAAGGGAAGAGCTCTAAATTGAAAATGGCGAACAATACCTCCCATAGACACCGCCACTCGCAGAAACCTCTGGAAGTTTCTATGGATAGGAACATGATAGTATGCATCCTTTAAGTCCACAACTACCATGAAGCAGTGTTTGAACAACATCTTTATTGCTGAGCTGATTGACTCCATTTTAAAAGGTAGTATTAACCAGGTATTCATTAAGGGATTTAAGATTAATAATAGTCCTAAATGATTTGTCTGGTTTCTGAATCAGAAATAGAGGAGAGTAGAATCCTCTTCCTCTTTCTGATTCTGGGACCTCAATCAGCACATTTTTAAGGCATAAATTCATGACCTCTGCCTCTAAAGCCATCTGTTCAATAGTGGAGGAACGTAAGGGGGTTAGCTTAAATTTATCCCGAGGCCAGTGAATAAATTCCAGTCTCAGACCTTCCGATATAATACCTCGGACCCAGTCACTATTTGTGATGTTAGTCCATGCGGAAGAGAAGGCAGCCAATCTCCCTCCCACAGGGATTGCTAGTCATTGGTCTGGTTTCTTACGTTCTTTTGAGGAACGGCGAAACATGTAGCCCGTACCTCTCCTGCGTCTATCCTCCCATCTAAAATTATCTCTAGAGGGCGAGGAAGCGCGTCCTTCCACGACCAAATCTCCTTCTGTTGAATGGACGCCGGTAAGAGGCCGATGACAAATTAGGGAATTTTTTCTTGTCATCCCCAGCCTTTTCGAGCAGCTCATCCAAGGTTGGTCCAAAGAGATATTCCCCTTTGCATGGGATAGCGCATAACTTGGATCTTGACTGAATGTCACCCGACCAACACTTCAACCATAAGGCTCTACGAGCCGCGTTGGAGAGTCCTGCTGCTCTGGCCGCCATTTTGACCGAATCCACCGAAGCGTCCGACAGGAAAGCAGCAGCATCCTGAATTACTGGGAGCGCAGTTAGGATTGAATTTCTGGAAGCGCCTTCTTTAAGCTGGGACTCCAACTGTTCCAGCCAGACCATTAGGGATCTGGCTGTACATGTCGCGGCCACTGCCGGTCTCAAAGATCCGGCTGCCATCTCCCAGGTACCTTTAAGGAAGGTATCCGCTTTCCTGTCAAGAGGGTCTTTAAGGGACCACATGTCCTCAAAAGGTAGTGAGGCTTTCTTCGATGCCTTCGCCACCGCAGCATCTAATTTAGGGGCCTTGTCCCAGGTATCCACAGCCGCATCCTCAAAAGGGATACCTGCGCTTTAAAGCTGGTGGCAATGAACCTTTCTTCTCCGGTTTTTTCCATTCCCGGAGAATCAGGTCTTGAATCTTTTCATTCACCGGAAAGGATCTACGTTTCTTGTGATCCAGGCCGCTGAACATTAACTCCTGACGGGAAAGCTGCGTCTTAGGTTCTTCTAAGCCCATCGTACCCCTGACCAACTTAACTAATTTATCCACCCGGTCCAGAGGTAGACAAAATCGGCCAGAGTCCTCTTCTGATGACGAGGAAGAGGAAATCGAGCCATAAGAACCTTCCTCCTTTTCATCCTCCGAAGAATCAGAGATCACCGGAGCTCTATGTTTTGAACTTCCCGCCTGGGACAGAGACCACAGGGATTCCCTTACTTCCATACGGATCATCTCCTTTAGATTAGCCGTAGAAGCAGATTCTTCCGCTACCTAGGGGAGGACAATAAGGGTGATACCATCTATCTAGCCTGATGTCACTCAACCCCTCCACTCCTGTAGACCTCACCGTCTGCTGTATACAGGAGGCGCATAATTTTTTAGGGTAAGAATCTGGTAAAGGGACTCCACAAAGGGCGCACTCCTTATGTTTCGTCTTTACACTCTTCTTCCCCTAGAATGACAAAGTATAAGGGGCCCACGTCACTGAGTGAACATTCACGTAGATCACTTACCAGTGCACGCCAAACAAAAGGTACCAGAACACGAGGGGGCTCTTTGCCAGTTGAAGCTCTAGATCCCTGCCTGGATGAGCTTTTACGGCTGGACTGGTCACTTCTGACATGCTCCTTTTCCACGGCTTTCTGCCGCACTTTATCCAGTAGCTGAGGCTGCTGCTCACCATCATCTGCCATTATGAAGCTGTGGCCAAAAGCAGGCCTCTACTGCCAATACCTGCTTATATCCCCCTGTATTCCGGTCAGCAGGCTGCCTGGCGTCCTGCCCATTGGCCCCTGCTGTTCAGGCTGCAGCTGGGAGGTCAGCGGTGGCTAATGCAGAAAATCGGCGTCCGGACAATGGGCGCCGCCATCTTGGAACGACCGCGCATGCGCAGCCACCCCGTGAACCGGAAGCGCCCGCTGACTCCACCCCCGGCGTCACAGCATTCCGGAAACGCTCTGAGAGTGATGCAGGACGCCGGAGATGCACAGCAGCGCTCCGGACGGCGCTCCACTTCCGACGCCGCCACTACACCACCCCGCCGCACCGCATGGACCAGGGGGGGGGATTTATACTTACCGACGCCGGCGCTTCATGGAGACCAGGAATCCTCCGGACCCTGCTCCCAACGCCACCGACGTGCAGTCCAGCCAGGACCACCGTGGCGTCTCCAGGGACTTCCGCAGCGGCCGAGGTAGGAGACCCACCCCCGGCTACCAGAGTCGGCCGGCCGGCCTGGGAACTTCTACGAGATACTATCTGTAGGATCCTGTCCCTCCAGGAACAGGAAACCAACTGATGCATGGGGAGAGGTGCCGTCCTTTTGTATCTGTAGGTTTCCTGTTCCTGAAGGGCGGATCCCCTCTCTCGTAGTGCTGTCATGGGAGTCCGAATAAAACTAGTTTTTTAAATAAATAGCGCCTTTTAGCGTGTGACAGCTGCCAAACATAAAAACCCGTTATAACGCCTCTTTCATACGTCATATTTTCGGTACCGGAGATGCCAGTGTCCGTGTGTCTAATACTTGTGACACACGTGTGGCAGCCGTGTGCCGCATCAGCACCACAATTACGGGCGCCAGGGAAGAAGTGTTACAGTAAGCGCTGTTCCCCAGCGTTGAAAAAGTCAAAACAGCACTCCTTCCCTTCCGAGCTTTGCGGTGCGCCCAAACAGTGGTTTACCCCCACAAATGGGATATCGGCATACTCAGGACAAATTGCACAACAACTTCTGGTGTCCAATTTCTCCTGTTACCCTTGGGGAAAAAAAATTGGATCTGAATTTTTTTTTAATCATTCCAAAAATTCCTGTGAAGCACCAGAAGGGTTAATAAACTTCTTGAATGTGGTTTTGAGCACCTTGAGGGGTGCAGTTTTTAGAATGTGTCACTTTTGGGTATTTTCGATCATATAGACCCCTCAAGGTGACTTCAAATGTGATGTGGTTCCTAAAAAAACAAAATGGTGTTTTAAAAATGAGAAATTGCTGTTCAACTTTTAACCCTTATAACTCCCTAACAAAAAAAAAAAATTGGTTCCAAAATTATGCTGATGTAAAGTAGACATGTGGGAAATGTTACTTATTAAGTATTTTGTGTGACATACAGTTGTGGCCAAAAGTACTGACACCCCTGCAAACACAAATTCTTTGTTATTATTATCTTCATTTAATTTGTCTTAAATGAAAAAAAACACAAAAAGAATTGTCCTAAAGCCAAATTGGATATAGTTCCACACCAAACATAAAAAAAGGAGGTGGACAAAAGTATTGGCACTGTTCGAAAAATCATGTGATGCTTCTCTAATTTGTGTAATTAACAGCACCTGTAACTTACCTGTGGCACCTAACAGGTGTTGGCAATAACTAAATCACACTTGCAGCCAGTTGACATGAATTAAAGTTGACTCAACCTCTGTCCTGTGTCCACGTGTGTAACATTGAGCATGGAGAAAAGAAAGAAGACCAAAGAACTGTCTGAGGACTTGAGAAACCAAATTGTGAGGAAACATGAGCAATCTCAAGGCTACAAGTCCATCTCCAAAGACCTGAATGTTCCTGTGTCTACCGTGCGCAGTGTCATCAAGAACTTTAAAGCCCATGGCACTGTGGCTAACCTCCCTAGATGTGGACGGAAAAGAAAAATTGACAAGAGATTTCAACACAAGATTGTGCGGATGTTGGATAAAGAACCTCGACTACCATCCAAACAAGTTCAAGCTGCCCTGCAGTCCGAGGGTACAACAGTGTCAACCCGTACTATCCGTCGGCGTCTGAATGAAAAGGGACTGTATGGTAGGAGACCCAGGAAGACCCCACTTCTTACCCCGAGACATAAAAAAGCCAGGCTGGAGTTTGCCAAAACTTACCTGAAAAAGCCTAAAACGTTTTGGAAGAATGTTCTCTGGTCAGATGAGACAAAAGTAGAGCTTTTTGGGCAAAGGCATCAACATAGAGTTTACAGGAGAAAAAAAAGAGGCATTCAAAGAAAAGAACACGGTCCCTATAGTCAAACATGGTGGAGGTTCCCTGATGTTTTGGGGTTGCTTTGCTGCCTCTGGCACTGGACTGCTTGACCGTGTGCATGGCATTATGAAGTCTGAAGACTACCAACAAATTTTGCAGCATAATGTAGGGCCCAGTGTGAGAAAGCTGGGTCTCCCTCAGAGGTCATGGGTCTTCCAGCAGGACAATGCCCCAAAACACACTTCAAAAAGCACTAGAAAATGGTTTGAGAGAAAGCACTGGAGACTTCTAAGATGGCCAGCAATGAGTCCAGACCTGAATCCCATAGAACACCTGTGGAGAGATCTAAAATTGGCAGTTTGGAGAAGGCACCCTTCAAATATCAGGGACCTGGAGCAGTTTGCCAAAGAAGAATGGTCTAAAATTCCAGCAGAGTATTGTAAGAAACTCATTGATGGTTACCGGAAGCGGTTGGTCGCAGTTATTTTGGCTAAAGGTTGTGCAACCAAGTATTAGGGCCCCTTTCCACTTGTGAGGAAAACGGACGAGTGCAATCCGATAAAAAATCGGATTGCACTCGGACCAATGTTAATCAATATGTGACACTCCATTTGCGATTTTTTTCCCAGCCGAAATCGGACTGAGAAAAATCTGTGTCAGCTGAGAAAAAAATCGCAGCATGCTGCGTATTGCTGAGATTCTCGGACGAGACTCGCCAATGCAAGTCAATGGGTGCGAGAAAAAAAACACACAGCACTCGCACCATGCGAGTGCTGTCCGATTTTTACGCACCCGTGTCCTTAGAAAAGCCGGCAATTCAGCACAGAGTACAGTAAAATCACAGTGACAGGTTAGATGAGAGTAGATATATACACATAGAATAGGTATATATACATATATATATGTCAGGGAGACACCTATATATATATATATTTATATTTAATGCAGCGCGAGATAGCTTTAAAGCTGGTAATTCAATTACCGGCTTTTGCTTTCTCCTTCACAAACCCGACATGATATGAGACCTGGTTTACATACAGTAAACCATCTCATATCACCATTTTTTTTTGCATATTCCACACTACTAATGTTAGTAGTGTGTATATGCAAAATTTGGGCGTTCTAATTATTATTAATTAGGCTTAATGTCACCTTACAATAGCAAGGTGGCATTAACCCTTCATTACCCCATATCCCACCGCTACACGGGAATGGGAAGAGAGTGGCCAAGTGCCAGAATAGGCGCATCTTCCAGATGTGCCTTTTCTGGGGTGGCTGGGGGCAGGTGTTTTTAGCCAGGGGGGGGCCAATAACCATGGACCCTCTCCAGGCTATTAATATCTGCCCTCAGTCACTGGCTTTACTACTCTGGCGGAGAAAATTGTGCGGGAGCCCACGCCAATTTTTTCCGCCATTTAACCCTTAAATATAATAGCTAGAACGCCCAAATTTTGCATATACACACTACTAACATTAGTAGTGTGGAATATGCAAAAAAAAATGGTGATATGAGATGGTTTACTGTATGTAAACCAGGTCTCATATCATGTCGGGTTTGTGAAGGAGAAAGCAAAAGCCGATAATTGAATTACCAGCTTTAAAGCTATCTCGCGCTGCATTAAATATAAATATATATTTATAGGTGTCTCCCTGACATATATATATGTATATATACCTATTCTATGTGTATATATCTACTCTAATCTAACCTGTCACTGTGATTTTACTGTACTCTGCGCTGAATTGCCGGCTTTTCAAAGGAGACCCGTGCGTAAAAATCGGACAGCAATACGGATGTCATACGGATGTTGCGATAAAAAAAAAAAAAAAAAAAAAAAAAAAAAAAATCGCATGACACTCGCATGACACTCGCAGACGTTACATCAGTTTTTTCGGTCCGTAAATCGGACCGTTTTTTTCTCACACAAGTGGAAAGGGGCCCTTAGGCTGAGGGTGGCAATACTTTTGTCTGGCCCATTTTTGGAGTTTTGTGTGAAATGATCAATGTTTTGCTTTTTGCTTCATTCTCTTTTGTGTTTTTTTCATTTAAGACAAATTAAATGAAGATAATAATACCAAAGAATTTGTGTGTTTGCAATCATTTGCAGGAATAAACGGAGTATTATCTGACAGAATTGCAGGGGTGTCAATACTTTTGGCCACAACTGTAACTCTGTGATTTAAGGGCATGAAAATTCAAAGTTGGAAAATTGCGAAATTTTCACCAAGTTTCCGTTGTTTTCACAAATAAGTGCAGGTAATATCAAAGAAATTTTACCACTATCATGAAGTACAATATGTCACGAGAAAACATTGTCAGAATCACTGGGATCCGTTGAAGTGTTCCAGAGTTATAACCTCATAAAAGGACAGTGGTCGGAATTGTAAAAATTGGCGCGGTCATTAACGTGCAAACCACCCTCGGGGGAAAAGGGGTTAAATGCTCTTCCAGCTCATTGAAAGAACTGTGCCTATTCATAGCCACAATTTCCTCTATATTGCAGGTCCCATACTAACCTGTTCAATCAGTATGAATAGGAGAGAAAGCTGAACATGCTCATCTTAACCACAACAGGTTACTGTAGTCTGGTGAGGAGCGTAAACCAGCAGGTATTAAAGCAGCACTCCGCTCATGAAAGGTTTTATCCCCTTAATATATTGCAGTCATCATTATATAGCACTGTGTACTTACAGCTGCTCATTTTGTCTTTCCACCCAGTAAATTGTTCTCTTTTCCCTGCTGTAATAGAAAGTATCTTGTCCCTGAAGAAATCATTCCCTTCTAACTCCTGACTCAGCTGCTCCTCTCCCCCTGCCTTTGACTTTTACAGTGACTTATGACAATGCAGGGAAAATTTACCTCATCTTTCTACATAGAGCTTAGAAGGATTCAGTTAGTCAGTTTTAATCGCATGATGTTATAGTCCTAATGGAAAAGAAAAGAATTAGCTGGGCAGAAAGGCAAAATGAGCAATTGTAAGTACACAGTGCTGTATAATATGATGACTGCTATACAGCTCTGGAAAAAATTAAGAGACCACTGCAAAATTTTCAGTTTGTCTGATTTTGCTCTTTGTAGGTATATTTTTGAGTAAAATGTAAATTGTTATTTTATTCTATAAACTACTGACAACATGTCTCCGAATTCCAAAGCAATACATTTTTTTTATGAAAAGGAGAAGTGGTCAAAATTAAAAAATAAACCCCAGTGCTTTCAGGCCTCAAATAATGCAAAGAAAACAAGTTCATAATCATTTAGAAGCAACAATACTAATGTGCTAACTCAAGAAGAGTTCAGAAATCAATATTTTGTGGAATAACCATGATTTTTAATCACAGCTTTCATGCGCCCTGGCATGCATTCCACCAGTCTTTCTCGCTGCTTCTGGCACAAAAATGTAAGCAGTTCTTCTTTGTTTGATAGCTTGTGACTATCCATCTTCCTATTGATTACATTCCAGAGGTTTTCAATGGGGTTCAGGTCTGGAGATTGGGCTGTCCATGACAGGGTCCTGATGTGCTGGTCTCTTAATATACAGCTCTAGCAATAATTAAGAGGAGTGCTTCTTTAAACTCCTCATAACCTAGACTACTAAGTATTAACTCCCCACTTTAGCCTAGACCACCAAGAAATAAAACTGCTCATAACTTAAATAATTATGAATTAACCCCTACTTTTACTTCAGACCCTGGAACACCTCTACACGTGATCTAAACCTTTGCAATACCACAAGGGAAGTTTTATTTAGTATAAAATATCCCCCTCCCCCTATGTTCTGTTGTCTAAAACCTTGGTGCATACTATAGTCTATTGTTATACTGAATATTTTATTACTGAATACTTTAGTACTGCAAGAATAAAAAACTGACAGATCTCCTCCATATTGGACAAGTTGTTTTGAGGACATTTATAGAGTATGAACACATGAGTACAGATAATACATCTCTGCCAGGAAATGCTCAGAATTTAACCTTATTATTTCTCAATAAACTCACCTGCCATTGCATAGAAGCCATCGTGCAAGGGAATAGTGAGGGGACACCCTGTACATGACACTGGCCACCACTAAGGTGACGATCATTTGTATCCCCATTACAGCCTGGACAGAATGAGAACAAATATAGTGATTATGGATTAATCACAAGTAGAACAACAATATACACATTATTGTACACTAGATGTTACAAACGATTTGTCCTATATGTTTGGACAGAACTGTACAACTCTCTGCAATATAGCACTTTACTTCCTGCAGACAGGCTGACAAGTCCAAAATGGAGTGACGTGTCACCAAGGTGGCTGGCCTCAGTGATATGACACCCGCAAAAGGCTCCAACACTGATAGAGTGCGGAGAGGTTTTACTTGGTGAAGCAGCAAAGGGTGAAGGTGTCAGGAATAACTGTTAAGAAATGGGTGGGATCGGTCAATTCCATCCTCCTACCATCAGGTGCAGCTGGGTTAAAAGAGCAGCGGATCTGCTCATAACTGTGTGTAGAGGTGGAAACATCTCTGGGATGTGGTCTCTGTGGGAGCTGGAGAGACCTCTTGCCTGCATTCATCCTCCAGGCTCTGGATATATCCTGTACAGTAATCCTACCTTCCATCACCACCTCCATTCATCCTCCGGGCTCTGGATACATCCTGTACAGTAATCCTACCTTCCATCACCGCCTCCATTCATCCTCCAGGCTCTGGATACATCCTGTACAGTAATCCTACCTTCCATCACCGCCTCCATTCATCCTCCAGGCTCTGGATACATCCTGTACAGTAATCCTACCTTCCATCACCGCCTCCATTCATCCTCCAGGCTCTGGATACATCCTGTACAGTAATCCTACCTTCCATCACCGCCTCCATTCATCCTCCAGGCTCTGGATACATCCTGTACAGTAATCCTACCTTCCATCACCGCCTCCATTCATCCTCCAGGCTCTGGATACATCCTGTACAGTAATCCTACCTTCCATCACCGCCTGCATTCATCCTCCGGGCTCTGGATACATCCTGTACAGTAATCCTACCTTCCATCACCGCCTGCATTCATCCTCCGGGCTCTGGATACATCCTGTACAGTAATCCTACCTTCCATCACCGCCTCCATTCATCCTCCAGGCTCTGGATACATCCTGTACAGTAATCCTACCTTCCATCACCGCCTGCATTCATCCTCCAGGCTCTGGATATATCCTGTACAGTAATCCTACCTTCCTTCACCGCCTGCATTCATCCTCCAGGCTCTGGATATATCCTGTACAGTAATCCTACCTTCCATCACCGCCTCCATTCATCCTCCAGGCTCTGGATACATCCTGTACAGTAATCCTACCTTCCATCACCGCCTCCATTCATCCTCCAGGCTCTGGATATATCCTGTACAGTAATCCTACCTTCCATCACCGCCTCCATTCATCCTCCGGGCTCTGGATACATCCTGTACAGTAATCCTACCTTCCATCACCGCCTCCATTCATCCTCCAGGCTCTGGATACATCCTGTACAGTAATCCTACCTTCCATCACCGCCTGCATTCATCCTCCGGGCTCTGGATACATCCTGTACAGTAATCCTACCTTCCATCACCGCCTGCATTCATCCTCCGGGCTCTGGATACATCCTGTACAGTAATCCTACCTTCCATCACCGCCTCCATTCATCCTCCAGGCTCTGGATACATCCTGTACAGTAATCCTACCTTCCATCACCGCCTGCATTCATCCTCCGGGCTCTGGATACATCCTGTACAGTAATCCTACCTTCCATCACCGCCTCCATTCATCCTCCAGGCTCTGGATACATCCTGTACAGTAATCCTACCTTCCATCACCGCCTCCATTCATCCTCCGGGCTCTGGATACATCCTGTACAGTAATCCTACCTTCCATCACCGCCTGCATTCATCCTCCGGGCTCTGGATACATCCTGTACAGTAATCCTACCTTCCATCACCGCCTGCATTCATCCTCCAGGCTCTGGATACATCCTGTACAGTAATCCTACCTTCCATCACCGCCTGCATTCATCCTCCAGGCTCTGGATACATCCTGTACAGTAATCCTACCTTCCATCACCGCCTCCATTCATCCTCCAGGCTCTGGATACATCCTGTACAGTAATCCTACCTTCCATCACCGCCTGCATTCATCCTCCAGGCTCTGGATACATCCTGTACAGTAATCCTACCTTCCATCACCGCCTCCATTCATCCTCCGGGCTCTGGATACATCCTGTACAGTAATCCTACCTTCCATTACCACCTCCATTCATCCTCCGGGCTCTGGATACATCCTGTACAGTAATCCTACCTTCCATCACCGCCTGCATTCATCCTCCAGGCTCTGGATACATCCTGTACAGTAATCCTACCTTCCATCACCGCCTGCATTCATCCTCCAGGCTCTAGATACATCCTGTACAGTAATCCTACCTTCCATCACCGCCTCCATTCATCCTCCAGGCTCTGGATACATCCTGTACAGTAATCCTACCTTCCATCACCGCCTGCATTCATCCTCCAGGCTCTAGATACATCCTGTACAGTAATCCTACCTTCCATCACCGCCTCCATTCATCCTCCGGGCTCTGGATACATCCTGTACAGTAATCCTACCTTCCATCACCGCCTGCATTCATCCTCCAGGCTCTGGATACATCCTGTACAGTAATCCTACCTTCCATCACCGCCTCCATTCATCCTCCAGGCTCTGGATACATCCTGTACAGTAATCCTACCTTCCATCACCGCCTCCATTCATCCTCCAGGCTCTGGATACATCCTGTACAGTAATCCTACCTTCCATCACCGCCTGCATTCATCCTCCGGGCTCTGGATACATCCTGTTCAGTAATCCTACCTTCCCTTACCGCCTCCATTCATCCTCCAGGCTCTGGATACATCCTGTACAGTAATCCTACCTTCCATCACCGCCTGCATTCATCCTCCGGGCTCTGGATACATCCTGTACAGTAATCCTACCTTCCCTTACCGCCTCCATTCATCCTCCAGGCTCTGGATACATCCTGTACAGTAATCCTACCTTCCATCACCGCCTGCATTCATCCTCCAGGCTCTGGATACATCCTGTACAGTAATCCTACCTTCCATCACCGCCTCCATTCATCCTCCAGGCTCTGGATACATCCTGTACAGTAATCCTACCTTCCCTTACCGCCTCCATTCATCCTCCAGGCTCTGGATACATCCTGTACAGTAATCCTACCTTCCATCACCGCCTGCATTCATCCTCCAGGCTCTGGATATATCCTGTACAGTAATCCTACCTTCCCTTACCGCCTCCATTCATCCTCCAGGCTCTGGATACATCCTGTACAGTAATCCTACCTTCCATCACCGCCTCCATTCGTCCTCCAGGCTCTGGATATATCCTGTACAGTAATCCTACCTTCCATCACCGCCTGCATTCATCCTCCAGGCTCTGGATATATCCTGTACAGTAATCCTACCTTCCCTTACCGCCTCCATTCATCCTCCAGGCTCTGGATACATCCTGTACAGTAATCCTACCTTCCATCACCGCCTCCATTCGTCCTCCAGGCTCTGGATACATCCTGTACAGTAATCCTACCTTCCATCACCGCCTGCATTCATCCTCCAGGCTCTGGATATATCCTGTACAGTAATCCTACCTTCCATCACCGCCTCCATTCATCCTCCAGGCTCTGGATACATCCTGTACAGTAATCCTACCTTCCATCACCGCCTGCATTCATCCTCCAGGCTCTAGATACATCCTGTACAGTAATCCTACCTTCCATCACCGCCTCCATTCATCCTCCAGGCTCTGGATACATCCTGTACAGTAATCCTACCTTCCATCACCGCCTCCATTCATCCTCCAGGCTCTGGATACATCCTGTACAGTAATCCTACCTTCCATCACCGCCTCCATTCATCCTCCAGGCTCTGGATACATCCTGTACAGTAATCCTACCTTCCATCACCGCCTGCATTCATCCTCCAGGCTCTAGATACATCCTGTACAGTAATCCTACCTTCCATCACCGCCTCCATTCATCCTCCGGGCTCTGGATACATCCTGTACAGTAATCCTACCTTCCATCACCGCCTGCATTCATCCTCCAGGCTCTGGATACATCCTGTACAGTAATCCTACCTTCCATCACCGCCTCCATTCATCCTCCAGGCTCTGGATACATCCTGTACAGTAATCCTACCTTCCATCACCGCCTCCATTCATCCTCCAGGCTCTGGATACATCCTGTACAGTAATCCTACCTTCCATCACCGCCTGCATTCATCCTCCGGGCTCTGGATACATCCTGTTCAGTAAGCCTACCTTCCCTTACCGCCTCCATTCATCCTCCAGGCTCTGGATACATCCTGTACAGTAATCCTACCTTCCATCACCGCCTGCATTCATCCTCCGGGCTCTGGATACATCCTGTACAGTAATCCTACCTTCCCTTACCGCCTCCATTCATCCTCCAGGCTCTGGATACATCCTGTACAGTAATCCTACCTTCCATCACCGCCTGCATTCATCCTCCAGGCTCTGGATACATCCTGTACAGTAATCCTACCTTCCATCACCGCCTCCATTCATCCTCCAGGCTCTGGATACATCCTGTACAGTAATCCTACCTTCCATCACCGCCTCCATTCGTCCTCCAGGCTCTGGATATATCCTGTACAGTAATCCTACCTTCCATCACCGCCTGCATTCATCCTCCAGGCTCTGGATATATCCTGTACAGTAATCCTACCTTCCCTTACCGCCTCCATTCATCCTCCAGGCTCTGGATACATCCTGTACAGTAATCCTACCTTCCATCACCGCCTCCATTCGTCCTCCAGGCTCTGGATACATCCTGTACAGTAATCCTACCTTCCATCACCGCCTGCATTCATCCTCCAGGCTCTGGATATATCCTGTACAGTAATCCTACCTTCCATCACCGCCTCCATTCATCCTCCAGGCTCTGGATACATCCTGTACAGTAATCCTACCTTCCATCACCGCCTGCATTCATCCTCCAGGCTCTAGATACATCCTGTACAGTAATCCTACCTTCCATCACCGCCTCCATTCATCCTCCAGGCTCTGGATACATCCTGTACAGTAATCCTACCTTCCATCACCGCCTGCATTCATCCTCCAGGCTCTGGATACATCCTGTACAGTAATCCTACCTTCCATCACCGCCTGCATTCATCCTCCAGGCTCTGGATACATCCTGTACAGTAATCCTACCTTCCATCACCGCCTGCATTCATCCTCCAGGCTCTGGATACATCCTGTACAGTAATCCTACCTTCCATCACCGCCTGCATTCATCCTCCAGGCTCTGGATACATCCTGTACAGTAATCCTACCTTCCATCACCGCCTCCATTCATTCTCCAGGCTCTGGATACATCCTGTACAGTAATCCTACCTTCCATCACCGCCTCCATTCATCCTCCAGGCTCTGGATACATCCTGTACAGTAATCCTACCTTACATCACCGCCTGCATTCATCCTCCAGGCTATGGATACATCCTGTACAGTAATCCTACCTTCCATCACCGCCTCCATTCATCCTCCAGGCTCTGGATACATCCTGTACAGTAATCCTACCTTCCATCACCGCCTCCATTCATCCTCCAGGCTCTGGATACATCCTGTACAGTAATCCTACCTTCCATCACCGCCTCCATTCATCCTCCGGGCTCTGGATACATCCTGTACAGTAATCCTACCTTCCATCACCGCCTCCATTCATCCTCCGGGCTCTGGATACATCCTGTACAGTAATCCTACCTTCCATCACCGCCTGCATTCATCCTCCAGGCTCTAGATACATCCTGTACAGTAATCCTACCTTCCCTTACCGCCTCCATTCATCCTCCAGGCTCTGGATACATCCTGTACAGTAATCCTACCTTCCATCACCGCCTCCATTCATCCTCCAGGCTCTGGATACATCCTGTACAGTAATCCTACCTTCCATCACCGCCTGCATTCATCCTCCAGGCTCTGGATACATCCTGTACAGTAATCCTACCTTCCATCACCGCCTGCATTCATCCTCCAGGCTATGGATACATGTTATGCACAAGTTAGGAAATGAAAGCAGGGAACTGTTTGGTAATTTTGGCCACTTCCATCACTTTACTGCCCTGACATAATGAGTAAGTGAAGTATGACGGTCTAATCCTAATCCCCTGATAAACTTCTAGCATCTACTTTATAATCTAAGCCGATAAGCAGTTCCATGCTACGAGCACTTCAGTAAACTCTTTACAGCTCATGGACATTAACCCGATCCGCTCTTACCATGCTGAAGTTCGTGCTCCAATTGTGGCCCGAAGAGTAATTCACATTTCCCCTGCCATGTGATGACAGAACAGCTGCAGGAAGGGCAGTGCGCTGTCCCTTTAAGGAAGTTAAAACCAGTCTCAGTTTGTAAACCAATCAAAACACCAGCTCGCTTTGATCGACAGCGGAAACACCAATAGGTTGTGTAAGTTCCGAAGGAGTGGGCGGTGCTTTTGTTATTTATAGTCTATCAGTGTATCCGGGTACTACGGGGTCGTACGCAGTGCACGGCATGTTGGGAGTTGTAGTTCCTCCGTCTCCTGGGAGAGTAGCTGCCAGTGATAAGTCATGCGCAGGAGGACGCTGAGGACTGACAGCTGCCTGCAGTGTCGCCCAGGAGGAGACGTGTGCAGAGCTCATGTCACTCCACAGGGTGCTGCTGTTACACGCGGACCCTAGAGCTGAGTCGCCATGTCTTTCCGGGCCTGCCTCATACATCCAATGTGACCAGAGGGCCATGTGCAGACAGTGGTTAGCCCCTCTTTTCTCCCATCAATATTCCATATTCCTCTGCCCCTGGCGTTATCCTGGTGCCAGTGTGCTGGTATATACAGCAGGTGTTGGGGTTTCCACTTTGCACAATATAACACGTTTTATACGAGAATAAATAATCTGTTCCTGATCCCGAAGCGCCATTGTCTCCTGTTATGGGGGTAATCCACAACTATTTACCTACTGGACTACGATGGGCCTAAGCACTGCTCAATACCTGCCCGACCCCGGTCTCCGCTGGCAGAGTGGTCACAACATGGGCAAGCGGCTTCTCTTACGCTGTGCACTGATGACTGGGCGTGATGGCGCCGTTATGCTGATTGACAGCCGCTGCCTAATTACAGGGACCCACCTGTCAATCAGCATAACATCAGTCACATCCAGTCATGGGCGCAAGCTGTAGGAGTAATCGGGGAATGAGCCAAAACAGGCAGGTAGTTGCCTCTGTTAACATCCACCTGACCATTAGCAGGTAGAATTAAAAAATTAAATAAAAATTTTTTTTTTTCTAATACACTGTGCAGTTTAAGTGATTTGTCTGTGAGCTACAATTTTTCATTGTCATTACCAAATATGATTTTTCATGATTAACCATTCAAACCAGAAAATCATTTTCATGGAGTTAAAGCTGTTTTATTTATTCACTGTCATTTTTACACTTTTTTGCCCCACTAGACGACTTGAACCAGCAATTGTTTGATAATGCATTACAATACTGTCAGTCTTCCATGACTCTGGCGTGGCCTAATAGAAAAATACTGATGGTGGATTTATTTCGGAGCCGTTTTTAGCTGCCACGATAACCCACCTCCCCTGTTGTGAATTCTGTGGCAGAGCTCCCTCCTGTGGTCACAAGTGGTACTTCGGCTGATTCTCTCTGTGAGCTTCTGTTGGTGGAGGGAAGTGGTACTGCGGCTTCTGAGTTTCCTCCCTCAGGTGATCTGGTGAGGTCTGTGAAGAGCAGAACAAAAATGATTACCTCAATGAACAAAAAAAAAAAAAAAAGAATTTGTGATAAATATTGACCTGTCCATTCAAGGACATTTTAGCTATAGTATGAAATCCTGTTTTTCTTGTCTGTGGAATTGCCTTTGTACTGTTTGTTGTGAAACTGCCGCCCACGAAACTGTTTTCTTTTCTTTTCTTTCTTTCCTGTTTTGTCTCTTTGTTTAAACATGCAAAACTTGTATAACCACTAAACCTACTGAAACAACTATATAAAGAAGGGATAGCACCTTGAAGGCAGGCGTGCTTCAGAGACTTCCCAGTGATACACTATACAAGACGTGTCTTGTGTATTATTTCTGGTGATTCCCCACTTCCAAAGGCTGCTCCGACTGAGTGTGATCCCGACAGGTCGTTAGGTGCTTCTCTACTTAACTCCACCTAATGCTTTGATCCTGGCTTCCTGTCAATGTTCCAGTGTTGGACTTGCTTTTCCCTGGATCATTCCTGTGGCCTGCTGCTCTGCATAGCTAAGTTCTTCTTTGCTATTTGTTTGCTATTTTTTCTGTCCAGCTTGTCTAATTTGTTGCTGGAAGCTCTGGGACGCAAAGGGTGTACCTCCGTGCCGTTAGTTCGGTACGGAGGGTCTTTTTGCCCCCTTTGCGTGGTGTTCTTTAGGGTTTTGTGTAGACTGCAAAGTTACCTTTTCTATCCTCGATCTGTTAAGAAAGTCGGGCCTCACTTTGCTGAATCTATTTCATCTCTACGTTTGTTTTTTCATCTTAACTCACAGTCATTATATGTGGGGGGCTGCCTTTTCCTTTGGGGTATTTCTCTGAGGCAAGGTAGGCTTATTTTCTACAGGCTAGTTAGTTTCTCAGGCTGTGCCGAGTTGCATAGGCAGAGTTAGGCGCAATCCACGGCTGCCTCTAGTGTTGTTTGGAGAGGATTAGGGATTGCGGTCTGCAGAGTTCCCACGTCTCAGAGCTCGTTCTATGATTTTGGGTTATTGTCAGATCACTGTATGTGCTCTGACCGCTATGTCCATTGTAGTACTGAATTGCCTTTCACAACAGTACAGGAAGCCCAAAGTACTAATGATTCTCAATAGAGGGAAAAAAGAAGTTCTGAGACCATTTTTTTTTCTTTGCACTGTGTTTTGCCTTTTTTTTCCCCTAGACATTTGGGTGGTTCAGGACACAGGTGTAGCTATGGACATTAGAAGTCTGTCTTCATTTGTGGATCAGCTCTCGGCAAGAGTACAAAAGATTCAAGACACTATTGATCAGAAAGCTATGTTAGAACCAAGAATTCCTATTCCTGATTTGTTTTTTGGAGATAGAACTAAGTTTCTGAGTTTCAAAAATAATTGTAAATTATTTCTGGCCTTGAAACCTCGCTCCTCTGGTGATCCAGTTCAACAGGTTTTGATTGTTAATTCTTTTTTGCGCGGCGACCCTCAGGACTGGGCATTTTCTCTTGCGCCGGGAGATCCTGCATTGAGTAATATCGATGCGTTTTTCCTGGCGCTCGGATTGCTGTACGATGAACCTAATTCAGTGGATCAGGCAGAGAAAAATTTGCTGGCTCTTTGTCAGGGTCAGGATGAGATAGAGGTATATTGTCAGAAATTTAGAAAGTGGTCCGTGCTCACTCAATGGAATGAATCTGCGCTGGCAGCTATGTTCAGAAAGGGTCTCTCTGAAGCCCTTAAGGATGTCATGGTGGGATTTCCTATGCCTGCTGGTTTGAATGAGTCTGTGTCTTTGGCCATTCAGATCGGTCGACGCTTGCGCGAGCGTAAATCTGTGCACCATTTGGCGGTATTATCTGAGCATAAACCTGAGCCTATGCAGTGCGATAGGACTTTGACCAGAGTTAAACGGCAAGAACACAGACGTCTGAATGGGCTGTGTTTCTACTGTGGTGATTCCACTCATGCTATCTCTGATTGTCCTAAGCGGTTCGCTAGGTCTGCCACCATTGGTACAGTACAGTCAAAATTTCTTCTGTCCGTTACCTTGATCTGCTCTTTGTCATCGTATTCTGTCATGGCATTTGTGGATTCAGGCGCTGCCCTGAATTTGATGGACTTGGAGTATGCTAAGCGTTGTGGGTTTCTCTTAGAGCCCTTGCAGTGTCCTATTCCATTGAGAGGAATTGATGCCACGCCTTTGGCCAAGAATAAGCCTCAATACTGGACCCAGCTGACCATGTGCATGGCTCCTGCACATCAGGAGGTTATTCGCTTTCTGGTGTTGCATAATCTGCATGATGTGGTCGTGTTGGGGTTGCCATGGCTACAAGCCCATAATCCAGTATTAGATTGGAAATCCATGTCGGTGTCCAGCTGGGGTTGTCAGGGGGTACATGGTGATGTTCCATTTCTGTCAATTTCGTCATCCACCCCTTCTGAGGTTCCAGAGTTCTTGTCTGATTACCGGGATGTATTTGATGAGCCCAAGTCCGATGCCCTACCTCCGCATAGGGATTGTGATTGTGCTATCAATTTGATTCCTGGTAGTAAATTCCCAAAAGGTCGACTGTTTAATTTATCCGTGCCTGAGCACGCCGCTATGCGCAGTTATGTGAAGGAATCCCTGGAGAAGGGGCATATTCGCCCGTCATCGTCACCATTAGGAGCAGGGTTCTTTTTTGTAGCCAAGAAGGATGGTTCGCTGAGACCTTGTATAGATTACCGCCTTCTAAATAAGATCACGGTTAAATTTCAGTACCCCTTGCCATTGTTATCTGATTTGTTTGCTCGGATTAAGGGGGCTAGTTGGTTCACCAAGATAGATCTTCGTGGTGCGTATAATCTGGTGCGAATCAGGCGAGGAGATGAATGGAAAACTGCATTTAATACGCCCGAGGGTCATTTTGAGTATCTAGTGATGCCATTCGGACTTGCCAATGCTCCATCAGTGTTTCAGTCCTTTATGCATGACATCTTCCGAGAGTACCTGGATAAATTCCTGATTGTGTACTTGGATGACATTTTGATCTTCTCGGATGATTGGGAGTCTCATGTGAAGCAGGTCAGAACAGTTTTTCAGGTCCTGCGTGCTAATTCTTTGTTTGTGAAGGGATCAAAGTGTCTCTTTGGTGTGCAGAAGGTTTCATTTTTGGGGTTCATCTTTTCCCCTTCTACTATCGAGATGGATCCTGTTAAGGTCCAAGCCATCCATGATTGGACTCAGCCGACATCTCTGAAAAGTCTGCAAAAGTTCCTGGGCTTTGCTAATTTTTATCGTCGCTTCATCTGCAATTTTTCTAGTATTGCCAAACCATTGACCGATTTGACCAAGAAGGGTGCTGATTTGGTCAATTGGTCTTCTGCTGCTGTGGAAGCTTTTCAAGAGTTGAAGCGTCGTTTTTCTTCTGCCCCTGTGTTGTGTCAACCAGATGTTTCTCTTCCGTTCCAGGTCGAGGTTGATGCTTCTGAGATTGGAGCAGGGGCTGTTTTGTCGCAGAGAGGTTCTGATTGCTCAGTGATGAAACCATGCGCTTTTTTTTCCAGGAAGTTTTCGCCTGCTGAGCGAAATTATGATGTGGGCAACCGAGAGTTGCTGGCCATGAAGTGGGCATTCGAGGAGTGGCGTCATTGGCTTGAAGGAGCTAAGCATCGCGTGGTGGTATTGACTGATCATAAGAACTTGACTTATCTTGAGTCTGCTAAGCGGTTGAATCCTAGACAGGCTCGTTGGTCGCTGTTTTTTGCCCGTTTTGACTTTGTGATTTTGTACCTTCCGGGCTCTAAAAATGTGAAGGCGGATGCTCTGTCTAGGAGTTTTGTGCCCGACTCTCCGGGTTTGTCTGAGCCGGCGGGTATCCTCAAGGAAGGAGTAATTGTGTCTGCCATCTCCCCTGATTTGCGGCGGGTGCTGCAAAAATTTCAGTCTAATAAACCTGATCGTTGTCCAGCGGAGAGACTGTTTGTCCCTGATAGGTAGACCAATAAAGTTATCTCTGAGGTTCATTGTTCGGTGTTGGCTGGTCATCCTGGAATCTTTGGTACCAGAGAGTTGGTGGCTAGATCCTTTTGGTGGCCGTCTCTGTCGCGGGATGTGCGTGTTTTTGTGCAGTCCTGTGGGATTTGTGCTCGGGCTAAGCCCTGCTGTTCTCGTGCCAGTGGGTTGCTTTTGCCCTTGCCGGTCCCGAAGAGGCCTTGGACACATATCTCTATGGATTTTATTTCTGATCTTCCCGTTTCTCAAAAGATGTCAGTCATTTGGGTGGTCTGTGATCGCTTTTCTAAGATGGTCCATCTGGTACCCTTGTCTAAATTGCCTTCCTCCTCTGATTTGGTGCCATTGTTCTTCCAGCATGTGGTTCGTTTACATGGCATTCCAGAGAATATCGTTTCTGACAGAGGTTCCCAGTTTGTTTCGAGGTTTTGGCGAGCCTTTTGTGGTAGGATGGGCATTGACTTGTCTTTTTCCTCGGCTTTCCATCCTCAGACTAATAGCCAGACCGAACGAACCAATCAGACCTTGGAAACATATCTGAGATGCTTTGTTTCTGCCGATCAGGATGACTGGGTGTCCTTTTTGCCTTTGGCTGAGTTCGCCCTTAATAATCGGGCCAGCTCGGCTACCTTGGTTTCGCCATTTTTCTGCAATTCTGGGTTCCATCCTCGTTTCTCTTCAGGACAGGTTGAGTCTTCGGACTGTCCTGGTGTGGATACTGTGGTGGACAGGTTGCAGCAGATTTGGACTCATGTAGTGGACAATTTGACCTTGTCCCAGGAGAAGGCTCAACGTTTCGCTAATCGCAGATGCCGTGTGGGTCCCCGACTTCGTGTTGGGGATCTGGTTTGGTTATCTTCTCGTCATATTCCTATGAAGGTTTCCTCTCCTAAGTTTAAACCTCATTTCATTGGTCCGTTTAGGATTTCTGAGGTTCTTAATCCTGTGTCTTTTCGTCTGACCCTTCCAGATTCTTTTTCCATACATAACGTATTCCATAGGTCATTGTTGCGGAGATACGTGGCACCTATGGTTCCATCTGTTGATCCTCCTGCCCCGGTTTTGGTGGAGGGGGAATTGGAGTATATTGTGGAGAAGATTTTGGATTCTCGTGTTTCTAGACGGAAACTCCAGTATCTGGTTAAATGGAAGGGTTATGCTCAGGAAGATAATTCCTGGGTTTTTGCCTCTGATGTCCATGCTCCCGATCTTGTTCGTGCCTTTCATGTGGCTCATCCTGGTCAGCCTGGGGGCTCTGGTGAGGGTTCGGTGACCCCTCCTCAAGGGGGGGGTACTGTTGTGAATTCTGTGGCAGAGCTCCCTCCTGTGGTCACAAGTGGTACTTCGGCTGATTCTCTCTGTGAGCTTCTGTTGGTGGAGGGAAGTGGTACTGCGGCTTCTGAGTTTCCTCCCTCAGGTGATCTGGTGAGGTCGTTAGGTGCTTCTCTACTTAACTCCACCTAATGCTTTGATCCTGGCTTCCTGTCAATGTTCCAGTGTTGGACTTGCTTTTCCCTGGATCATTCCTGTGGCCTGCTGCTCTGCATAGCTAAGTTCTTCTTTGCTATTTGTTTGCTATTTTTTCTGTCCAGCTTGTCTAATTTGTTGCTGGAAGCTCTGGGACGCAAAGGGTGTACCTCCGTGCCGTTAGTTCGGTACGGAGGGTCTTTTTGCCCCCTTTGCGTGGTGTTCTTTAGGGTTTTGTGTAGACCGCAAAGTTACCTTTTCTATCCTCGATCTGTTAAGAAAGTCGGGCCTCACTTTGCTGAATCTATTTCATCTCTACGTTTGTTTTTTCATCTTAACTCACAGTCATTATATGTGGGGGGCTGCCTTTTCCTTTGGGGTATTTCTCTGAGGCAAGGTAGGCTTATTTTCTATCTTCAGGCTAGTTAGTTACTCAGGCTGTGCCGAGTTGCATAGGCAGAGTTAGGCGCAATCCACGGCTGCCTCTAGTGTTGTTTGGAGAGGATTAGGGATTGCGGTCTGCAGAGTTCCCACGTCTCAGAGCTCGTTCTATGATTTTGGGTTATTGTCAGATCACTGTCTGTGCTCTGACCACTATGTCCATTGTAGTACTGAATTGCCTTTCACAACAGTCTGGTCAGTGTAGGAGTAGTTGAAAGAACGGGCCGCAGACAGGCTTCGAAGGCCTAACATAAAAAAATATTGGGCTGTAGGCACTTTAACATTGGTTCCAGGGGTACACGGGCAGCAGTAGACTGGTCATTGTAGTAGTAGTAGAAAGAATGGGCCGCAGACAGGCTTCGAAGGCCTAACATAAAAAAATATTGGGCTGTAGGCACTGATTAGCTTGCAGTAACTCCACCACAAGATCTGCATGTGATACATGTGGAGTTGCCCCGACTTGTTGCAGATGTATCGCAGATTACACAGCAATTACAGTATTCATACCCTGTGACCTTCTACACATTTTTCCACATTGCACCCACAAACTTGAATTATTTTTTTTTTAATTGGGATTATATGTGATATACGAACACTAAGTAGCTAGTATTTGTGAATGATACGTGGTTTTCTAATTACTAAAAAAATATAAATCTGAAAATTGTGACTTGCATTTGTATTCAGCCCCCTTAGTAAATACTTGGTAGGACCACCTTTCACTGTCATTATTGCTGCAGGTGTTTTTGGATATCTCTATACCTGATTTTCACATCTAGAGGCAGAAATGTTCACCCTTCTTCTTTGCACTCTATCTCAGTGAGATTGGATGGAGGCGTCTGTGATCAGCAATTTTCATGTCACAGATTGTCCATGGGAGTTAGGTCTGGACTGTGACTGGGCCATTCACACACATGAATTTGTTTTGATCTGAACCATTTCATTGTAGTTCTGGCAGTAAGTTTAGGTTCTTTGTCCTGCTGGAAGGGGAACCTTCTATTTTTGGATGATGGATTGAACAGTGTTCCATGAGATGTTCAGAACCTGGGCTCTTGTTTTATAACCTAACCTAAATTCATAAGTTTACCCCTGACCTGTCTGGTGTGTTCCTTGGTTTTCATGATTCTGTTTATTCCTTAATGTTCTCAAACAAACCTCTGAGGCCTTCACATAACAGCTGTAGGTATACTGAGAATAAATTGCACACAGGGGGACTCAATTTACTAATTATGTGACTTCTGGAGGCAATTGGTCACTCAGGCTTGTATTTAAGGGTATGAGACTACAGGGGGCTAAATGCACATCACAATTTTCAGATTTATATATTTTTTAAATATTTAGAAAACCATGTATCATTTACTTTATACTTCAAAAATACCTGCCACTTAGTGTTTGTGATGCTAGTCACTTCTCATGGCCAAGCCGTGAGAATGATCAAGGAGTCCCATGTCAGAAGCCTGGAGAGTACGTTATAAACAGAAGGAAGAGACAAAAGCATGGACAGGTAACCTTCCGAGGTCAGACTAGCAGAAGGCTAATGGATCAGAGTAGAAGGGGTTAAACAGACGAAGTCCAAGGTCAAGCAACAAAAGATTGTGACGACTCGTAGATAAATAACGGAAAGTGGACCCTCTGGACCGTGATGATGAACCCCTCACGGACGCGCTGACCAGATGGACCGCCCCCTATACAGGGAGAGTTAGGGGCAGGCCCGTGAGGGACTATCGCCACGGAAGCTGGAGGATCAAGACAGAAAAAGGGGAAAATAACGGACTGACGATGACGGCAGGAACTCAGGATAGCTGGGAACTGCAGAGTCTTAAGATCTGGCGGGTATGATGGAGACAAAGGTCTGGCAGGAACACTGCAGCCACACAGGGACCGAGGGGAACAGGGAAGAGACACATGGAATGGCAAGGTACTACAGAGACGAGGGAGCTGATAGAAACACTACGGTGACACAGAGACTGGCGGGAACATTACGGAGACACAGGCTGACGGGAGCAAGGCAGGAACACAGGAGACAGGCAAGGCACTGTAGAGAAAAGAAGAGACCCAAGGTCAGAGTTCAAGGAACGCACAGAGGCCACGGGTGGCCAGAAGCACTTGTTAGCACAAAAGAACATCAGGCACTGAGGAGCGTCAGGAAGCGGTTTACATACCAGCGTGGGAGACACTTCCGGGTTACAGTCCTCCAGGATGACGGAGAGGACGGGAAGGAGCTCCAGCAGGGGAATTAGAGGTGCGCACGCACAGAGCTGAATGCAGCCTGCACGCGCACCCGACGAGCTGCAGAAGCCAGGAGTGAGCGCTCGAGAAGACGCTTCAGCAGAGGAGCCACGCCGGGACGCCGAGGACAGGTAAGTATGACAGGGAGCGGCAGCAGCATGACAAAGATCAAGCATACAGAAATCCAGGCACAAGGAGTACAAACCACTAGCTGAAAGTACATCTGGCAGAGCTCTGGGAGAAGCAGCTCAGTTAAGTAGCATGGCAATTACCTGGAATAATGAACCCACAGACAGCCGACACCTCCCAGTCTCAGATTGGATAGTCGAGCTGTCAGTCAACACACTGACAGCTCAGCATGCCCCTGTACCTGATTGGCTGGCCAAGCTGTCAAGCAAAGCACCGACAGCTTCAACATGCCCCTGTACCAGATTGGATGGCTGAGCTGTCAATATCTGTATCCCAGACACACTGAGGGGTGGAACCATGGCAGTGTTGGTATATATCACAAAAAATCCCAATACATTTTTTTTAGTACATGTAACGTGAACAAATGTGGAAAAGTTCATGGAGTATGAATGCTTTTTCAAGGCGCTTTGTGTCACTATTGAATTCCTTTAGTGTTCTCACCAGCAATGCCCCTTTTATGGCCATTACAGAGTATAATGCTACAAAATTAGCAGTTTTTATCACAGTGCTACCGGGGATGTCACTGAGGTACCCTCGATAACGTCACCCCCAGTCTCTGAGGCTGCTCTCGCAGCAGCTCAGTCACCAGTGGTTCTCAGCCTCGATTGTTGCATCTTGGCACCGTCAAGAGGTGAGGGATATTGTTTTTTATTTTAGTTTTATTATAGGAGAATGAGGGCTTCAGTGGAATAGGCGTTTGGTGAGTATAACTTTGATATTTTTAAATAAAAAAGGAAAAGTATGTTCTGTTTTATTTCTAATAAAGGACTTTATTCTGGATAGGTGTCTTATAGGCGCCTCTCCATTACTAATCCGTGGGCTTGATGTCACCTGACAATACAAAGGTGACATCAACCCCACAAATATTAACCCCACTTGCCACAACTACAGGGCAAGTGGGAAGAGCCAGGCAAAGCAGCAAAATTGACGTATCTAATAGATGTGCCTTTTCTGGGCAGCTGCGTGATGCTATTTTTAGGCTGGGGGGCAATATCCATGGCCCCTTACCAGCCTGAGAATACCAGCCCTCAGCTGTCTGCGTTAGCAAAGCTGGTTGTCAAAAATGGTGGGGATCCCACGCCGTTTTTTTAACTATTTAAATGAGTACAAAATACAGCGTGGTGACCCCTCTATTCTTGATATCTAGCCTTGCTGAACCTGACAGCTGAGGTTTGCATCACCCAGCTATGAGTTTTGCCTGGCTGGTTAACAAAAATACAGGGGAACCCACGCCATTTTTTTAAAATTATTTATTTACAGCACAGGAGCGGCTGATGAATGCTCAGATCTGCCGCTCCTGCTCTCACTGTTATTAGCGGAAGCAGGTGTCGGATGATGGGAACAGTTGTCCAATCAGCTGACACCAGTGACGGAAGTAAATTTTGTACCTCCGATCACAGCTAAACGCTCACTGTGTCTTTTGACAGCATGGGAACTGTGGCTCTCTGATCAGCGGGGATGGTTTCACCGCCGATCAGAAGCGGTGTTTGCTGCACTGTCATGCACATGACAGTGCAGCAAACACTGGATGTTTGGACCCCCCATTTAAGTGAATGGGATTTGGGTCTGGGTACTGTTCTGGTACCCAAACCTGTACTTTTTGTAACTGTTCGGCCGGACCCAAGCATCCAGATGTCTGCCCATCTCTACCGATGATAAACCATTTGCTGTAGTGTAGTGTAGACACTCTGTGCCGGAGGTCTGTAGGCCAAAACAACAGAACTCTGGCACAGAGCGTCTAGTTCTAGGTCTTCCGTTAAGCCGTTAGGGGATCTTTGACCTCACTTCCGGCCAGCGGAGCAGGGAGCAGAGGAATGCCGAGGGGGACGCATCTCTGGGGGCCTTGTGATCGCCATTACCAGCAACCACATAACCACAGCAACCATCATCCAAACTACTGTTCTGGGGTCTTGTGGATTTCTAACTGATCATCATTACTGAGATATGTGATGAGGAGGCTGGAAGAGGCGAGGGCCTGTGCTATGGGTGCGGTTTCCCACCATTAGAAATAGCTGCAGCCATCTTAATTTACATGAGGAACGCCATCTTGCAGCATAGTAGAAAAGAAAAAGACGCGCACTCTTGCTACGGTGGTGCTGACTGAACGTGGAGTTATTCCACAAAATGTAATCCCAAGGATAAACAGACACACTCAGAGTTCCTTTAAGTTGCAAACAATTTAGAATTTTATTTTCAAAACACCAAAATTAAATGATGCACTGCAGTTGAGACAATAAGGTATTCCAATGGTATAAGGTGACGTAGGGCCGCGGTTTACTCGGTACCGGTCCTCTCTGGTGCAGTTCTGGGGATGTCACGGTGGCTGGACCCGGTCCGTGACCCTGCTAAGGGGCGTCCAATGAAAGGTGATACGAGTCTGTCAAGGTTTTGTGACACCACCTGTGGTATTCGGTCAGGGTGACCGACGCTGCTTGGGGCCCACTGGGGTGATGTGATGGCAGCTAGATGGTAAACCTTCCCACAGGTGAAGTATGTCCCCAGTGCTTCCCAGTAAGGTGGATGGTGATGGTGTGAGGTGCAGACAATAACAAGGACACAGGGTTGCAGTCTCTTTACCTCTTTACTGGTGACTTCAGGATCCTCAATCCAGAGCACAGTTAACAGGGCTGTCTGAGACCGGCCGGTCCGAAGGCACATCCAGAGTTCCCTTTGCAGGTGGAAATCGTTGCCTACCACTAGTGCTTGTGTGTTGTAGTGCTTCCCTGCTGAGCATTCGGGATAGTCCTCACAACTTCTATTTTCGTTCGTTCCAGTTCTTTCTAGTTCTTTCTATTCTCCGTCCCCCAGGTTTGTTATGGCTAGGACGCACCCGTTTGACGGGTAGGCTCGGAGCTCTTCCGGGACCCTAGAGACGCCCCTCTCCACGGTTGCCCCCTATGTCTGCTTAGGTGATGTAAGGTAGACAGCCAACCTATAATTAACTGTCCTGCGGTATTTGAAGTAAGGCATAAAGTCAGTTACTTCCTCGGTGTTCCGGGCACCGGCTACGCGCCTCCGTAGGATGTTGCCGTTCTCCGGGCACGACTCCTACTGGCTCTCCTTTGTGCTTGATCTCATTTCTCACTGTCCACAATATCCTTCGCTTCGTGTCCTTTCTTTGGATGCCGCCGCAGATAGCGCAGGTGCGGCTCCGTAACGATCTATCCTTGTCGCTAGGTGCCTGCCAGGTTCCCACGCCTGACAGGGACCCCCCTGAATCTTCCCCCCGCAACACCCCCTGCCACGGGATGTTGCCTGAACAAAACCCAGTCAGCTTCTGACCTAACTTCCTATCCAACCCCTAGTTTTACCAGTGTGAGGAGTGGCCTAATAAATAAAACCTTTTGCTCCCCCTAGTGGCCGGAGTGTGAAGTGTAATGTGTGCTGGTGATACCTGGTCAGATGAACTCCTTTAGTGCCATCAGACGTACCATCACTCCCCTTAGTGGCAGAGCGACATTACTGCAACGACCAGGTCTCTGGGGCGCTGCAGTAACATTTCGACCTACTGGGTCTTTATCAAACCTTACTCATAGTAGAAAGGCAAGGAGAGGAAATATTTTATGAGAGGTACTGGAGTCCCATTAGGGGCTACTTGTATGCTGTATCTGGAGATACACCACCGCAATCATAGTGCAGACTTCATTTCACCACTTTTACTGTTGTGCATCCTTATTAACCCATATTTCTGTTTATTAACCTTGACCTTTCCTAAAAGACAGTTACATGTGCCATCTTTTGGTCAGTTAGGCTAGTGAACCCCTAATTGGCTGCAGGGCTAACATCCCCCTGATGGAGATCCCAAAACATAAAATAACAAGGTTAAAGGGAATCTGTCACCCGCAAAATCGAAGGTGAGCTAAGCCCACCAGCATCAGTGGCTTATCTACAGCATTCTGTAATGCTGTAGAAAAGCCCCGATGTATACTGAAAGATGAGAAAAAGAGGTTAGATTATACTCACCTGGCTGGTCCGATCCGATAGGTGTCGCGGTCCGGTCTGGGGCCTCCCATCTTCATAGGCACCGGCCTCTCTGACCTTTCCTGGCGCCTGCGCACTGCAGTACTTTGCTCTGCCCTCAACAGGGCAGACAAAGTATGCCGGAGCCGCAGCGTGAAGACAAGAAGAGGACGTCATCGTGAGAAGATGGGAGGTGCCGGACCGGACCGTGATGCCCATCGGACCTGGTCCGGGACCGCCCCTGGGTGAGTATGATCTAACCTCTTTTTCTCATCCTTCAGGATACATCGGGGGCTTATCTACAGCATTCCAGAATGCTGTAGATAAGCCCCTGATGCCACTGGGCTTACCTCACCCTCGATTTTGAGGGTACAGGTTCCCTTTAAGTAAAGGAAGTGGTAGTAGCAGTAGCCGACCCTTTCAAGAGACATGGACCGAGATGTATAGCATTATAGAAAAAATGGCAGATCATTTTGCGTTTATGTACTGAAACAGTAGTAAGCAGAAAGTGGAATATACAGCTCTGGCAAAAATTGAGAGACCACCACATCAAAACCCTGTCATGGGCAGCCCAATCTTCAGACTTGAACCCCATTGAAAACCTCTGGAATGTAATCAAGAGGATGATGGATAGTCACAAGCCATTAAACAATGAAGAACTGCTTACATTTTTTGCGCCAGAAGCAGTGTGAAAGACTGGTGGAAAGCATGCCAAGATGCATGAAAGCTGTGATTAAAAATCATGGTTATTCCACAAAATAATGATTTCTGAACTATTCCTGAGTTAAAACATTAGCATTGTTGTTTCTAAATGATTATGAACTTGTTTTCTTTGCATTATTTGAGGTCTGAAAGCACCATTTCTCCTTTCAGAAAAAAAATACAAAATGTACTGCTTGGAAATTTGGAGACATGTTGTCAGAAGTTAGACTAAAAGAGCAATTTACCTTTACTCAAAAATATACCTATAAAGAGAAAAATCAGACAAACTGAACATTTTGCAGTGGTCTCTTAATTTTTGCCAGAGTGGTAAACAGACATTTTGAACTAATCATTCCCAGCTCTAGTAAAAAAAAAATGAGGATGAAAAGAAGGAATACATTTTCAGGCAGCTACACCTTTATAAGAGTCAATCTAATTCCATCCTTAAATTTGTAAAAGGCTCTACAAATTCAACATCTGCAAGTCTGAGCATTGCTCACTCCATAGCTCATCATAGAAAAGCCTCAGTGAGGGAGACTTTATTAAAGAAACTCTCCTAAGATGTGCACCAGTTCTATTTCATGATATGCAGAATAAAGATGCAATTATTAAGAGAATATCTGAGTTACCACTCAGTAGAAATATCATAAAAGACCGAATAATGAGACTGAAAACAGACGTACGACATCAATTAAAGGGAACCTGTCACCCCCAAAATCGAGGGTGAGGTAAGCCCACCGCCATCAGGGGCTTATCTACAGCATTCTGTAATGCTGTAGATAAGCTCCCGATGTATGCTAAAAGATGAGAAAAAGTGCTTATATTATACTCACCCAGGGGCGGTCCGATCCGGTCCGATGGGCGTCGCGGTCCGGTCTGGCGCCTCCTATCTTCATCACATGACGTTCTCTTCTGGTCTTCACGCTGCGGCTCCTGCGCAGGCGTACTTATCTGCCCTGTTGAGGACAGAGTAAAGTAATGTAGTGTGCAGGCGCTGGGCCTCTCTGACCTTTCCGGCGCCTGCGCACTGCAGTACTTTACTCTGTCCTCAACAGGGCAGATAAGTACGCCTGCGCAGGAGCGCCGATGCCGGAGAACGATGAAGAAGCAGGAGGGCGGGGTCGCAAGAAAACGGGAGGCGCCGAACCCAGACCTGCGACACCCATCGGACCGGAACGCTCCCGAGTGAGTATAATATAACATATTTCTTCACTTGCAGGTTGGACCAGGGGTTTATCTCCAGCATTATAGAATGCTGTAGATAAGCCCTGAAAGGCAGTGGCCATATCTTATAGCAGCAAAATCTGCTGACAATTTCCCTTTAATGAACTGAACATACTGTAAAGTTACAAGGTTTTGGCAAAAGTATTGACGTTATGTTTGAATTGGATACATAAAAGCTTTTGAAAGTAAACTTAAAATTTTCAAGCGAGATATAGAAACTAAAACTTATAAGTATTTTCCTTGAGTAACAAAGTATTATGAAAAGGCCAATGGAGCTGTACAAAATGAAATGGAACCCTTGCATATAAAGTACCAGCATGTTTTAGGCTCATTAATTGACCTATGTGATAGATTTAATCAATTTAGAAGCCTAGAACGGACCAAGAAAATAATTAAGTATCCTGATGTAGTAGTCTACAGTAGTTTGAAATTAAATGGTTTCCAATGGATGCAAACTGATGATTTGGAGATGCAACTTGCAGAATTTCAAGACAGCATCTGGGCTCAGGTGTTTGTCAACTTGAGGTCAAAGCTTGAGAATCTGGAAAGGTGACGCTTGGAGAATCAAGATGAGTGCCACTACAAACAGGAAATTTTGAGTGGCTGTAACCGATTGCCAGACACTTTTAGCACCCTGAAAAGTATCGCAATGACTTTACTCATAATTTTTCCCTCTACATACTTTTGTGAGACCTTATTCTCAGCATTAAATCATATCAAAACCAACAAAAGAAACAGATTGACAGATGAAGTTAGTAGCGCTTGCTTGAGCTTGAAGTGTACAAAATACCAACCTTCAATTGAAGATTTAGCCAATGAAATTCAGTCACCAATAGGCAGGTTAGGCTACTTTCACACATCAGGTTTTTTGTTTCAGGCACAATCCGGCTAATTTTATAAAAAAACGGATCCATCGCAAATAGTGAAAAACCGATACGACGGATCCGTTTTTCTGCTGGATCCATTTTTTGTTTTTCACCTGGGAAAACAGTGACTTCCTGTCCCGGGGAGAGAGAGAAAAAATAAAGCGAACACTTAAACTACAGAATATAACTCCAAGTAAATCAAACTCCGGTGAAATCAAACTGTCCACTTAAGAATCAACACTGTTTGACAATCAATTTCACTTGCTGTTGTGCAAATGGAATAGACAACAGATGGACATTATTTGCAATTATCAAGACGCACTCAATAAAGAAGTGGTTCTGAAGGTGGGGACCACAGACCACATCTCAGTACCAACACTTTCTGGCTGATGTTTTGGTCACTTTTGAATGTTGGTTGTGTTTTTACACTCATGGTAGCATGAGACGGACTCTACAACCCACACAAGTGGCTCAGGTAGAGCAACTCATCCAGTATGGCACATCAATGCGAGCTGTGTCAAGGTTTGCTGTGTCTGTCATCATAGTGTCCAGAGGCCAGAGACGCTACCAGGAGACAGGCCAGTACACCCAGAGACATAGGAGGGCAACAACCCAGCAGCAGGACCGCTACCTCAGCCATTGTGCAAGGAGGAACAGGAGGAGCACTGCCAGAGCCCTGCAAAATGATCTCCAGCAAGCCACAAATGTGCATGTGTCTGCACAAACGGTTAGAAACCGACTCCATGAGGTTGGTCTGAGTGCCCGACGTCCACAGATAGGGGTTGCTCTCACAGCCCAACACCTTGCAGGACTCTTGGCATTTGCCATAGAATACCAGGATTGGCAAATTCGCCACTGGCGCCCTGTGCTCTTCTCAGATGAAAGCAGGTTCACACTGAGCACATGTGACAGACGTGACAGAGTCTGGAGACGCCATGGAGAGCGATCTGTTGCCTGCAACGTCCTTCAGCATGACCGGTTTGGCAGTGGGTCAGTAATGGTGTGGGGTGGCATTTCTTTGGAGGGCCGCTCAGCCCTCCATGTTCTCGTCAGAGGTAGCCTGACTGCCATTAGGTACCGAGATGAGATCCTCAGACCCCTTGTGAGAACTTATGCTGGTGTGGTTGGCCCTGGGTTCCTCCTAATGCAGGACGATGCCAGACCTCATGTGGCTGGAGTGTGTCAGCAGTTCCTTCAAGATGAAGGCATTGAAGCTATGGACTAGTCCGCCCATTCCCCAGACCTGAATCCGATTGAACACATCTGGGACATCATGTCTCGCCTCATCCACCAACATCACGTTGCTCCACAGACTGTCCAGGAGTTGGCGGATGCTTTAGTCCAGGTCTGGGAGGAGATCCCTCAGGAAACCATCCGCCGCCTCATCAGGAGCATGCCCAGGCGTTGTAGGGAGGTCATACGGGCACGTGGAGGCCACACACACTACTGAGCATCATTTCCTTGTCTTGAGGCATTTCCACTGAAGTTGGATCAGCCTGTAACTTTATTTTGCACTTTGATTTTGAGCATCATTCCAACTCCAGACCTCCGTGGGATATTAATTGTGATTTACGTTGATAATTTTTAGGTTTTATTCTCAACACATTCCACTATGTAATGAATAAAGATGTACAACTGGAATATTTCATTCAGTTATATCTAGGATGTGGGATTTTAGTGTTCCCTTTATTTGATGGAGCAGTATATATATATATGTATATATATATCAATGAGACACATTTATATACAGTTAGGTCCATATATATTTGGACGGAGAGAACATTTTTCTAATTTTGGTTATAGACATTACCACAATGAATTTTAAACAAAACAATTCAGATGCAGTTGAAGTTCAGACTTTCAGCTTTCATTTGAGGGTATCCACATAAAAATTGGATGAAGGGTTTAGGAGTTTCAGCTCCTTAAAATGTGCCACCCTGTTTTTAAAGGGACCAAAAGTAATTGGACAATTTACTCCAAGGCTATTTCATCGACAGGTGAGGGCAATCCCTTCATTATGTCATTCTCAATTAAGCAGATAAAAGGCCTGGAGTTGATTTGAGGTGTGTTGCTTGCATTTGGAAGGTTTTGCTGTGAAGTAAACATGCGGTCAAAGGAGCTCTCCAAGCAGGTGAAACAAGCCATCCTTAAGCTGCGATAACAGAAAAAACCCTTCTGAGAAATTGCTACAATATTAGGAGTGGAAAAATCTACAGTTTGGTACATCCTGAGAACGAAAGAAAGCACTGGTGAACTCATCAATGCAAAAAGACCTGGGAAGACAACAGTGGTGGATGATCGCAGAATAATCTCCATGGTGAAGAGAAACCCCTTCACAACAGCCAACCAAGTGAACAACACTCTCCAGGAGGTCGCTGTATCAATATCCAAATCTACCATAAAGAGAAGACTGCACGAAAGTAAATACAGAGGGTTCACTGCACGGTGCAAGCCACTCATAAGCATCAAGAATAAAAAGGCTAGACTGGACTTTGCTAAAAATCATCTAAAAATCCAGCACAGTTCTGGAAGAACATTCTTTGGACAGATGAAACTAAGATCAACCTCTACCAGAATGATGGAAAGAGAAAAGTATGGCGAAGGCGTGGTACAGCTCATGATCCAAAGCATACCACATCATCTGTAAAACACGGCGGAGGCAGTGTGATGGCTTGGGCATGCATGGCTGCCAGTGGCACTGGGTCACTAGTGTTTATTGATGATGTGACACAGGACAGAAGCAGCAGAATGAATTCAGAGGTCTTCAGAGACATACTGTGTGCTCAGATCCAGCCAAATGCAGCCAAACTGATTGGTCGTCGTTTCGTACTACAGATGGACAATGACCCAAAGCAACTCAGGAGTTTATTAAAGCAAAGAAGTGGAATATTCTTGAATGGCCAAGTCAGTCACCTGATCTCAACCCAATTGAGCATGCATTTCTCTTGTTAAAGACTAAACTTGAGACAGAAAGGCCCACAAACAAACAGCAACTGAAAACCACCGCAGTGAAGGCCTGGCAGAGCATCAAAAAGGAGGAGGAAACACAACGTCTGGTGATGTCCATGAGTTCAAGACTTCAGGCAGTCATTGTCAACAAAGGGTTTTCAACCAAGTACTAAAAATGAACATTTTATTTAAAATTATTGAATCTGTCCAATTACTTTTGGTCCCTTTAAAAACAAAGTGGCACGTGTTAAGGAGCTGAAACTCCTAAACCCTTCATCCAATTTTAATGTGGATACTCTCAAATGAAAGCTGAAAGTCTGAACTTCAACGGCATCTGAATGGTTTTATTTAAAATTCATTGTGGTAATGTCTATAACCAAAATTAAAAAAATGTTGTCTCTGTCCAAATATATATGGACCTAACTGTATATATATATTTATATTTCATACAGAGCTAGATAGCAGAAAAGCCGATAATTCATTAGTCGGCTTTTGCTAAATCATTACCGAACCCGAAAGGATATCAGATATAGTTTACTTACAGTAAACCATTGCATATCCATTATATTTTTATATATCTCCCTAATAATGTTAGATTGTTAGTAGTGTGTGTGTTTGTGTGTAAAATTTTGGAGCTGTAGGTGTTAAATTAAAGGATTAATTCACGGAAAAACTGTTGTGTGCTCCAGCGCAATTTTCTCCACAAGAGAGGGATAGCCAGTGACTGAGGGAAGATAATATAAGCCTAGAGAGGGACCATAGTTATTGCCCCCCTCCTGGCTAAAACATCTGCCTCCAGCCACTCCAGAAAAGGCGCATCCGGCACTTAGCCTCTCTCTTCCCACTGCCCTGTAGCATTGGCATATAGCTATTGTAAGGTGACATTAAGCCTGTTTAATAATAGAGAGGTGTCAATAAGACACCTATCCATTATTAATCCAATAGTATGAAAGGTTAAAAATACACACACACACATTAACCCCTTTCTGACATGGGATGTACTATCCCGTCGAGGTGGGGTGGGCCCCTATGACCACCGACGGGATAGTACATCCAGCGCGATCGGCAGCGCTCACGGGGGGAGCGCGGCCGATCGCGGCCAGGTGTCAGCTGCCTATCGCAGCTGACATCCGGCACTATGTGCCAGGAGCGGTCACGGACCGCCCCCGGCACATTAACCCCCGGAACACGGCGATCAAACATGATCGCGATGTGCCGGCGGTGCAGGGAAGCATCGCGCAGGGAGGGGGCTCCCTGCGGGCTTCCCTGAGCCCCCCGCAGCAATGCGATGTGATCGCGTTGCTGCGAGGGTCTGCATACCTCCCTCCCTGCTCCAGGCCCGGATCCAAGATGGCCGCGGCATCCGGGTCCTGCAGGGAGGGAGGTGGCTTCACAGAGCCTGCTCAGAGCAGGCACTGTGAAGCCTCCAGCACTGTAAGTCAGATCGGTGATCTGACAGAGTGCTGTGCAAACTGTCAGATCACCGATCTGTGATGTCCCCCCCGGGACAAAGTAAAAAAGTTTAAAAAAAAATTTCCAAATGTGTAAAAAAAAATAAAAAAAAATATTCCTAAATAATGAAAAAAAAAATATTATTCCCATAAATACATTTCTTTATCTAAATTAAAAAAAAACAATAAAAGTACATATATTTAGTATCGCTGCGTCCGTAACGGCCCGACCTATAAAACTGGCTCACTAGGTGACCCCTTCAGTAAACACCGTAAGAAAAAAAAAAATGAGGCAAAAACCAACGCTTTATTATCATGCCGCCAAACAAAAAGTGGAATAACACGCGATCAAAAAGACAGATATAAATAACCATGGTACTGCTGAAAACGTCATCTTGTCCCGCAAAAAACGAGCTGCGATACAGCATCATCAGCAAAAAAATAAAAAAGTTATAGTCCTGAGAATAAAGCGATGCAAAAATAATTATTTTTTCTATAAAATAGTTTTTATCGTATAAAAGCGCCAAAATATAAAAAAAGATATAAATGAGGTGTCGCTGTAATCGTACTAACCCGAGGAATAAAACTGCTTTATCAATTTTACCAAATGCGGAACGGTATAAACGCCTCCCCCAAAAGAAATTCATGAATAGCTGGTTTTTGGTCATTCTGCCTCACAAAAATCGGAATAAAAAGCGATCAAAAAATGTCACATGCCCGAAAATGTTACCAATAAAAACGTCAACTCGTCCCGCAAAAAACAAGACCTCACATGACTCTGTGGACCAAAATATGGAAAAATTATAGCTCTCAAAATGTGGTAACGCAAAAAAATATTTTTTGCAATAAAAAGTGTTTCAGTGTGTGACGGCTGCCAATCATAAAAATCCGCTAAAAAACCCACTATAAAAGTAAATCAAACCCCCCTTCATCACCCCCTTAGTTAGGGAAAAATTAAAAAAATTTATTTCCATTTTCCCATTAGGGCTAGGGCTAGGGTTAGGGTTAGGGCTAGGGCTAGGGTTAGGGCTAGGGTTAGGGCTAGGGCTAGGGTTAGGGCTAGGGTTAGGGCTAGGGTTAGGGCTAGGGTTAGGGTTAGGGCTAGGGTTAGGGCTAGGGTTAGGGTTAGGGTTAGGGTTAGGGTTAGGGCTAGGGTTAGGGCTAGGGTTAGTGCTAGAGTTAGGGTTAGGGCTACATTTTGGTTTGGGGCTAAAGTTAGGTTTAGGGTTGGGGCTAAAGTTACAGTTAGGGTTTAGATTACATTTACAGTTGGGAATAGGGTTGGGATTAGGGTTAGGGGTGTGTCAGGGTTAGAGGTGTGGTTAGGGTTACTGTTGGGATTAGGGTTAGGGGTGTGTTTGGAATAGGGTTTCAGTTATAATTGGGGGTTTCCACTGTTTAGGCACATCAGGAGCTCTCCAAACACGACATGGCGTCCGATCTCAATTCCAGCCAATTCTGTGTTGAAAAAGTAAAACAGTGCTTCTTCCCTTCCGAGCTCTCCCGTGTGCCCAAACAGGGGTTTACCCCAACATATGGGGTATCAGCGTACTCAGGACAAATAGGACAACAACCTTTGGGGTCCAATTTCTCCTGTTACCCTTGGGAAAATACAAAACTGGGGGCTAAAAAATTATTTTTGTGGGAAAAAAAAAAGATTTTTTATTTTCACGGCTCTGCGTTATAAACTGTAGTGAAACACTTGGGGGTTCAAAGTTCTCACAACACATCTAGATAAGTTCCCTGGGGGGTCTACTTTCCAAAATGGTGTCACATGTGGGGGGTTTCAATGTTTAGGCACATCAGGGGCTCTCCAAACGAAACATGGCGTCCCATCTCAATTCCAGTCAATTTTGCATTGAAAAGTCAAATGGCGCTCCTTCACTTCCGAGCTCTGCCATGCGCCCAAACAGTGGTTTACCCCCACATGTGGGGTATCGTCGTACTCAGGACAAATTGTACAACAATGTTTGGCATCCATTTTATCCTGTTACCCTTGGTAAAATAAAACAAATTGGAGCTGAATTAAATTTTTTGTGAAAAAAAGTTAAATGTTCATTTTTATTTAAACATTCAAAAAATTCCTGTGAAGCACCAGAAGGGTTAATATACTTCTTGAATATGGTTTTGAGCACCTTGAGGGGTGTAGCTTTTAGAATGGTGTCACACTTGGGTATTTTCTATCATATAGACCCCTCAAAATGACTTCAAATGAGATGTGGTCCCTAAAAAAAAATGGTGTTGTAGAAATGAGAAATTGCTGATCAACTTTTCACTCTTATAACTCCCTAACAAAAAAAAATTGTGGTTCCAAAATTGTGCTGATGTAAAGTAGACATGTGGGAAATGTTACTTATTAAGTATTTTGTGTGACATATCTCTGTGATTTAATTGCATAAAAATTAAAGTTGGAAAATTGCGAAATTTTCATAATTTTCGCCAAATTTCCGTTTTTTTCACAAATAAACGCAGGTAGTATCAAAGAATTTTTACCATTGTCATGAAGTACAATATGTCACGAGAAAACTATTTCAGAATCACTGGGATCCGTTGAAGCGTTCCAGAGTTATAACCTCATAAAGGGACAGTGGTCAGAATTGTAAAAATTGGCCCGGTCATTAACGTGCAAACCACCCTTGGGGGTAAAGGGGTTAAAAATAAAGTATTTTAATGAAATAATTAAACACACAGGTTTTAACATCTTTATTGCACTCTCAATCCAAGCGAAACACTCATTCTCTTGTAAAAAATTCTAGAATAAAAAAACAAGAGAGGCTAAGTGCCGGAAGAGGCGCATCTTCCAGATGTGCCTTTTCTGGGGTGGCTGGGGGCAGATGTTTATAGCCGGGGGGGCGAAGGGGCAAAAACAATGGTCCCTCTCTGGGCTATTAATATCTGCCCTCAGTCACTGGCTTTCCCTCTCTGGCAGGAGCCCACAACTGTTTTTTCCGTCAATTAATCCTTTAATTTAACACCTACAGCTCCAAAATTTTACACACACACTACTAACATTATTAGGGAGGGATATATAAAAATATAATGGATATGCAATGGTTTACTGTATGTAAATCATGTCTCATATCCTGTCGGGTTCGGTAATGATTTAGCAAAGGCTGACAACTGAATTATCGGCTACTCTGCTATCTCTCTATGAAATATATATATATATATATATATATATATATATATATATATATGTGTGTCAATGATATATATATATATACACTAGCTAATGAACCCGTTCTACGCCTGGGTGGCGAGCATTTATATTGGTATATGGTCTCCATCCTGGTATGTGCTGCTTCCATCCTGCGCCCTAATCTTGTCATGTGCTGCTACCATTTTGCGCCCCCTTCCTGTCATGTGCAGCCCCCATCCTGCACCCCCTTCCTGTCATATGCCGCCCCCATCCTGCACCCTCATCCTATTTTGTGCGCATCCATCTTGTCACGTGGTACTCTCTTCCTGTGCCCTCATCCTGCCATGTGCTCTCATCCTGTGCCCCAATTCTGGTATGTGCTGCTCCCAACCTGGTATGTTCTACTCCAATTCTGCGTCCCCATCCTGTCATGTGGTGCTCTCATCCTGCGTCCCCATCCTGTCATGTGGTGCTCTCATCCTGCCTCCCCATCCTGTCACGTGCTGCTCCCATCCTGCGCCCCCATTCTGTCATGTGCTGCTCCCATCCTGCACCCCCATTCTGTAATGTGCTCCTCCCATCCTGCACCCCCATTCTATCATGTGCTGCACCCATTCTGCGCCCCCATTCTGTCATGTGCTGCTCCCATCCTACGCCCCCATTCTGTCATGTGCAGTAAAAAGTCACTGGCTTGCTGCACTGATGTATTTTCTATATATATTCAGTGAAAACTGGCTGGATTGCTCTGCTGACGAATTTTATATATAGTGTGGCATAGCGACTGGTCATGTGATTAATGGGCGGTATGTATCGCAAAGGTGGGTGGCCCTATAATGGAAGCCTGGGCATGTTTTGCTCAGCAGATCTACTGCTGAGGGATCTGTTTTACATTGGGAAGGCTTCCAGGTGATTGGAGAGCTGGGTGGGTCCAGTCACCTACAAACCCACCCAAAGGGATGTGTCTGAATACCTAAGTTGGCTGGTTGTGTGTTTGAGGACCTGTGGTGATGTCACGATCACCTGACAAGCCATTTGATAGATACCTGGGTGTGGTTACACCTATGTAATGGAGGTGTGTTTGGCACATGGGAGCGAGTGCTGGCTAGTCTGAGCCAGAGCAAGGAGGCCTGTGAGATACCTCCAGAGTGGACAGTCTGATAACCGTGAGTGATACTGACCGGAGTCAGTGAGAGATGTTTGTGGGATATGTCATGATTCCAATGGCAGGGAATCACAAAAGGACAAGCACCAACGAGCTCTAGGGTGATGGAACCTGAGCTGACCGCGACCCTAAACCTGAACACACAAATAACAATAGCCGGGGAACATGCCTACGTTGATCCTAGACGTCTCGCACCAGCCGAAGATCTAACTTCCCCTATTAGAAGAAACACAGACCTCTCTTGCCTCCAGAGAAATACCCCACAGAAATAGCAGCCCCCCACATATAATGACGGTGAAATGAGAGGAAGGCACATACACAGTATGAAAACAGATTCAGCAAAATGAGGCCCGCTAAAACTAGATAGCAGAGGATACAAAAGTAAACTGCGCGGTCAGCAAAAAACCCTTCAAAAAACCATCCTGTAATTACTTGAACTCATGTTCCAACTCATGGAACATGAGGAGCAATTACAGCCCACTAAAGCAACCAGCAGCAAAGAGACAATTATATGCAAGCTGGACAAGACAAAAATAAAGCAAAACATGGAACAAGAAAATCAAAACTTAGCTTGTCCTGAAGATTACTGAAGCCAGAAGCTGAGGTAACAAAACACTCTGATAACCTTGATAGCCGGCGGGGAAATGACAAGAAAGCCCGGTTAAATAGGAAACTCCCAAATCCTAATAGAACAGGTGGACACCAGAGACAGCAGAACACAAATCACCCAGTACCATCAGTAACCACCAGAGGGAGCCCAAAAACAGAACTCACAACAGTACCCCCCCCCTTGAGGAGGGGTCACCGAACCCTCACGAGAACCACCAGGGCGACCAGGATGAGCCCTATGAAAAGCGCGGACCAAATCATCAGCATGAACATCAGAGGCAACCACCCAAGAATTATCCTCCTGACCATAACCCTTAATAATCTTTATTTTTTATTTTTATATAGCGCTAACATATTCCGCAGCGCTTTACATTTAGCACACATTATCATCACTGTCCCAGATGGGGCTCACAATCTAAATTCCCTATCAGTATGTCTTTGGAATGTGGGAGGAAACCGGAGTGCCCGGAGGAAACCCACGCAAACACGGAGAGAACATACAAACTCTTTGCAGATGTTGTCCTTGGTGGGGTTTGAACCCAGGACTCCAGCGCTGCAAGGCTGCTGTGCTAACCACTACGCCACCGTGCCGCCCCAACCCTTCCACTTGACCAAATATTGGAGTTTCCGTCTGGAAACACGAGAATCCAAGATCTTCTCCACAACATACTCCAATTCTCCCTCCACCAGCACCGGAGCAGGAGGCTCAAGCGAAGGAACAACAGGTACCTCATACCTCCGCAACAACGACCGATGGAACACATTATGAATAGCAAACGATGCCGGGAGATCCAAACGAAACGACACAGGGTTAAGAATTTCCAAGATCCTATAAGGACCGATGAACCGAGGCTTGAACTTAGGAGAAGAGACCTTCATAGGAACAAAACGAGAAGACAACCACACCAAGTCCCCAACACGAAGTCGAGGACCCACGCGGCGACGGCGATTAGCAAACTGCTGAGCCTTCTCCTGGGACAACTTCAAATTGTCAACCACATGACTCCAAATCCGATGCAACCCTTCCACCACCATGTCCACTCCAGGATAATCAGAAGGCTCCACCTGACCAGAGGAAAAACGAGGATGAAACCCCGAATTACAAAAGAAAGGAGAAACCAAGGTAGCAGAACTAGCCCGATTATTAAGGGCAAACTCGGCCAGCGGCAAAAAGGTAACCCAGTCATCCTGATCAGCAGAAACAAAACACCTCAAATAAGTTTCCAAGGTCTGATTAGTTCGCTCCGTCTGGCCATTCGTCTGAGGATGGAATGCAGACGAAAAGGACAAATCAATGCCCATCTTAGCACAGAACGTCCGCCAAAATCTAGACACAAACTGGGATCCCCTGTCAGAAGCGATGTTCTCCGGAATCCCATGCAAACGAACCACGTTCTGGAAAAACAGAGGGACCAACTCAGAGGAGGAAGGCAACTTAGGCAAGGGTACAAGATGAACCATTTTAGAAAAGCGGTCACACACAACCCAGATGACAGACATTTTTTGAGAGACAGGGAGATCAGAAACAAAGTCCATGGAAATGTGCGTCCAAGGCCTCTTCGGGATAGGCAAAGGTGACAACAATCCACTGGCTCGAGAACAGCAAGGCTTAGCCCGAGCACAAACCTCACAAGACTGCACAAAAGAACGCACATCCCTAGACAAGGAAGGCCACCAAAAAGACCTGGCCACCAAGTCTCTAGTACCAAATATTCCAGGATGACCTGCCAACGCAGAAGAATGGACCTCGGAGATGACTCTACTGGTCCAACTATCTGGAACAAACAGTCTCTCAGGCGGACAACGATCAGGTTTACCCGCCTGAAACTCCTGCAAAGCACGCCGCAAGTCTGGGAAGACGGCCGACAAAATCACCCCATCCCTAAGGATACCAGTGGGCTCAGAATTTCCAGGGGAGTCAGGCACAAAACTCCTAGAAAGAGCATCCGCCTTCACATTCTTTGAACCTGGCAGGTATGAAACCACAAAATTGAAACGAGAGAAAAACAGTGACCAACGAGCCTGTCTAGGATTCAGAAGCCTGGCAGACTCAAGGTAAATCAGATTTTTGTGATCAGTCAAGACCACCACACGATGTCTAGCACCCTCCAGCCAATGACGCCACTCCTCAAATGCCCACTTCATGGCCAAAAGTTCCCGATTACCCACATCATAATTCCGCTCAGCGGGCGAAAATTTTCTAGAAAAGAACGCACATGGCTTCATCACCGAGCAATCGGAGCTTCTCTGTGACAAAACCGCCCCCGCTCCAATCTCGGAAGCATCAACCTCAACTTGGAAAGGAAGCGAAACATCAGGCTGACGCAACACAGGAGCAGAAGAAAACCGGCGTTTAAGTTCCCGAAAGGCCTCCACAGCCGCAGGAGACCAATCAGCAACATCAGCACCCTTCTTAGTCAAATCCGTCAAAGGCTTAACAACACTAGAAAAATTAGTTATAAAACGACGATAGAAATTAGCAAAGCCTAAGAACTTCTGCAGACTCTTAAGAGATGCAGGCTGCGTCCAGTCACAAATAGCCCGAACCTTGACGGGATCCATCTCAATAGTAGAAGGGGAAAAAATATACCCCAAGAAAGAAATCTTCTGGACTCCAAAGAGACACTTTGAGCCCTTTACAAACAAGGAATTAGCCCGCAGGACCTGAAACACCTCCCTGACCTGCTGAACATGAGACTCCCAGTCATCAGAAAAAACCAAAATATCATCCAAATACACAATCATAAATTTATCCAGATATTCACGGAAAATATCGTGCATAAAGGACTGGAAGACTGAAGGAGCATTAGAAAGTCCGAAAGGCATTACCAAATACTCAAAATGGCCCTCAGGCGTATTAAATGCGGTTTTCCACTCATCACCTTGCTTTATTCGTATAAGATTATACGCACCCCGAAGATCAATCTTAGTGAACCATTTAGCCCCCTTAATGCGAGTAGAGTTGAGCGACCTTGACCTTTTTAGAGTCGAGCCGGGTTTCGCGAAACCCGACTATCTCAAAAGTCGGGTCGAGTGAAATCGCCCGATTATGACGTAAAGTCGGGATCGACCGAAACACGAAACCCAATGCAAGTCAATGGGGCAGCATAGTCGGCAGTGAGTGGGGGCCAGGAAAACACCTAGAGTGCCCATTTTAATGTCAAAACCATCCATTCTTCTTAATGAAGCTTGTCAAGCGTAATTTACCTTATAATAATTGGAAGGCATTTGAAATTGGGGGTCATTTGGCTAAAGTTGTGGTGGGTAGGGCTGGTTCAAGTAATTAGTGGGCCCAGGAAATCTGGACCACGTCACGGCAGTGGAGCAGGGAGAGGTAAGTATTTCAACTTTGCAAGTGCTGTGAACCTGAGCAAGCAGGGGGGGCCCACTCGTTGGCATTGGCACTGGCACAGGGCCCCTCAAAGTACAGCGGTGTGTTTGCACGGCGGGGGCGCCTCCCACCGGCAGCAACACTTTTGCGTACCATGAGAGGCCCTGTGCCAGTGACGTCGCCAACTAGTATTCCTCCCCCCACCTGATGAAGGAACCTGCACTTTCATCTGCACCTTCCTGTTTGTCCCCGTGTAAGGTGGTATGGTATGCGGGAAGGGGGACCTGACTTTCAGCAGGGTCACAATCTTGCAGTGTAGCGTGCACGGGAAATGTTGCGTTATGGGTCAATGTACCAGCAGACTCATCTATCACTGGCTGGGCAATGGGCAGGATGAGGAGGAAACACAGATATAGGCCCAAAGAATAAAGTGGGCTAAATGCAGTTCAAAATTGGTAACACAGGACTAATCAGGGGGCATTGCAGTGGAGGACAACTGGAATGAGAGGCTGACACAGAGAGTAGGCCCAAATCAGTAAGTAGTCGAAATGCAGTTCAAAATTGGCAACAGTAGTAAACAGGCGGCACAGCTTTGTTCAGTGGAGGAGAACAGCAAGGAGTGGCAGACACCGATAGTAGGCCCCAACCCAACTAGTAGGCCAAATGCAGTCTAACATTAACAACTACTTAACGAGCGCCTGAAAACGGAATTTCAGGACAGGAAACCAGGAGAACAGCAAGGAGCGGCAGACACCGATAGTAGGCCCCAAACCAACTAGTACGCCAAATGCAGTTGTTCCGTTTAACCACAATTTAATGAGAGCCTGAAGATAGAAGTTCAGGAAAGGCAACCTGGAGAACACCTTGGAGTGGAACACACCATCTCTCTACACCCCATACCCAATTTGTAGGCCTAATGCAGCGTAGTTTCCAACAACTACTAAACAAGAGCATGATGATCGAAGCATTGGCGAGGAAACCTGGGGAACACCTTGGAGTGGAACACACCATCTCTCTACAGTGGAACACACCATCTCTCTACACCCCATACCCAATTTGTAGGCCTAATGCAGCGTAGTTTCCAACAACTACTAAACGAGAGCCGGAAGATCGAAGCAATGGAGAGGAAACCTGGGGAATACCTTGGAGTGTAACACACCATCTCTCTACACCCCATACCCAATTTGTAGGCCTAATGCAGCGTAGTTTCCAACAACTACTAAACGAGAGCCGGAAGATCGAAGCTCAGGAAAGGCAACCTGGAGAACACCTTGGAGTGGAACACACCATCTCTCTACACCCCATACCCAATTTGTAGGCCCAATGCAGCGTAGTTTCCAACAACTACTAAACGAGAGCCGGAAGATCGAAGCAATGGAGAGGAAACCTGGGGAACACCTTGGAGTGTAACACACCATCTCTCTACACCCCATACCCAATTTGTAGGCCTAATGCAGCGTAGTTTCCAACAACTACTAAACGAGAGCCGGAAGATCGAAGCAATGGAGAGGAAACCTGGGGAACACCTTGGAGTGTAACACACCATCTCTCTACACCCCATACCCAATTTGTAGGCCTAATGCAGCGTAGTTGCCAACAACTACTAAACGAGAGCCGGAAGATCGAAGCAATGGAGAGGAAACCTGGGGAACACCTTGGAGTGGAACACACCATCTCTCTACAGTGGAACACACCATCTCTCTACACCCCATACCCAATTTGTAGGCCTAATGCAGCGTAGTTTCCAACAACTACTAAACGAGAGCCGGAAGATCGAAGCTCAGGAAAGGCAACCTGGGGAACACCTTGGAGTGGAACAAACCCTCTCTCTACACCACGGAAGGGCTGATTCTTAGGAAGGAAGGCTGTCGGAAAGAAGCAGGGCGCGTCCGAGGGTGATTATATTCTTATTAGGTATATACTCACCCTCGGACGCGCCCTGCTTCTTTATTTGTAATGAATGTTTATTTGCAATGTGGTTTTGACTTACTCTATTTTTTTGGTAAATAATGATTTTATTATTTTCATTGTTTTGCATCTTCTTGGCAATAATATAAAGAAGACGCGACAGGACAACACTCGGTGGATGCCATATCTGTGTTTAAAATTGAAAAAACCTTTCAGTTAACTACTTGCAGGAGAAAGTTATTGTAGCTGGTGGCCATTTTTAGTACTGTACCAGATTTTTGTTGTATGTGTTTGTTTTTAATGTTAAAATGTCTGCATTTGATATCTCTCCAGTATTTTCTTTTTTATAAGCAAAATACTTATTTTTATATTTTCTGATGTTGGTTCCAGGGGTACACGGGCAGCAGTGGTGTGGTCAGTGGAGGCCTAGTGGAAGGAGTGACCGCAGACAGGCATCGAAGGCCTAAAATAATAACACATGGCTGTAGGCAATTTTAAATTGGTTACAGGGATACACGGGCAGCAGTGGTGTGGTCAGTGGAGGCCTAGTGGAAGGAGTGACCGCAGACAGGCATCGAAGGCCTAAAATAATAACACATGGCTGTAGGCAATTTTAAATTGGTTCCAGGGGTACACGGGCAGCAGTGGTGTGGTCAGTGGAGGCCTAGTGGAAGGAGTGACCACATACAGGCATCGAAGGCCTAAAATAATAACATATGGCTGTAGGCAATTTTAAATTGGTTACAGGGGTACACGGGCAGCAGTGGTGTGGTCAGTGGAGGCCTAGTGGAAGGAGTGACCGCAGACAGGCATCGAAGGCCTAAAATAATAACACATGGCTGTAGGCAATTTTAAATTGGTTCCAGGGGTACACGGGCAGCAGTGGTGTGGTCAGTGGAGGCCTAGTGGAAGGAGTGACCGCAGACAGGCATCGAAGGCCTAAAATAATAACACATGGCTGTAGGCAATTTTAAATTGGTTCCAGGGGTACACGGGCAGCAGTGGTGTGGTCAGTGGAGGCCTAGTGGAAGGAGTGACCGCAGACAGGCATCGAAGGCCTAAAATAATAACACATGGCTGTAGGCAATTTTAAATTGGTTCCAGGGGTACACGGGCAGCAGTGGTGTGGTCAGTGGAGGCCTAGTGGAAGGAGTCACCGCAGACAGGCATCGAAGGCCTAAAATAATAACACATGGCTGTAGGCAATTTTAAATTGGTTACAGGGGTACACGGGCAGCAGTGGTGTGGTCAGTGGAGGCCTAGTGGAAGGAGTGACCGCAGACAGGCATCGAAGGCCTAAAATAATAACACATGGCTGTAGGCAATTTTAAATTGGTTCCAGGGGTACACGGGCAGCAGTGGTGTGGTCAGTGGAGGCCTAGTGGAAGGAGTCACCGCAGACAGGCATCGAAGGCCTAAAATAATAACACATGGCTGTAGGCAATTTTAAATTGGTTACAGGGGTACACGGGCAGCAGTGGTGTGGTCAGTGGAGGCCTAGTGGAAGGAGTCACCGCAGACAGGCATCGAAGGCCTAAAATAATAACACATGGCTGTAGGCAATTTTAAATTGGTTCCAGGGGTACACGGGCAGCAGTGGTGTGGTCAGTGGAGGCCTAGTGGAAGGAGTCACCGCAGACAGGCATCGAAGGCCTAAAATAATAACACATGGCTGTAGGCAATTTTAAATTGGTTCCAGGGGTACACGGGCAGCAGTGGTGTGGTCAGTGGAGGCCTAGTGGAAGGAGTGACCACAGACAGGCATCGAAGGCCTAACATAACAAAAATGTCAATACAATGGTATTGTCAGTGGCAGGCATTGAAGGATGTCAGCGCATAGACTAAACATTGGTGGAGCTGTGAGATAATTTTGCAAGTGGTAGAGCACTGTTTGAGCTGGGGTGGGGGGAAACTGTCTTGTGGCCGGCGGTACAGGCCCAGGGCCCCTCATATTACAACGGTGTGTCTGACGTTGGGTGCGCACCACCACCGCCAGAGACACTTTATTGTACTAGGAGGGACCCAGTGGCAGTGCCGTCGACCAAAAGCGGGCTCACCCACCTCTTCAGACAAACTGCACTCTCACGGGTGCTTGCGCCAAGTCGCGATACCACGGCCCCGTGTGGGGAGTTTGGCCATTTAGTGAGGTGTAAACATGTCGTATGCTGGACAATCAGGTGCAGAAAATTACGAGATTGGAAAAGGCATTCAGAATAGTCCACAGGCAAGACCTTTTCATAGGAAAGCTAGGTGTCAGCCGGGCAAGGTGGGGCAAAAGATTTCGAAATCCAGTTGTGGTTCATTTTAATGAAGGTTAGATCATCTACATTTTGGGTAGCCAGACGAGTCCTTTTTTCTGTTAGTATTGAACCTGCAGCACTGAATACTCTTTCTGATAGGACACTAGCTGCCGGGCAAGCAAGCTCCTGCAATGCATATTCTGCCAATTCTGGCCAGGTGTCTAATTTTGATGCCCAGTAATCAAATGGGAATGACGGTTGAGGGAGAACATCGATAAGGGATGAAAAATAGTTTGTAACCATACTGGACAAATGTTGTCTCCTGTCACTTTGAATTGATGCTGCAGTACCTGTCCTGTCTGCGGTCATAGCAAAATCACTCCACAACCTGGTCAGAAAACCCCTCTGGCCAACGCCACTTCTGATTTCTGCCCCTCTAACTCCTCTGGTCTGCTGGCCCCTGCAGCTCGTGTGAGAACGATCACGGGCGCTGTGTGCAGGGAATGCCAGAAGCAAACGGTCAACAAGAGTTGATTGTTTGGTTGCTAATATTAGTTCCAAGTTCTCATGTGGCATTATATTTTGCAATTTGCCTTTATAGCGAGGATCAAGGAGGCAGGCCAACCAGTAATCGTCATCATTCATCATTTTAGTTATGCGTGTGTCCCTTTTGAGGATACGTAAGGCATAATCCGCCATGTGGGCCAAAGTTCCAGTTCTCAAATCTGCAGTTGTGCTTGGTTGAGGGGCAGTTTCAGGCAAATCCACGTCACTTGTGTCCCTCAAAAAACCAGAACCCGGCCTTGCCGCGCCACCAATTTCCAGTGGCCCCGGAAAAGCTTCCTCATTAAAAATATAATCATCCCCATCATCCTCCTCGTCCTCTTCGCCCGCTACCTCGTCCTGTACACTGCCCTGGCCAGACAATGGCTGACTGTCATCAAGGCTTTCCTCTTCCTCAGCTGCAGACGCCTGATCCTTTATGTGCGTCAAACTTTGCATCAGCAGACACATTAGGGGATGCTCATGCTTATTATGGCGTTGTCTGCACTAACCAGCCGTGTGCATTCCTCAAAACACTGAAGGACTTGACACATGTCTTGAATCTTCGACCACTGCACACCTGACAACTCCATGTCTGCCATCCTACTGCCTGCCCGTGTATGTGTATCCTCCCACAAAAACATAACAGCCCGCCTCTGTTCACACAGTCTCTGAAGCATGTGCAGTGTTGAGTTCCACCTTGTTGCAACGTCTATGATTAGGCGATGCTGGGGAAGGTTCAAAGAACGCTGATAGGTCTGCATACGGCTGCAGTGTACGGGCGAACGGCGGATATGTGAGCAAAGTCCATGCACTTTGAGGAGCAGGTCGGATAACCCCGGATAACTTTTCAGGAAGCACTGCACCACCAGGTTTAAGGTGTGAGCCAGGCAAGGAATGTGTTTCAGTTGGGAAAGGGAGATGGCAGCCATGAAATTCCTTCCGTTATCACTCACTACCTTGCCTGCCTCAAGATCTACAGTGCCCAGCCACGACTGCGTTTCTTTCTGCAAGAACTCGGACAGAACTTCCGCGGTGTGTCTGTTGTCGCCCAAACACTTCATAGCCAATACAGCCTGCTGACGTTTGCCAGTAGCTGCCCCATAATGGGAGACCTGGTGTGCAACAGTGGCAGCTGCGGATGGAGTGGTTGTGCGACTGCGGTCTGTGGACGAGCTCTCGCTTCTGCAGGAGGACGAAGAGGAGGAGGAGGGGGTGCGAACGGCTACAGCCAATTGTTTCCTAGACCGTGGGCTAGGCAGAACTGTCCCAAACTTGCTGTCCCCTGTGGACCCTGCATCCACCACATTTACCCAGTGTGCCGTGATGGACACGTAACGTCCCTGGCCATGCCTACTGGTCCATGCATCTGTTGTCAGGTGCACCTTTGTGCTCACAGATTGCCTGAGTGCATGGACGATGCGCTCTTTAACATGCTGGTGGAGGGCTGGGATGGCTTTTCTGGAAAAAAAGTGTCGACTGGGTAGCTCGTAGCGTGGTACAGCGTAGTCCATCAGGGCTTTGAAAGCTTCGCTTTCAACTAACCGGTAGGGCATCATCTCTAACGAGATTAGTCTAGCTATGTGTGCGTTCAAACCCTGTGTACGCGGATGCGAGGCTAAGTACTTCCTTTTTCTAACCATAGTCTCATGTAGGGTGAGCTGGACTGGAGAGCTGGAGATCGTGGAACTAGCGGGGGTGCCGGTGGACATGGCAGACTGAGAGACGGTGGGAGATGGTATTGTTGCCACCGGTGCCCTAGATGCAGTGTTTCCTACTACGAAACTGGTGATTCCCTGACCCTGACGGCTTTGGCCTGGCAAAGAAACCTGCACAGATACTGCAGGTGGTGCGGAAAATGGTGGCCCTACACTGCCGGAAGGGATGTTGCGTTGCTGACTAGCTTCATTGGCCGAGGGTGCTACAACCTTAAGGGACGTTTGGTAGTTAGTCCAGGCTTGCAAATGCATGGTGGTTAAATGTCTATGCATGCAACTTGTATTGAGACTTTTCAGATTCTGTCCTCTGCTTAAGGTAGTTGAACATTTTTGACAGATGACTTTGCGCTGATCAATTGGATGTTGTTTAAAAAAATGCCAGACTGCACTCTTTCTAGCATCGGATACCTTTTCAGGCATTGCAGACTGAGCTTTAACCGGATGGCCACGCTGTCCTCCAACAGGTTTTAGCTTTGCCACGCGTTTTGGGCAAGATACGGGCCCGACAGATGGAACCTGTTGCGATGTTGATGCCTGCTGCGGCCCCTCCTCCTCCGCTTCAGAACTGCTACCGCCTGCTCCCTGTTCCCCCAATGGCTGCCAATCGGGGTCAAGAACTGGGTCATCTATTACCTCTTCTTGTAGCTCGTGTGCAACTTCGTCTGTGTCACCGTGTCGGTCGGTGGTATAGCGTTCGTGATGGGGCAACATAGTCTCATCAGGGTCTGATTCTTGATCAGCACCCTGCGAGGGCAATGTTGTGGTCTGAGTCAAAGGACCAGCATAGTAGTCTGGCTGTGGCTGTGCATCAGTGCACTCCATGTCAGATTCAACTTGTAATGGGCATGGACTGTTAACTGCTTCACTTTCTAAGCCAGGGACGGTATGTGTAAAGAGCTCCATGGAGTAACCCGTTGTGTCGCCTGCTGCATTCTTCTCTGTTGTTGTTTTTGCTGAAGAGGACAAGGAAGCGACTTGTCCCTGACCGTGAACATCCACTAACGACGCGCTGCTTTGACATTTACCAGTTTCACGAGAGGAGGCAAAAGAGCTAGAGGCTGAGTCAGCAAGATAAGCCAAAACTTGCTCTTGCTGCTCCGGCTTTAAAAGCGGTTTTCCTACTCCCAGAAAAGGGAGCGTTCGAGGCCTTGTGTAGCCAGACGACGAACCTGGCTCCACAGCTCCAGACTTAGGTGCAATATTTTTTTTCCCACGACCAGCTGATGCTCCACCACTACCACTACCCTCATTACCAGCTGACAATGAACGCCCCCGGCCACGACCTCTTCCACCATACTTCCTCATTGTTTTAAAAACGTAAACAAACTAACGGTATTTGTTGCTGTCACACAAATTACACGGTGAGCTATAACTTCAGTATGATTTAGCTACCCCTTTACAGGTGAGTGAGACCACAACGAAAATCAGGCACAATGTTACACACTCTGTTGTTGGTGGCAACAAATGAGAGAGATGCCACACACGCAGGACTGTCACTGAAGCACAAATGTAAATATTAATCTCCCACTGATTTGATTTTTTTTTTTTTTTCAGGGAGACTTTAGGAAAAAAAAAAAATAGAATAAAATGATTTTTTCAGGAAGAATTTAGAAACAAAATAAAATAAAATGATTTTTTCAGGGAGAATTTAGAAAACAAATAAAACAAAAAAAGGCTTTCTATGGCCCACTGAGTGAGAGATGACGCACACAGGAGTCAGGAGTGGCACACAAGCCCAGAGGCCAATATTTATCTCCCACTGATTGATGTAGTGATTTTTTCAGGTAGATTTTGAAACCCAAATCAAGCTAAAAAAAATAATAGGCTTTCTATGGCCCACAATTGGAGAGAGAGAGAGAGAGATGGCACACCCAGGAGTCAAGACTGGCACACAAGCAGAAAGGGCAATATTAATCTCCCACTGATTTGTTTTTTTTTGTTTTTTTTTCAGGGAGACTTTAGGAAAAAAAAAATAGAATAAAATGATTTTTTCAGGAAGAATTTAGAAACCAAATAAAATAAAATGATTTTTTCAGGGAGAATTTAGAAAACAAATAAAACAAAAAAAAGGCTTTCTATGGCCCACTGAGTGAGAGATGACGCACACAGGAGTCAGGAGTGGCACACAAGCCCAGAGGCCAATATTTATCTCCCACTGATTGATGTAGTGATTTTTTCAGGTACATTTTGGAACCCAAATCAAGCTAAAAAAATAATAGGCTTTCTATGGCCCACAATTGGAGAGAGAGAGAGAGATGGCACACCCAGGAGTCAAGACTGGCACACAAGCAGAAAGGGCAATATTAATCTCCCACTGATTTGTTTTTTTTTTTTTTTTTTTCAGGGAGACTTTAGGAAAATAAAAAATAGAATAAAATGATTTTTTCAGGAAGAATTTAGAAACCAAATAAAATAAAATGATTTTTTCAGGGAGAATTTAGAAAACAAATAAAACAAAAAAAGGCTTTCTATGGCCCACTGAGTGAGAGATGACGCACACAGGAGTCAGGAGTGGCACACAAGCCCAGAGGCCAATATTTATCTCCCACTTTTTTTTTTGGTTCCAGGGAAAATTTATAAACCCAATAAAAAAAATAATAAATAGGCTTTCTATGGCCCACTATCTGAGAGACAGAGAGAGATGGCACGCTTAGGACTGGCACACAAGCCCAAAGGCCAATATTAATCTCCCTTTTTTTTTTAAGGGAGAATTTATATAACCAAAAAAAAATAAATAAATAGGCTTTCTATGGCCCACTATTTGTGAGAGAGATGGCACGCTCAGGACTGGCACACAAGCCCAGAGGCCAATATTAATCTCCCACTTTTTTTTTTTTCCAGGGAAAATTTATAAACCCAATAAAAAAATAAATAAATAAATAGGCTTTCTATGGCCCACTATCTGAGAGAGAGAGATGGCACGCTTAGGACTGGCACACAAGCCCAAAGGCCAATATTAATCTCCCACTGATTGATTTATTGATTTTTTCAGGTAGAATTTAGAACCCAAATAAAGCAAAAAAAAAAAAAAAAAGGGCTTTCTATGGCCCACTGAGTGAGTGATGATGCACACAGGAGTCAGGAGTGGCACACAAGCCCTGAGGCCAATATTTTTCTCCCACTGATTGATGTAGTGATTTTTTCAGGTAGATTTTAGAACCAAAATCAAGCAAAAAAATAAATAGGCTTTCTATGGCCCACTGAGTGAGTGATGATGCACACAGGAGTCAAGAGTGGCACACAAGCCCTGAGGCCAATATTTTTCTCCCACTGATTGATGTAGTGATTTTTTCAGGTAGATTTTATAACCCAAATCAAGCAAAAAAATAAATAGGCTTTCTATGGCCCACTGAGTGAGAGATGACACAGACAGGGATGGCACTCTAGCAGAAATGTCAATCTTAATCTCCCACAAAAAAAAAAAAAAAACAGGGAGTGTCCTTCAATTACTATCTCCCTGCAGTAATCTCAGCCAGGTATGGCAGGCAGCAATAAGGAGTGGACTGATGCACAAATTAAATAAAAAGTGTGTACAAACCAAAAAGATAGCTGTGCAGAAAGGAAGGAACAAGAGGATTTGTGCTTTGAAAAAAGCAGTTGGTTTGCACAGCGGCGTACACACAGCAATGCAGCTATCAGGGAGCCTTCTAGGGCAGCCCAATGAGCTACAGCGCTGAGGGGGAAAAAAAAAAAATGTAGCTTCCACTGTCCCTGCACACCGAAGGTGGTGTTGGGCAGTGGAAATCGCTACAGCACAAGCGGTTTGGTGGTTAATGGACCCTGCCTAACGCTATCCCTGCTTCTGACGAAGCGGCAGCAACCTCTCCCTAAGCTCAGATCAGCAGCAGTAACATGGCGGTCGGCGGGAACTCCCCTTTATAGCCCCTGTGACGCCGCAGACAGCAAGCCAATCACTGCAATGCCCTTCTCTAAGATGGTGGGGACCAGGACCTATGTCATCACGCTGCCCACACTCTGCGTTTACCTTCATTGGCTGAGAAATGGCGCTTTTCGCGTCATTGAAACGCGACTTTGGCGCGAAAGTCGCGTACCGCATGGCCGACCCCGCACAGGGGTCGGATCGGGTTTCATGAAACCCGACTTTGCCAAAAGTCGGCGACTTTTGAAAATGAACGACCCGTTTCGCTCAACCCTAAATGCGAGCAAACAAATCAGTCAACAAAGGCAAAGGATACTGATATTTTACGGTAATCTTATTCAAAAGACGATAATCTATACAAGGCCTCAAGGACCCATCTTTTTTGGCCACGAAAAAAAAACCTGCTCCCAAAGGGGACGAAGATGGACGGATATGTCCCTTTTCCAAGGACTCCTTAACATAATCCCGCATAGCAGTATGCTCTGGCACTGACAGATTGAACAAACGACCTTTAGGAAATTTACTACCAGGAATTAAATCTATAGCACAATCGCAATCCCTGTGAGGAGGAAGCGAACTGAGCTTAGGCTCCTCAAAAACATCCCGATAATCAGACAAAAATACAGGAACCTCAGAAGGAGTAGATGAAGCGATAGAAATCGGAGGTGCATCATCATGAACCCCCTGACATCCCCAGCTTAACACAGACATTGTTTTCCAGTCAAGGACTGGATTATGAGTTTGTAACCATGGCAGACCAAGTACTAGAACATCATGTAAATTATACAATACCAGGAAGCGAATCACCTCCTGATGAACGGGAGTCATACGCATGGTCACTTGTGTCCAGTACTGAGGTTTATTCATAGCTAAAGGTGTAGAGTCAATTCCCTTCAAAGGAATAGGGACTTCCAGAGGCTCAAGACTAAACCCACATCGCTTGGCAAATGACCAATCCATAAGACTCAGGGCAGCGCCTGAATCTACATAGGCATCGACGGAAATGGATGATAATGAGCAAATCAGAGTCACAGACAGAATGAACTTAGACTGTAACGTACTAATGGCAACAGACTTATCAACCTTTTTTGTGCGTTTAGAGCATGCTGATATAACATGAGCTGAATCACCACAATAAAAGCACAACCCATTTTTCCGCCTATAGTTTTGCCGTTCACTTCTAGACTGAACTCTATCACATTGCATTATCTCAAGTGCCTGTTCAGAAGACACCGCCAAATGGTGCACAGGTTTGCGCTCCCGTAAACGCCGATCAATCTGAATAGCCATAGTCATAGACTCATTCAGACCCGTAGGCGCAGGGAACCCCACCATAACATCTTTAATGGCCTCAGAAAGGCCATCTCTGAACTTTGCAGCCAGGGCGCACTCATTCCACTGAGTAAGCACTGACCATTTCCGAAATTTTTGACAATATATTTCTGCTTCATCTTGCCCCTGAGAGAGAGCTAATAAAGCTTTTTCAGCCTGAATCTCCTGGTTAGGTTCCTCATAGAGCAAATCCAATGCCAGAAAAAACGCATCCACATTAAGCAACGCAGGATCCCCTGGTGCCAATGCAAATGCCCAATTTTGAGGGTCACCCCGCAGGAAAGATATAATAATCTTAACCTGCTGAGCAGGGTCTCCAGAAGAGCGAGATTTCAAAGAAAGGAACAGCTTGCAATTGTTCCTAAAATTCAGAAAACTAGATCTATCTCCAGCAAAGAACTCTGGAATAGGAATTCTAGGTTCAGACATAGGAGCATGTACAACAAAATCTTGTATATTTTGAACCTTAGCAGCAAGATTATTCAAGCTGGAAGCTAAACTCTGGACGGCCATGATAAACAGCTAAGGTCAGAGCCATTCAAGGATTAAGAGGAGGAAAAAAAAAAAAAAAAATCAGCCTGGCTGCAATTAAGGCTAGGCAGCAACCTCAGAGGAGAGAAAAAAAAAAAAAAAAACTTCCTCAGACTACTTTTCCTCCTACTTCAGCCCAAACATTTTGGCCGGCTATACTGTCATGATTCCAATGGCAGGGAATCACAAAAGGACAAGCACCAACGAGCTCTAGGGTGATGGAACCTGAGCTGACCGCGACCCTAAACCTGAACACACAAATAACAATAGCCGGGGAACGTGCCTACGTTGATCCTAGACGTCTCGCACCAGCCGAAGATCTAACTTCCCCTATTAGAAGAAACACAGACCTCTCTTGCCTCCAGAGAAATACCCCACAGAAATAGCAGCCCCCCACATATAATGACGGTGAAATGAGAGGAAGGCACATACACAGTATGAAAACAGATTCAGCAAAATGAGGCCCGCTAAAACTAGATAGCAGAGGATACAAAAGTAAACTGCGCGGTCAGCAAAAAACCCTTCAAAAAACCATCCTGTAATTACTTGAACTCATGTTCCAACTCATGGAACATGAGGAGCAATTACAGCCCACTAAAGCAACCAGCAGCAAAGAGACAATTATATGCAAGCTGGACAAGACAAAAATAAAGCAAAACGTGGAACAAGAAAATCAAAACTTAGCTTGTCCTGAAGATTACTGAAGCCAGAAGCTGAGGTAACAAAACACTCTGATAACCTTGATAGCCGGCGGGGAAATGACAAGAAAGCCCGGTTAAATAGGAAACTCCCAAATCCTAATAGAACAGGTGGACACCAGAGACAGCAGAACACAAATCACCCAGTACCATCAGTAACCACCAGAGGGAGCCCAAAAACAGAACTCACAACAGGGATATCTCTGAGGATAAGAGGTGTGTTTATCCCATTGCCAAGCGAGTGTCTCCCCGAACACGCAGTAAGCGTTATCTTACAATAGATTCAGTATAAAAATGGCGCCAGAAAGCGTGGACTGCGCAGGCGCCGATTCCGGCGCCACAACCCTCCTGGGCCACAATCCTCATACCCAGATGCGTAACTTACAAAATGGCGCCTGAAGTGCGCTATTCGCATGCGCCATTTCCGACGGAGGATTCATGTTCTGGCCTCCGGCCCGAAGAGACCCCGCAGCAATACCAGATAGGTAAGTTGTTATGTCGGAGATCGCAGTATGCGTTTAGTGCTTACGCATACTGCAATCTCCTGGACCACAATCCTCATACCCGGATGCCAGAGGCATAGCTAGGGTTTTGGTTCAGGGGGGCGAAGCTTCTGAGTGGGCCCCTAACCGGTAAACTTGATAACAACTGGGTGACGCACCCTAATAGTGGAGGAGGACCTCAGCAAATGACAGCGATGTTACTGAAAATAATCTCTATATAAAGACCAATATTGATATTACCGCCATATGGTCAGTGGTAGTACCAGTCCTACAGAACATATAAGTGATCACAGCACAGTTACAGATAATGACTTACCGCTGACGTTCTTTCTGATGGAGTCGTTCACTTTTCACGTCTTTTCCATCTGGTCCAGACCGACACGATAACTTCTTTCAGCCACGACTCAGCTGCAGAGAAAACAACAAAGACACGTTTCACTTTTCATATTTTCAGCCATCACCATCTATTCCCAACCTACACAAACTCCTCATCCTGCTGATATCCCTATGCTGAGCCACTGATGCCGTATGTGTCCCTATTACTGCACCTGCTGTGTGGTTCTCTGTGACCTCTAAATTCTAAAGCAACCCTCTAAAATATAGTAATGCCGGGTGCAAGTGCCCTAGAAAACAGTGCCCACATTTTGCGCCCTAGAAAGTAATATTGTCCTGTGTGCCCCTTTGATAGTCACAGTAACCTGAGTTCCCCTATAACAATAAGTGCCCACTTAACATTGAATAATGTCCAGAGTCTCCCCTCTGTACAGCTTCCCTGTACACAGTATGATGCTCTCTTATACAGAATATAATGCCCCCTCACTGTATAGTACCACCCACACAGTATACAAGCCCCTTGGTAGCCCCCAAACTGTTTGATGGCTCCAACACTGTAAGATGACCCCTCACTGTAATCTCCACACTGTATGATGGTCCCCTAGATCAGTGATTTTCCATCTTTTTTGAGCCGCGGCACACTTTTTATACTTAAAAAATCCCGAGGCACACCACCAACCAAAATGGCACAAAATGGTGCGTCCAGGTTTGAGATGAAAGTCTGCAGTCATTCTATGTGACTGCAGGCTTCTGAATTCTCACAGCGCAAGCACTGCACACTTTCAGGATTCTCCCTTGCCGGTGGCCAGAGTGGACGGTCATGACAGCACAAGTATGTGATTTGGATACTTCTGGCCACATTCTAACTAGACGTGTCCGGCCTCAGTCAATTCATTTTCATTGAATGAGGCCACACATGTCTAGTCAGCACGTGACCGCATGTATGTAAATCACCAACATCAGAGAATTATGATAGCAGTGCGCACTGTGAGAATTCAGAAGTCTGCAGTCACATAGTATGACTGCAGACTCATCACAACCTTGGACATCCCCTTTAATGTTCCTAACAAATAAAAATGAGAATTAGTATCACAAAAAAAACACATTTACATCCAGGTACCTGATAGATGACGTTGTTTGTGGAGTCGCCTCTTTCTGTTCATCTTCACCTTGTCCAGATGCCATGATGACTCTTCTCATCCTCCGGCAGAGCTCGTTTCTGCAGACATCCATCTTCTCCTGTCTTCTGCAGCACATCCCGACACAACACCCTTAAAGATAGCAGTGTTATTATAATGCTCCGGAATAACAATATCTGCCCTAGGCTGAGCCCCTGAGTAAATAATTGCCCCTCACTTTATTCCCAGCACATAATATGACCCTCACTGTCCCTCTTATGGTACATGCCATCCACACTACCCTCTCTCTCTTTTCTATACTTCACACTGCCTTCTCATACGGTGTCCCTCATAGAGAGCCCAGTCTCTCTACTGTGCCCCTTCATTACACTCCTCCTACTTGCAGGGCTGCCACTAGAAATTTCGGGGCCCCATACTGGCAAAATTTTCGGGGCCCCCTTGAGACTCCGCCCAGGCTCCACCCCAGCCCCGCCTCCGGGCTCCACCCCTCGAACTGTCCACAGTCCCACCGCTCTCTCTTGGAAAAACTCCACTTCTCACCAATCACACATTGACAGTTCCCATCACCAGATCACATACATAGCAGGCAGCTTTTGTTTTGGCCAAAAGATTTTTTAAGCCGCCACCATAACACGGTAGACACTTTTGGCCGGGCCCTACTCTACTGTAACCTATTAAATATTTGTTAAAATATGCAATACAATTTAGGTATATTTTTATTTATTTTTCAATTTTTAAAATGCCCAATAATATCACATAGAAGGAACAAATACCACAACACCATGACCAGATCACATACTACCACCACATAGTGACTGAATACTACAATTCTGATCAGTAATTTAAAAAAAAGCACCATACTATCACCATAAGTGCCATTATACACAGGAGATCTGTACTTAGTATGCAGTGTCTGTGTACAGATAATATAGTGATCACTAGTGAAATTATACACAGGAGCTCTGTATACAGTGTATAGTGTCAGTGTATAGGTAACACACTGACTCACCAGTGATGTCTCTAGGTGAAGTCCTTCATCTTTCATCCAGCACAGACCGCCATCATTTCATCCAGCCAGGACTTCTCTCTGCAGGAAATAACACAGTTATCTCGAGCTCCGCTTGCAGAACACATTACTTAAGTTTTCACAACTTCTACATTACACCACATGAAGAAGGCGACATAGTATCACTCTATACAGTAACAGGACCGCCCCCCATTTAAAACAGTATACTCAAAAAATAAAATAAATACATCACTGCAGTAATAATATCCCTAAATTAGCCCCTATGGTATTAATAATATCCCCCAGCCTGGCCCCGTGTGTCTCATTCCTGGCGTCAGCCAGATGTTCTCCCATCCTGCCCTCATGAGTATCCATTCTGCCCCATATGATCTCCCCATCCTGCCCCATATGATCGCCCCATGTGATCTCTCCATCCTGCCCCATCTGTCTCCATCATATCCATCCTGCCCCATGATCCTGCACGATCTGTCTCCAATTCTGCCCCCAGTGTCTCTAATCATGCCCCATGTCTCCATTCTGCCCCCTATGTCTCCAACCATGCCCCCATGTCTGCAATCCTGACACTTGTCTCCAATCATGCCCCCTGTGTCTCCATTCTGCCCCATCTGTCTCCAATCCTGCCCCATCTGTCTCCAGTCATGCCCCCATGTCTTTCATCCTGCCCCGTGTCTCCAATCATGCCCCGTATCTCCATTCTGCCCCGTGTCTCGCATTCTGCCCCAATGTCCAGCATTCTGCCCCTGGGTCTCACAGTCTTCCCCTGTGTCCAGCATTCTGCCCCTGTCACTGTGTCCAGCATTCTGCCCCTGTCACTGTGTCCAGCATTTCTGCCCCTGTCACTGTGTCCAGCATTTCTGCCCCACTGTGTCCAGCATTCTGCCCCACTGTCTCCAGCATTCTGCCCCACTGTCTCCAACATTCTGCCCCACTGTGTCCAGCATTCTGCCCCACTGTGTCCAGCATTCTGCCCCACTGTGTCCAGCATTCTGCCCCACTGTGTCCAGCATTCTGCCCCACTGTGTCCAGCATTTCTGCCCCTGTGTGACCACCATTCTGTCCCACTGTGTCCAGCATTTCTGCCCCACTGTGTCCAGCATTTCTGCCCCTCTGTGTCCAGCATTCTGCCCCACTGTGTCCACCATTCTGTCCCACTGTGTCCAGCATTTCTGCCCCTGTGTGACCACCATTCTGCCCCACTGTGTCCAGCATTTCTGCCCCACTGTGTCCAGCATTCTGCCCCACTGTGTCCACCATTCTGTCCCACTGTGTCCAGCATTTCTGCCCCTGTGTGTCCACCATTCTGCCCCACTGTGTCCAGCATTTCTGCCCCACTGTGTCCAGCATTTCTGCCCCTGTGTGTCCAGCATTCTGCCCCACTGTGTCCAGCATTTCTGCCCCACTGTGTCCAGCATTTCTGCCCCTGTGTGTCCAGCATTCTGCCCCACTGTGTCCAGCATTTCTGCCCCTGTGTGTCCAGCATTGTGCCCCACTGTGTCCAGCATTCTGCCCCACTGTGTCCAGCATTTCTACCCCACTGTGTCCACCATTCTGCCCCACTGTGTCCACCATTCTGTCCCACTGTGTCCAGCATTTCTGCCCCTGTGTGTCCACCATTCTGCCCCACTGTGTCCAGCATTTCTGCCCCACTGTGTCCAGCATTTCTGCCCCTGTGTGTCCAGCATTCTGCCCCACTGTGTCCAGCATTTCTGCCACACTGTGTCCAGCATTTCTGCCCCTGTGTGTCCAGCATTCTGCCCCACTGTGTCCAGCATTTCTGCCCCTGTGTGTCCAGCATTCTGCCCCACTGTGTCCAGCATTCTGCCCCACTGTGTCCAGCATTTCTACCCCACTGTGTCCACCATTCTGCCCCACTGTGTCCACCATTCTGCCCCACTGTGTCCAGCATTTCTGCCCCTGTGTGTCCACCATTCTGCCCCACTGTGTCCAGCATTCTGCCCCACTGTGTCCAGCATTCTGCCCCACTGTGTCCAGCATTTCTGCCCCTGTGTGTCCACCATTCTGTCCCACTGAGTCCAGCATTTCTGCCCCTGTGTGTCCACCATTCTGCCCCACTGTGTCCAGCATTTCTGCCCCACTGTGTCCACCATTCTGTCCCACTGTGTCCAGCATTTCTGCCCCTGTGTGTCCAGCATTCTGTCCCACTGTGTCCAGCATTTCTGCCCCACTGTGTCCAGCATTCTGCCCCACTGTGTCCAGCATTCTGCCACACTGTGTGTCCACCATTCTGTCCCACTGTGTCCAGCATTTCTGCCCCTGTGTGTGTCCAGCATTCTGCCCCACTGTGTCCAGCATTTCTGCCCCTGTGTGTCCACCATTCTGCCCCACTGTGTCCAGCATTTCTGCCCCTGTGTGTCCAGCATTCTGCCCCACTGTGTCCAGCATTTCTGCCCCACTGTGTCCAGCATTTCTGCCCCACTGTGTCCAGCATTCTGCCCCACTGTGTCCAGCATTTCTGCCCCACTGTGTCCAGCATTCTGCCCCTGTGTGTCCAGCATTCTGCCCCTGTGTGTGTCCACCATTCTGTCCCACTGTGTCCAGCATTTCTGCCCCTGTGTGTGTCCAGCATTCTGCCCCACTGTGTCCAGCATTTCTGCCCCTGTGTGTCCACCATTCTGCCCCACTGTGTCCAGCATTTCTGCCCCACTGTGTCCAGCATTTCTGCCCCTGTGTGTCCAGCATTCTGCCCCACTGTGTCCAGCATTTCTGCCCCTGTGTGTCCAGCATTCTGCCCCCTGTGTCCAGCATTCTGCCCCACTGTGTCCAGCATTTCTGCCCCACTGTGTCCAGCATTCTGCCCCACTGTGTCCACCATTCTGCCCCACTGTGTCCAGCATTTCTGCCCCTGTGTGGCCAGCATTCTAGTCCCCCCCTGCCGTCTGCTCCTCCGCCGGGTCCCTCGTCGTCCGGTGGTCCCCTCCCCCGCCTGCCTCTTCTCCTCCGCCGTCTGACTGGTCCCCCGCCGACCGCCGGTCCCCCACTGCCGCCGCCCCCCGGTTCCTGCAGCCGCCTGCCTCTTCTCCTCCGCCGGGTCCCTCGTCGTCCGGTGGTCCCCCGCTGCCTCTTCTCTGCTCCCTCCGCCGTCCACGTGGTGTCACACCGCCGCACGCTGCTCTGCTCTGGTCCCGGAAGTGGAGCAGGGCAGCGTGTGACGTCACTAACTTGCGGCGGGCGGGCCCATGATGCACTGCGGGCCCGGCCGCCTTAAAGGTACAAGGCACATTTAGGGACAGCAGGCACAGCACAGTGGCACTGGCAGCCGCAATAAAAATGTCAGGGGGGGCCCGAGCAGAGCGCGGACCGGACCGGCTGCCAGCGTGCTCACTCGGGCCCCCCTTTTTGCTCCTCATCACCGGGCCCCATACGGCAGTGATGCCTGTAATGCCCTGATGGCGGCCCTGCCTACTTGGCATACTGTCTCCTCCTGGCTGTTACCCTCACAGTACTCAGTATCTATTATGTGTCCACTCACACTTTCATCCCCCCATACTGTCTGCACACATTTCCAATAGCCTCCTCCTGTACATCCCCCCCCTGCTAACATACCCCTTTGCTCTCTCCATATTTCCTCCTCACACATTCCCCCGACTCCCCATACTGTCCTCACACATCCCATCACTGTTGCTCCCAGTACTGTCAGCACACATTTTTCCCCTCTCTACTGTGTCCACCCCCATCTCCCCACTCACCCCCACAGAATATATCCACTGCCCTTCCGATAGAATAAATCCATCCCCTTCCACACAGAATAAATGCACCCTGCCCCACACATGCTAAATAAATTCCAGCACCCCCCCACGTACACACTGAATAAATCCCCCACACACACTGAATAAATCCCCCCACACACTGAATAAATCCCCCCACACACTGAATAAATCCCCCCCACACACTGAATAAATCCCCCCCCACAGAATAAATCCCCCACACACACTGAATAAATCCCCCCCACACACTGAATAAATCCCCCCCCCACAGAATAAATCCCCCACACACACTGAATAAATCCCCCCCACACACTGAATAAATCCCCCCCCACACTGAATAAATCCCCCCACACACTGAATAAATCCCCCCCACACACTGAATAAATCCCCCACACACACACTGAATAAATCCCCCCACACACTGAATAAATCCCCCCACACACTGAATAAATCCCCCCCACACACTGAATAAATCCCCCCCACACACTTAATAAATCCCCCCCACACACTTAATAAATCCCCCCACACACTGAATAAATCCCCCCACACACTTAATAAATCCCCCCCACACACTTAATAAATCCCCCCCACACACTTAATAAATCCCCACACACTTAATAAATCCCCCCACATACTCCCCATAAACCCACCCCACGCTGAATCTTCGGTCTCTTCAGCTCCACAGCACAGGAGCACTTACCACCAAGTCTCTTCTTTCTCCTGCGCGCCGGATAGTGACGTCAGCAGCGTGATCACATGACTTGATCACGCTGCTGGCGTCGCTCTGACCCAGCGGTCAGAGCCTCAATTGTACTCGCAGCTGGTAGATGTCTGCGAGTACAATTGATCTCCGGGAGCCGGCGCGCTGCAGCTTCTCTGTGCCGGCTGTCAGCTTGACAGTCGGCACAGAGAACAGCTGACTCCCGTTCCCCGCGGCACACCCGACCATGTGTCGCGGCACACTAGTGTGCCGCGGCACACTGGTTGAAAAACACTGCCCTAGATAACCTCCATATAGTATAATGCACCAGATAGTCCTCAATATAATATAATGCACACCCCATAGGACTCCATATAGTATAATGCACTCCCCATAGGCAGACTCTGCAGTATAAGGCAGCCCCCCACAGGTAAACTCTATAGTATAAGGCATTATCCCATAGGCAGACCCTGTAGTATAAGGCAGCACCCCATAGACAGACTCTGTAGTATAAAGCAGCACCCCATAGGCAGACTCTGTAGTGTAAGGCAGCACCCCAAAGGCAAACTCTGTAGTATAATGCAGCACCCCCATAGGCAGACTCTGTAGAATAAGGCAGCCCCCATAGGCAGACTCTGTAGTGTAAGGCAGCCCCCCATAAGCAGACTATAGTATAAGACAGCACCCCATCGGCAGACCCTGTAGTATAAGACAGCACCCCATAGGCAGACCCTGTAGTATAAGGCAGCACCCCATAGGAAGACTCTAGTATAAGGCAGCACCGCATAGGCAAACTCTAGTATAATGCAGCACCCCCCACAGGCAGACCCTGTAGTATAAGGCAGCAGCCTCCACAGGCAGACTCTGTAGTATAAGGCTGCACCCCCCCCCCCACAGGCAGACTCTGTAGTATAAGGCAGCACCCTCCACAGGCAGACCCTGTAGTATAAGGCAGCACCCCCCCATAAGCAGACCCTGTAGTATAAGGCAGCACCCCCCACAGGCAGATCCTGTAGTATAAGGCTGCACCCCCCCACAGGCAGACTCTGTAGTATAAGGCTGCACCCTGTTGTGAATTCTGCTTTTGGGTTCCCTCCAGTGGTTGTAGGTTGGAATGCAGTTGTCTCTGAGTCACTGTCCTGGCCAGGTGTATCTGCTGATTGCAGTTCTGACTGGGATATTTAGGTGTGCAGGATCCATTAGTCCTTGCCAGTTGTCAATGTTTCTTGTGAAGTGTTGGATCTCTTTCTGGCTTCTCCTGCTTAGCTGCCAATTCAGCAAAGATAAGTGTCTGTTTCTTTTTCTGTGGCACACATGCAGTGTGCTTATTTTCTGTGCTATTCATTTGTTTTCTCTTGTCCAGCTTAGACTGTGTCAGTGTTTTCTCAGTCTTGTTGGATTCTCTGGAGTTGCAGATATACGCTCCACATCTTTAGTTAGATGGTGGAGTTTTTGTATTTTCTGCTGTGGATATTTTTGGAAGGATTTTAATACTGACCGCTTAGTATCCTGCCCTATCCTTTCCTTTTTTAGCTAGTGTGGCCTCTTTTGCTAAATCCTGTTTCCTGCCTGCGTGTGTCTTTTCCTCTACTACTCACAGTCATTATTTGTGGGGGGCTGCCTATTCTTTGGGGTTCTGCTCTGAGGCAAGGTAGAATTCCTATTTCCATCTATAGGGGTATTTAGTCCTCTGGCTGTGTCGAGGTGTCAAGGTTTTGTTAGGCACACCCCACGGCTACTTCTAGTTGCGGTGTTAAGATCACAGTTTGCGGTCAGTATAGTTACCACCTACTCCAGTGAAAGTTTTCATGCTGCTCCAAGGTCACCTGGTCATAACAGCACCCCCCCACAGGCAGACTCTGTAGTATAATGCAGCACCCCCAACAGGTAGACCCTGTAGTATAAGGCAGCACCCCTCCACAGGCAGACTCTGTAGTTTAAGGCAGCACCCCCCCACAGGCAGACTGTAGTATAAGGCAGACCCTGTAATATAAGGCAGCCCCCATAAAGAAAAACAAATAAATACTCACCTCTCTTATTCCTGGTTCCTGTGCTGCTCCCTGCTCCCGCTCACCTCCAGACTGCGGGCGCCAGGCAGTGACATCATTACACCCCCTGTCAGTGTCGGCATCGGTGGCCTCAGATGCTGACAGGAGGATGATGGGAGAAGGAGCGTAGCACTCCTTCCCTCATCAATGTGGTCCGCTGCATCTGCTAGATGCCGATACAGCTGATTCTGCGATGACAGGCGGGGGGCCCACTACTGGCACCCCCTTCCTCCCCCAGCCTGCTCAGGGGCCCATAGCGGCTGGGCGGCAGAGCAGGGAGATCGATTACAGTTACAGTAGCATAGCTCCGAGTGCGCCCCTTCTGCCCCCCGGAAGCTACGCTACTGCCGGATGTGTAACTCTGTGGGGTTCAGCCTGCCCAGGTGCGTCGCGCTTGCGCAGTCTATAAAGCTTCAGACAGAGTGACGCTCCTAGCATTATATATATATACTAAATTGCCGGCTTTTCTAAAGGACACCGGTGCGTATTTCTCGCGAGTCACACTGATGGTCCGTGTGGTGTGCGAGTTTTTCTCGCACCAATAGGCTTTCATTGGTGAGTCTTGGCCGTACTACGTTGCAAATCGCAGCATGCTGTGATTTCTCTCGCACGTATAATACGGCCGAGAAAAAAAACGGGTGATGGGAGCTGCCCCATAGATTAACATTGGTCGGAGATCTAGGCGATTTTTTTATCGCATAGCACTTGTCCGTATTACGGTCTAGGGTGACGCCGCTTTATTCTGTATATACACTGCACAGTACTACTTCTCCTCTCCTGTATACTGGGTGTAATTCTCAGTAACTGTATTATTCTGTATATACACTGCACAGTACCACTTCTCCTCTCCTGTATACTGGGTGTAATTCTCAGTGCCGTATTATGTGTGTATATATACACTGCACAGTACCACTTCTCATGTCTTATATCCTGGGTGTAATTCTCGGTACCTGTATTATTCTGTATATACACTGCACAGCACCACTTCTCCTCTCCTGTATATACTGGGTGTAATCAGTAGGTGTATTATTTTGTATATACACTGCACATTACCATATCTCCTGTCCTGTATACTAGGTGTAATCCTTGGTAGGTGTATTATTCTGTATATAAACACTGCACAGTACCACTTCTCCTGTCCTATATCCTGGGTGTAATTCTCAGTATCTGTATTATTCTGTATATACACACTGTACAGTACCACTTCTCCTCTCCTGTATACTGGGTGTAATTCTCAGTATCTGTATTATTCTGTATATACAGTGCACTGTACCACTTCTCCTCTCCTGTATACTGGGTGTAATCAGTAGGTGTATTATTCTGTATATTCACTGTACAGTACCACTTCTCCTTCCCTGTATGCTGGGTGTAATCAGTAGGTGTATTATTCTGTATATATACACTGCACAGTACCATTTCTCCTCTCCTGTATACTGGGTGTAATCAGTAGGTGTATTATTCTGTATACACACACTGCACAGTACCACTTCTTCTGTCCTGTATACTGGGTGCAATTCTCAGTATCTGTATTATTCTGTATATACACTGCACAGTACCACTTCTCCTGTCCTGTATACTGGGTGTAATTCTCAGTATCTGTATTATTCTGTATATAGTAGAAGAAAAAATACCACACACTCGAAACTGGTATGATGCAAAAGGTATATGCCAGATTTATTCACGAAAACAAGTCAACAATTGCCACTGTGATAATTCGTAGATAGAAACCCAGGGTAGGGTTTCTATCTACGAATTATCACAGTGGCAATTGTTGACTTGTTTTCGTGAATAAATCTGGCATATACCTTTTGCATCATACCAGTTTCGAGTGTGCGATATTTTTTCTTCTACTATTGACTTGACCACACGGTCTGTTTTACCAGCACCTCCGTGTCCTTGACCTGAGTGCACACCATTATCCTTGTTCATGTTATTCTGTATATATACACTGCACAGTACCACTTCTCCTGTACTGTGTACTGGGTGTAATTCTCAGTATCTGTATTATTCTGTATATACACTGCACAGTACCACTTCTCCTGTCCTGTATACTGGGTGTAATCAGTAGGTGTATTATTCTGTATACACACACTGCACAGTACCACTTCTCCTGTCCTGTATGCTGGGTATAATTCTCAGTATCTGTATTATTCTGTATACACACACTGCACAGTACCACTTCTTCTGTCCTATATCCTGGGTGTAATTCTCAGTACCTGTATTATTCGGTATATATACACTGCACAGTACCACTTCTCCAGTCCTGTATACTGGGTGTAATTCTCAGTATCTGTATTATTCTGTATACACACACTGCACAGTACCACTTCTTCTGTCCTATATCCTGGGTGTAATTCTCAGTACCTGTATTATTCGGTATATATACACTGCACAGTACCACTTCTCCAGTCCTGTATACTGGGTGTAATTCTCAGTATCTGTATTATTCTGTATACACACACTGCACAGTACCACTTCTTCTGTCCTATATCCTGGGTGTAATTCTCAGTACCTGTATTATTCGGTATATATACACTGCACAGTACCACTTCTCCAGTCCTGTATACTGGGTGTAATTCTCAGTATCTGTATTATTCTGTATATATACACTGCACAGTACCATTTCTCCTCTCCTGTATACTGGGTGTAATTCTCAGTATCTGTATTATTCTGTATATATACACTGCACAGTACCATTTCTCTTGTCCTGTATACTGGGTGTAATCAATAGGTGTATTATCCTGTATATATACACTGCACAGTACCACTTCTCCAGTCCTGTATACAGGTGTAATTTGCAGTATCTGTATTATTCTGTATATACACTGCACAGTACCACTTCTCCTGTCCCGTATACTGGGTGTAATCAGTAGGTGTATTATTCTGTATACACACACTGCACAGTACCACTTCTTCTTTCCTGTATACTGGGTGTAATTCTCAGTATCTGTATTATTCTGTATATACACACTGTACAATACCACTTCTCCTGTCCTGTATATTGGGTGTAATTCTCAGTATCTGTATTATTCTGTATATATACACTGCACAGCACCACTTCTCCTGTCCTGTATACTGGGTGTAATTCTCAGTATCTGTATTATTCTGTATATACACTGCACAGTACCACTTCTCCTGTCCTGTATACTGGGTGTAATTCTCAGTATCTGTATTATTCTGTATATATACACTGTACAGTACCACTTCTTCTGTCCTGTATACTGGGTGTAATTCTCAGTATCTGTATTATTCTGTATACACACACTGCGCAGCACCACTTCTTCTGTCCTATATCCTGGGTGTAATTCTCAGTACCTGTATTATATGTATATATACACTGCACAGTACCACTTCTACAGTCCTGTATACTGGGTATAATCAGTAGGTGTATTATTCTGTATATACACTGCACAGTACCATTTCTCCTGTCCCGTATACTGGGTGTAATCAGTAGGTGTATTATTCTGTATACACACACTGCACAGTACCACTTCTTCTTTCCTGTATACTGGGTGTAATTCTCAGTATATGTATTATTCTGTATACACACACTGCGCAGCACCACTTCTTCTGTCCTATATCCTGGGTGTAATTCTCAGTACCTGTATTATATGTATATATACACTGCACAGTACCACTTCTCCAGTCCTGTATACTGGGGGTAATTCTCAGTACCTGTATTATATGTATATATACACTGCACAGTACCACTTCTCCAGTCCTGTATACTGGGTATAATCAGTAGGTGTATTATTCTGTATATACACTGCACAGTACCATTTCTCCTCTCCTGTATACTGGGTATAATCAGTAGGTGTATTATTCTGTATATATACACTGCACAGTACCATTTCTCTTGTCCTGTATACTGGGTGTAATCAGTAATTGTATTATTCTGTATACACACACTGCACAGTACCACTTCTTCTGTCCTATATCCTGGGTGTAATTCTCAGTACCTGTATTATATGTATATATACACAGCACAGTACCACTTCTCCAGTCCTGTATACAGGTGTAATTTGCAGTATCTGTATTATTCTGTATATACACTGCACAGTACCACTTCTCCTGTCCTGTATACTGGGTGTAATCCTCAGTATCTGTATTATTCTGTATATATACACTGCACAGTACCACTTCTCCAGTCCTGTATACAGGTGTAATTTGCAGTATCTGTATTATTCTGTATATACACTGCACAGTACCACTTCTCCTGTCCTGTATACTGGGTGTAATCCTCAGTATCTGTATTATTCTGTATACACACACTGCACAGTACCACTTCTTCTGTCCTGTATACTGGGTGTAATTCTCAGTATCTGTATTATTCTGTATATATACACTGCACAGTACCACTTCTCCTGTCCTGTATATTGGGTGTAATTCTCAGTATCTGTATTATTCTGTATATATACACTGCACAGTACCACTTCTCCAGTCCTGTATACTGGGTATAATCAGTAGGTGTATTATTCTGTATATATACACTGCACAGTACCATTTCTCTTGTCCTGTATACTGGGTGTAATCAGTAATTGTATTATTCTGTATACACACACTGCACAGTACCACTTCTTCTGTCCTATATCCTGGGTGTAATTCTCAGTACCTGTATTATATGTATATATACACAGCACAGTACCACTTCTCCTGTCCTGTATACCTGGTATCATTCTCAGTATCCGTATTGTTTTGTGTACATAAATACTGCATGTTGCCCCTTCTGTCCTGTATACTGCCTGTATTGTGTATGCTGCTGTTTACAGTAACTGTAAAATGAATTAGATTTCTCAAGTCTCATGGACACGCTTATTTTTTCCTTTGAGATTTTAAGTAGTTTTAACTTCTTAGTGACAGAGCCAATTTTGACCTTAATGACCGGGCCAATGTTTACAATTTTGACCACTGTCACTTTATGAGGTTATAGCTCTGGAACACTTCAAAGTATTCCACTGATTCTGATACTGTTTTTTGTGAAATATTTTACTTCATGCTAGTAATAAAATTTCTTCGATGTGACTCTCATTTATTTATGAAAAAATCGGAACATTGGCAAAAATTTAGAAAATTTTGCAATTTTCAAACTTTTAATTTCTATGCCCTTAAATCAGAGAGCGGTGTCACACAAAATAGTTAATAAATAACATTTCTCACATGTCTACTTTACATCAGCACAATTTTGAAAACATTTTTTTTTTGGTTAGAACTTTAAAAGGGTTAAAAGTTGACCAGTGATTTATAATATTTCCAACAAAATTTACAAAACCATTTTTTTATATGTACTGTATATAACAGAAAATACCCAAAATTGACTCCATTCTAAAAACTGCACCCCGCAAGGTGCACAATATCACATTTAAGAAGTTTAGTAACCCTTCAGGTGCTTCACGAGAAGTAAAACAACGTGGAAGGAAAAAAATGAACATTTTACTTTTTTTCACAAAAAATTTGCTTTGGAACCAATTGTCTTATTTTCACAAGGGTATCGGGAGACAATGGACCACAAAATTTGTTGTGCAATTTCTGCTGAGCACGCTAATACCCAGTATGTCGGGGAAAGCCATTGTTTGGGCGCATGGCCGGGCTCAGAAGGGATGGAGCACCGTTTGACTTTTTGAACGCAAAATTGGCTGGAATCAATGGCAGGCGCCATGTAGCATTTGGAGATCCCCTGATGTACCTAAACAGTGGAAACCCCCAATTCTAACTCCAACCCTAACCCCAACACACCCTTAACCATAATCCCCACCCTAACCACAACCATAACCCCAACACAACCCTTACCCCCAACACCACCCTAAAACCAACACCACAACCGTAACTCCAACACAACCCTAACCTCAACACAACCCTAACCCCAACACAACCCTAACCCTAGCCCCAACCCTAGCCCTAGCTCTAACCTCAACCCTAACCCTAGCCCCAACCTTAGCCCAACCTTAACCCTAACTGCAAATTATGAAAAAAAATACATTTTTTAAATTTTATTATTTTTACCTAAATAAGGGGGTGACAAAGGGGGGTATGATTTGCTGTTTTTTTATTTTATTTTGATCACTGTGATAGGGTTTATCACCATGATCAAAGTGAACCAATAGGAAAAATCTCCTATGGCTGCTGTGTACCGGCCGGCAGATCTCGGTGGGCACACTGCACACGCGCCCGCCATTTTCTTTCGGGAAAATTACATGCAAGGCTGGGAGATGGAGCCGTAGGGTCCAGGGATGCTGGAGTTACTGGGGGGCCTCAGGGGACCCATTTTCTCTCTCCTCTGGTATGCTAGATCATATCAGAGGAGAGAGAAATTAATAGAAAATCTGACTTTTTTTTGTGATGGATGTTATTTGGTGAATAATGGCGATCACAAGACCGGAGATGGTAAAAATCCATCCCGAATCATGTTCTCTGGGGTCTCAGCTACCTCCCGGAAGCTGAGACCCTTGAAATTGTCTGACACTGGGGGGCGCTATACACTTATTTCTCAGCGTCGTTAAAAAGCGGCACTGAGGAAATAGTACCCTTAACTGCCGCCTTTAAAAGGAGTATCGGCGGTCGTTAAGGAGTTAAATTTTCAGCATGACAATTCTTTCAGTGTTTTTTCACCCATTCAGTATTTTATGCAACGTTTTTCATGCCAAGAGAAATTTCTGCTCCAAATACATAACATGTGCACATACTTTAACTGTCAAAGGGGATTTCATATCATGAAAACTCCTGCCCACTGTGCATCTAAAGACTCTGTTGAACTGTTTATTTTTTGGTGCATTTTTTCTCTATAGGTTATTGGGAGCCTGAAAGAAATGCATGTATAAATATGCAGTTGTGTTTTTATTTGCAGAATCAAAGCTTTCCTGTACTAAAACAACTAATTAAAAATTATCCTTCAAATCTGCACCAAAATTGCATCTAATAAAAGGGAAAACCCATAAAAAACACAGTAAAAAAGCAATAATCAGAGAAGCTTGCTATTGCGTATTATATTGTGGATACCAGCAAAAAATATGCGGATAACAAGTAGCCGAAAGAAACTCAGTATTTACGCTACATGTGAACACAGCCTAAGAAATAAGGTGCAATAATATATGGGACTGTAACTATCTGTTTATGATGAAAGCAGGACTTTAGCCAGGCCAAGAGGGGTAAAGTCTTGTTTTAAAGGAGGTCCACACAAGCAACACAATGATTTCAGGTTCTCAGCCATGTAGGATTCCATTTCACATTGCAATGTCAGCATAGCTCAGAAAGTGTCTGTCACGCCGTAAGCAGCGTTAAAGGGGCAGGATGGCGTACTGGGACCCGCACCTGTCCCTACCACTTTAATGGGGCCCTGGCTTTCCCTTATCTCGGGGGTACCTATGAAGGTTAGGAGGCCCGAGCCGCCAGCGTATAACTGTCTCCTGTACAGGCCCTATTAGTGGCCCCCTCTCCCCCCAAAGGAGGTGGACCGCACCAGTGTAATTATACAACAAATAACAGGGTAAACAGACAAGGTAACTAAAAGATTCAAACTCACCAAATGCTCACACAACCACAGAGGAAACACAGAGAAGGGAAGAAAAGGAATAAACTTAAGGTACCTTCACACATAACGATATTGTTAACGATATTGTTGCATTTTGTGACGTAGCAACGATATCGTTAATGAAATCGTTATGTGTGACAGCGACCAACGATCAGGCCCCTGCTGGGAGATCGTTGGTCGCTGAACAAAGTCCAGAACTTTATTTCGTCTCTGGATCTCCCATGGACATCGCTGGATCGGCGTGTGTGACACCGATCCAGCGATGTCTTCACTGGTAGCCAGGGTAAACATCGGGTAACTAAGCGCAGGGCCGCGCTTAGTAACCCGATGTTTACCCTGGTTACCATCCTAAAAGTAAAAAAACAAACACTACATACTTACCTACCGCTGTCTGTCCCCGGCGCTGTGCTCTGCACTCCTCCTGCACTGGCTGTGAGCGTCGGTCAGCCGGAAAGCAGAGCGGTGATGTCACCGCTCTGCTTTCCGGCCGCTGTGCTCACACAGACAGTACAGGAGGAGTGCAGAGCAGAGCGCCGGGGACAGACAGCGGTAGGTAAGTATGTACTGTTTGTTTTTTTTACTTTTAGGATGGTAACCAGGGTAAACATCGGGTTAATTAGCGCGGCCCTGCGCTTAGTTACCCGATGTTTACCCTGGTTACCGGCATCGTTGGTCGCTGGAGAGCGGTCTGTGTGACAGCTCTCCAGCGACCAAACAGCGACGCTGCAGCGATCCGGATCGTTGTCGGTATCGCTGCAGCGTCGCTAAATGTGAAGGGGCCTTTAGGAAGGAAAACAGGTATAACATGCAACCAAAACTGCAGACACCAATCTCTGTAAATAAACCTCCAACACCAACACCTCTATCCATCAACCTCCAAGCCAGGCAGTAGAACTGATCACTGACACTAGCTGAAGTCAGGACTGGGTCTATATAGAGGATCAGATTACAAGATCCATTTCAGCTGAGAGACCCAGCTCACAGCAACTCAGAAATAAGGGTTAACTCCTGCACTGCTGGCACAAAGCAGCTAGGTCAGAAAACAGGTGAAGAGCTTCTGTTCACTGTGTGTGAACGAGGCCCAGAGCGCTGCGGTTCTCTGGAACCTCTCTGTCTCGGTAGCCCCGTGACAGTACCCCCCCCCCTTCTACGAGGGACCTCCGGAACCTCAGGACCAGGTTTTTCGGGATGAGCTGTACGAAACGCCTGAACCAACCTAACCGCATGGACATCGGCAGCAGGTACCCACATCCTTTCCTCAGGACCTTACCCGCTCCAGTGTACCAGATATTGTAGGGATCGACGAACTAAACGAGAATCCAAAACCCTGGAAATCTGGAACTCGAGACTTCCATCAACAAGGACCAGAGATGGAGGTGAAGGGGACTGATTGGATGGCGCCACAACCTTTTTGAGTAAGGAGCCATGAAAAACATTATGGATCTTAAATGACTGAGGCAAAGCCAGCTGAAAAGCAACGGAATTCACGACGGCCACAATCCTATAAGGGCCAATGAACCTAGGGCCCAATTTCCATGAGGGAACTCTCAGCTTAATATTTTTCGAGGACAACCAAACCCACTCACCCACACACAGGTCCGGACCTTCCACACGTCTCCGATCAGCCGCATTCTTATACCTGGAACCCATCCTCTTTAGTTTATCAAGAACCCCTTGCCATACGGACGTGATGGATGAAGAAAACCTCTCCTCTTCAGGAACACCTGAGGAATCCCTCCTGTTAAATGCACTAGATTGAGTATGAAAACCATATACCCCGAAAATCGGGGACTTACCAGTAGACTCATGAGTACGATTGTTAATAGCAAATTCTGCTAACGGTAAATACTTAACCCAGTCCTCTTGATTCTCTGAGATGAAACACCTGAGATAAGTCTCAAGATTTTGATTTACGCGTTCAGTCTGACCATTGGATTGAGGATGGAAAGCTGAAGAAAACGACAAATGAGTCCCCAGCCGGCTGCAGAAAGCCCTCCAAAACTTAGAAATAAACTGCACCCCACGATCTGAGACAATATCTGAAGGAATACCATGCAGTCTCACAACCTCCTTAATAAAGACCTGTGCCAGAGTCTTAGCATTTGGTAATGCGGGGAGCGCAATGAAATGAGACATTTTGCTAAATCTATCAACTACGACTAAAATAACTGTATTACCCTCCGAAACCGGTAAGTCAGTGATGAAATCTATTGACAAATGAGTCCAAGGTCTATTGGGAATCTCCAAAGGTTGGAGAGACCCAGACGGGCGAGAACGAGAGGACTTGGAACGTGCACACACACTGCAGGCAGCTACATATTCCTGTACATCATGTCTTACCCCAGACCACCAAAAACGCTGAGTGAGTAGGTCCGCAGTAACCTTACTTCCAGGGTGTCTGGCCAGAACAGAGTCATGATGCTCATTTATGACCCTGAGACGGAGATTAGCTGGAACAAAATGTTTACCTAACGGACAGGCTGCTGGGGCGTCCCCCTGAGCCTCTACCACCTCTTTCTCAAGATCAGAATTAATTGCGGCGACAACTACACCCTTCTGTAGTATAGGATCTGGTTCACAATTATCCCCACCCCCCGGGAAACAACGGGATAACGCATCAGTCTTGACATTCTTGTTTCCTGGCCGGTACGTTATGTAGAAATTGAACGTGGCGAAGAACAGAGACCACCTTGACTGCCTAGGTGTAAGACGCTTTGCAGATTCTAAATACAACAAATTTTTGTGATCTGTGATCACCATGACAGGGTGAAGTGCTCCCTCCAAAAAATGGCGCCATTCCTCAAATGCCCATTTAATTGCCAACAGCTCTCTGTTACCAATGTCATAATTCTTCTCCGTAGGAGATAATTTTCTCGAGAAAAATGCACACGGACGCCACTTACTCGGAGAAATCCCCTGAGACAATACAGCTCCCACTCCTACCTCAGAGGCATCCACCTCTACCACAATACCACAAATGGCTGAGTGATGTCAGGCTGTATTAATATGGGTGCAGTGGAAAAACACTTTTTCAAAGTTTCAAAAGCTTTACTGGCTGCACTGGACCATACGGAGAAATTCGTGCCCCTCTTGGTCATGTCTGTCAATGGTTTGGCTACCACTGAAAGTCTTTAATAAATTTGCGATAGAAATTTGCAAAACCTAAAAACCTCTGTAAAGCCTTAAGGTCCTCAGGACGATCCCACTCCAAGACCGCCCTGACTTTAGCCGGATCCATACAAAAACCTGTGGAGGATAAGAAATAACCCAGAAACAGAATCTCTTTGACCGCGAACATGCATTTCTCAAGTTTGGCAAACAGTTTATTGTCCCTGAGTACCTGAAGGACCTGCCGTACATGATCCTGATGAGACTCGAGGTCAGGGGAATAAATTAAGATGTCATCGAGATATACCACCACAAACCTACCTATTAAGTGACTAAATATATCATTGACAAAGTGTTGAAACACAGCAGGAGCATTACTTAACCCAAAAGGCATAACCAAGTTCTCGTAATGTCCCTCTGGAGTATTAAACGCCGTCTTCCATTCATCCCCCTCCTTCATACGAATGAGATTATATGCCCCCCTGAGGTCTAACTTGGAGAACCATTTAGCCCCCACAATTTGGTTAAAGAGGTCCGGAATAAGAGGGAGCGGAAAAGAATCCAGGACCGTAATTTGATTTAATTCACGGAAGTCTAAGCATGGGCGTAAACCCCCATCCTTCTTCTTTACAAAGAAAAACCCAGCAGCAATGGGTGACGATGAGGGTCTGATATGACCCTTGGCCAGACTTTCCGTGATATAGTCCTTCATGGACTGTCTCTCTGGGCTGAGATGTTGTATAGCCTACTCTTAGGCAGTTTAGCACCAGGAATGAGACATATGGCGCAATCATAAGGACGGTGTGGAGGTAGCTCTCGACTCCCCTCCTCCTCAATCCGGCCAGCCGAGTACCCAGGCAATGTTCCTAACAAAACTCACTCCATCTAGTAATCTCCCGAGTCTGCCAGTCTAACACCGGGTTGTGTAATGTGAGCCATGGTAAACCGAGAACTACAGGCGACGGCAAACCCCCCAACACATAACAATCTAATGACTCAGAGTGTAACGCCCCTATTTGTAGGCTCACCCCACGGACGATCTGAGTGAAAGTCCCCTGGCTCAAAGGTGCAGAATCAATGGCAATTATAGGTATGGGTCTAGACAACTCTTGAGTCTTAAGCCCATGTGACTGAACAAACCCAGCATCAATTAAATTAAACCCTGCTCCAGAGTCCAGAAAGGCAGAGATATTAAACATATTTTCACCAAGACGAATCTCGGCTGGTAGGAAAAATTGAGGTTTACCTAAGGAGGAAATTAGTACACTCGAGTTGCCATCGTCCCCGCAACCCGGGCTCAATAGTTTTCTGGCGGTTGTCTTCTAGAAGGACAAATATTCACATAATGACCCCTACTGGCACAAAAAAACATGCACCTTCCTTACGCCGTACTACTGCAGCCCCCTTAGAACGAGAAGCACCACCCAACTGCATAGGTTTTCCTAGAGACTCAGATTCTGGTGAGTCCAAATCTGAATTACCCTTGAATAGCGGCGATTCATTAAGTCTCTGGCGCAGGCGGCGGTCCACACGGATCGCAAGAGACATAGCTGCCTCCAGTGTGGTTGGTGTCTCCTGTAGGGCGAAAGCATCTTTTATTTTATCAGATAGGCCCTGATAAAATTGACTACGGAGTGCAGGGTCATTCCACAATGTGTCAATAGCCCATCTCCAAAACTCAGAGCAGTACTCCTCTACTGGCCGGTCTCCCTGTGTAAGATGGCGTATTGGGGACTCAGCGAGGGAGACGCGGTCAGGATTATCATACACCTGACCTAAGGCTCGAAAAAAACTCCTCCACAGTCCGTAACGGCAAAGCGTCAGCGGGAAGTGAAAATGCCCAGGCCTGAGGGTCACGTTGTAGAAGCGATACTATAATTCCAACCCTCTGCTCCTCTGAACCTGAAGTGTGAGGACGCAACCCCTGAGAACCTGTCAGGTAACGCAATCTTAGGCTCGAGCGAAGCTTATGGAGGTGTAGCAACCCCTGCAGTGGCCACTTGAGTGCGCTGCACAACCGCCGAGCGGAGGTCAGCCATCTCTAGATTGAGTTGCTGCATTTGTCCAGCTAAAGCAGCAATGGGGTCCATATTGGACAAAGAAAAATTTTTAAGTTCAGTGATACTGTCACGCCATAAGCGGCGTTAAAGGGGCAGGATGGCGTACTGGGACCCGCACCTGTCCCTACCACTTAAATGGGGCCCTGGCTTTCCCTTTTCTCGGGGGTACCTATGAAGGTTAGGAGGCCCGAGCCGCCAGCGTATCTCTGTCTCCTGTACAGGCCCTATTAGTGGCCCCCTCTCCCCCCAAAGGAGGTGGACTGCACCAGTGTAATTATACAACAAATAACAGGGTAAACAGACAAGGTAACTAAAAGATTCAAACTCACCAAATGCTCACACAACCACAGAGGAAACACAGAGAAGGGAAGAGAAGGAATAAACTTAGGAAGGAAAACAGGTATAACATGCAACCAAAACTGCAGACACCAATCTCTGTAAATAAACCTCTAACACCAACACTACGCTCCTTCAACCTCCAAGCCAGGCAGTAGAACTTATCACTAACACTAGCTGAAGTCAGGACTGGGTCTATATAGAGGATCAGATTACAAGATCCATTTCAGCTGAGAGACCCAGCTCACAGCAACTCAGAAATAAGGGTTAACTCCTGCACTGCTGGCACAAAGCAGCTAGGTCAGAAAACAGGTGAAGAGCTTCTGTTCACTGTGTGTGAACGAGGCCCAGAGCGCTGCGGTTCTCTGGAACCTCTCTGTCGCGGTAGCCCCATGACAGTGTCCACCCTAAGTAATGGATTTGGACATCTGTACCAAGGTGTGACATGCATGCCATTATCTTGTGTGTTCAGGAAAAGATTTTCCAGCAATCCACATTAGACAGAATCCTGTTCATTTGAAAATCACAGGACATCATGATTGGAGATATGTTTTCAGTATAGTATTTTCCAACCATTGAAGGCACCATTACGAACAGACTTTTGAAATCATAGCGAGTGGGAGGAGCACTGAAATATCAGTGACCACCTGGTATTCCTGGAGGCGGATTAAGCCAAAAAGACAACTTTGCCTACCGTTTGGGGGAAGGCTAGATTATTGAAAAGGGGGATCATCAGCCTGGATCAGGGGTATATGTTCAATCGGACAAGAGCCTCATCCCAGATGTTAAGAGCTGGGTTTGGAGGGAAAGAGAAGCTGAGGCTGGTCTATGAACTGGCATGATCCAGAACATACATTTCCACCATCATCTTTTTGGAACCATTGTGGAACCCATCTAGTTTCTGTGTGGGGTTTTGTTTTTTTGTTTTTTTTTTTCAAAGTTGGAGCAGTTTGTACAGATTAATTTAGTCCTTTACAACGTTTAAACTGTGTTTGCATAGGTCAAAGGCATCCTCACTTCACTCTTTCATGTCCATGATGGCCCGTGCCTTGTAATTATTATTAGTTTACAGTTCATATGTTTCATATCAGTACCCTGAGATACAGATATTTATCACTAACAATCTTCATTCATCATGGCTTTTCTATGTGTCTTATGTTGGTTGTTTGTGGTTTCATTTGAGCAAAATAAACAAAAATTCCTGTCGGCACACCAATGGGATGTTTCCTCTTATTTGTTTCCATATGATGTCATGTCCCACTCCCTAAAACCACAAAAGAGATTGCTTAGTACTTTTCTCCTTTCTTGCTTATTAGCATCTTAACGCTCCTTACCCCTTTTCTTTTAACCCCTTAAAGACCTCTGATACGCCTTTTAATGGCAGCAGTTAAGGGGAAATCTCTGGTGTCTCGGCTTCCGGGGGTAGCTTAGACCCCATCGAACATGATTCAGGTCAGTTTTTACCGTCCACATTGTTGCAATCGCCGTCATTCACGGAATAACAGCAAACACAAAAAAAAGTCAGATTTCTCATTTATCTCTCTCTCCTCTGATATGATCTAGCGCATCAGAGGAGAGAGAAATCGGGTCCCCCGAACCCCCCGGTACATCCGGTATCCCCCGCTCCCTTTGGCTCTGTCCCCCGGCCCTCGGCATCTTCTTCCGGGAAGAAAATGGTGGGCGCATGCACAGTGCGCCCACTGAGATCTGCCGGCCGGCACCCAACAGGAATAGGGGATTTTTCAATTTTTCCTACTGGTTCATTTTGATTAGTGTGATAGACCCTATCACAGTGATCAAAATACAAAAAATATTAAATCAAACCCCCCTTTGTCACCCCCTTAGGTAAAATTAATAAAATAAAAAAATATTTTTTTTTCTATTTTTCCATTAGGGTTAGGGCTGGGCCTAGGGTTAGGGTTGAGGTTAGAGCTAAGGTTAGAGTTGGGCTAGGGTTAGGTTTGGGGCTAGTGTTAGGGCAAGGGTTAGGGTTGGGCTAGGGTTAGAGTTGGATCTAGGGTTAGGGTTAGTGCTAGGATTAGAGTTAGGGTTAGGGTTGGAGTTGGGTTAGGGTTGGACTAGGGTTGGGGTTGGGCTAGGGTTAGAGTTGGGGATAGGGTTAGGGTTGGGGCTAGGGTTAGAGCTAGGGTTAGGGTTGGGCTAGAGTTAGGGTTGGGCTAGGGTTAGAGTTAGGGTTGGAGTTGGGTTGGGAGGGCAGGGGGCTAGGGTTGGGGTTAGGGGTGTGCTGGGGTTAGGGGTGTGTTGGGGTTAGGTTTGTAATGTTTGAGTTAGGGTGGTGTTTGGGTTAGGGTTGTGGTTTGGGGGTTTCCATTGTTTTGGTACATCATGGGGGTCTCCAATCGTGATATGGCACCAGGCATTGAATCTAGCCAATTTTGCGTTCTAAAGTCAAAGGGTGCTCCCTCCCTTCTGAGCACTGCCATGCACCCAAACAGTGCCTTTCCCCCACATACGGGGTATCGATGTACTCAGAAGGAATTGCACAACAAATTTTGTGGTCCATTTTCTCCTGATACCCTTGTGCAAATTAAAAAGTTTGGTTCCAAATTAAAAAGTTTTGTGAAAAAGTAAAATGTTCATTTTTCCTTCCACATTACTTTAGTTCTCGTGAAGCACCTGAAGGGTTAATGAACTTCTTGAATGTGGTATTGCGCACCTTGAGGTGTGCAGTTTTTAGAATGGTGTCACTTTTGGGTATTTTATGTAAAATTGACCCCCAAACTCACTTCAAATGTGAGGTGGTCCCTTAAAAAGTGGTTGTGGAAATTTTGTTGGAAAAATGAGAAATCGCTGGTCAACTTTTAACCCTTATGACGTCCTAAAAAAGAAATGTTTCCAAAATTGTGGTGATGTAAAGTAGACATGAGAGAAATGTGATTTATTAACTAATTTATGTGATATGACTCACTGATTTAAGGGCACAATAATTAAAAGTTTGAAAATTGCAACAGTTTCAAAATTTTTGCCAAATTTCAATTTTTTTCATAAACAAGCACAAGTTATATTGAAGACATTTTGCCACTAACATGAAGTACAATGTGTCATGAAAAAACAATCAGTGAGATCCATTGAACCATTCCAGAGCTATAACCTCATAAAGTGACAGTGGTCAGAATTGTAAAAATTGGCTTGGTCATTAAGTGCAAAATTGGCTCTGTCACTAAGGGGTTAAGTCCAATGTTATGTGTCCTGGACACGGAGTTACAAGGAACCCAGGACATACATCACATTGAGTGGCACACAGCCCGGCAGAAAAAAAAGTCAGTGTGGAGTTCCTGAAAGAAGATATCAAGCACTTAACCAACGTGCATTCATTTGCCTCAAGATTCATGTCTTTGCTCCTCGTCAATTCAAACAATTCAGGACTCATCCATCTAAAAACGCGTCTAGTCATCCACCGTCCAATGCTTCTATTGTTCTCTTTGCAATATTCATACCATGCTTTTTCTCTCCGTATTTAACTCTTATGGGCTATGCTTATATGCTGCTCGGATTATTTAATAGGCTCATAAGTCAGAGTCTGGTGTATTTGAATGGGTTTTCCGCTTTTAGGAAACCACTGTGCCTAGCCAGGGACAAGAGTGGTTGATTTTTCTGCAACTGTATATATATATATATATATATATATATATATATATGCATATATATATACATATATATATATATATGTGCCCTGCTTACATTTGGGGACTGAAGAGTCAAGTTCCCCTATCTTGTAATCTTGTATTCCCGATGTGATGGCATTTTTGCAATGTATTAGTAAGGCCGGGTTCAGACGGCCATACTGAAATTCAGGCCAGGCGCAGCTGCAGATTGTGGATGTGACTGGCTCCTCGTGTTCGTTCACATAGTAGACGGGTGCCGGAGCTGCCTTTCATTGCATGCATTATTGTGGTTCATAAAATGGACACCTTTAATGCTTGTTGGGATTTTTTTTCCATGCAATCAGTTTGTGTGAAAAATTGGCCATGTACACTGGCGCACTGGCTATAATGGGTACTTGGCTTTCTTGTGGTGTACAGTCACAGACCAATTATACACTCATCTAAACGAACCCTAAGGCCGGCCTCACACTAGCGAGTTTTACGGACGTAAGAGAGGTGCAGAAAATACGGATTGCACACGGTACAATGCATCTCTATGGCCAAGCTTCTACCTGCCGTATTTTACGGATCCGTATTATACGGGCTTTTACGACCGTAGAAAATCGCAGCATGCTGCGTTTGTCACCGTATTGCGCAAAAAAATCGCCAATGAAAGTCTATGGGGGCGAGAAAAATACGGATTACACACGGACCAACAGTGTGACTTGCGTGAAATACGCCAGACATCTCCAGACATCGCCAGGTGCAAGGAATTGAGCCAAGCCCTCAATCATGAATCTCAGACATGCTAATTAGCTCAAAAAGCCACACAGATCATCCCGGAAGTCTGGTGCTCGCCTCCACAGAGTTCCAAGCAGCATGGCACCCATCATTAACGTGGATATGCTCCTCATCATGGTCCAAGAAAGGCCAGAAATATGGGACCAGCGGGATCCCAACTACTCAAACCGGGCAAGGAAAGAGGCAGCTTGGAGGATAATCTGTGGGCTCCTATTCCCCGATTATGCCCAACGGCCACGTGAGGAGCAGACAAGTCTATGTAAGTACACTCATGTATTCACAAGATTGAACTTTACAAGATGCTTTCCCTACATGATTACTTGAACAATCATTTTTATCTTTCTATGTCATTTATGGCCATTTTTGGCAATTTCTAAAGCTGAGTAACATGCAAAAGTGTTTCTGTACATAGGTAATCTTGATCTTGCCCTGCTAAATATTTTCTTGGCCTCATACCCCGTCCAGAGGGGTGTTGTCCCTTGTCTTATTTTGACATAATTTCGCACATTAGGCTCATTATTGCACAAGGCGTTTTCCTTTCCTATCCCAAATCTTACCTAATGTATGTTTGCAAGTACAGGGTTCTCTACCCTCTCTACCAGTCTGTTACTGTAAAGTTATTAACTGTGGCCGATATATAGACCTCTGCATGTAACCCTTTTATCATCTGCAGCACCATGGAAATTATGGTGCTAGAAACAAATTTGAAAAAAAAAGAAAAATATATAACTGACAACTGGAATAAGCTATGTTCAGAATGATATTGAACAATATTTCTGACCATGTAATTGCAGTGGATGATGTTATGACACGATGGCGCAGCATCTGGGACCAATACCGGCGGGAAAGACAGCAGCGGGCTAGAAGTGGGTCAGCAGCCCCACTGAAGAAGCGGAAATATATTTACTATGACCGTCTTTCCTTTTTGGATGTCAGTATGGATCTTAGGCATTAAGTAAAAACCTCTCAACACATTTGTAATGAAAATCTTAGACTGTTTTGTGGTTTAGGGTTATAACATTGTGAATTACATGTAAGGATGTGTCAATATAGTGCCAACAATAATGTAAACAAGCATAAATTCAAAAAGGGTCCTGGAGGAGAGAGGACCCTGTCCGCCAAGCATCCAAAGCTTCAACAAGGGATGGGGGAGAATGTAGTATGCGAGTTTAGAGATGTTCATGCAGTGGTTTGTTGAATGGGTTGTTCCTGCAGGTTATCTGATTGTTTGAAGTGGTGGGTCGTCATGGTTTTTGTGTAGCTTGAAATGGTATGCCACATTATGATGTGTTGTGATAGTGTTTGGTACATTTGTGGGGATCCACAAGACAAATCTTGTATATTCTTGTGTGAATATGAGATAAGAGGGGAGTAGAGAAGGAGATGTTGTGCTGATCTGAGGTTGTGTTTTTTTTTTGGTAATACTGCTCACAGATGTGTAATTAAACAATGGCCACAAAAAATTACCTTTTATTGTTTTATTAACAGAACACAGTCCAACCTCACAGAGAGCGAAATCGGATCGGAATCTGAGGCTCTCATAGATCCTGTAAGTGTGGATGAAGAGGTGGCAGGACCATCTTTTGATTCTTCAGCATCCATCCTTGAGGACCCATCAGCATCATCATCACTGCAGGCAGCAGCAAGTGAGGAAGCTGCAGCACCACCACCCTCAGCAGCACATCATGCGGAAAGGCTTGAGGAACATGGCCAGAGCAGCAGCCCTACAGGCCCACTGGTGTCATCCCCACAGGCAGCTGGGCCTTTACGGAGATCACGCCGAAGGAGAGAGCTGGAAGCCAGAAGAAGTGATGTTGATGCTGGGGTCCTCAATTATTTGGCCAGGGCAGCCACGGATGATGGAGAGGAGGCCTTTTCCCGCAGCCTTGCCCGTTACCTTAGACCCCTTCCCCGTGAGGTGAGGGTACGTGTGAGAGGGTGTATGCAAATCCTGATTGATTTAAGCACCCCTCCAAATAACCCCTATGAGGTGTTTGAATATCTCGAGCGAAGGCAGCTTGGCCAAACCAACCTCTTGCGCCTTCAATTCCTTCAACAGGAGCAGAATCAATCAGGATTTGAAGCACCTACTCCACGTATGCCTCCACCTCAACCCCTCCCACCCCAAAATCTACAAAGGCCATCAGACTACCAAATGCCAGGCTACAACCCCCAATCCCAATATGGCCACTTTTCCAGACCCAGTGATGTTGGCTGGTCCCAACCTGGGTTTGGACAACATGGCCATTTTGGGTTGGGGTATGATTAGTGTTGAGCATTCCGATACCGCAAGTATCGGGTATCGGCCGATATTTGCGGTATCGGAATTCCGATACCGAATTCCGATACTTCCCGTGTATCGGATACCGGAATCGGAAGTTCCCAGAATTCAAACTGCACGCAGCAGCCAATGAGGAATGATTGGAAGTGTGGGCACATCCTGTTTAGCATGGTGGGCATGTAAGTACTGGCAAGGCTGTGATTGGCTGCTGAAATGATGTCACTCTGCACTATAAAAAACGCTGCCGCCATTTTGCGCTCACTCTGCTGTGATTTCAGTTAGGGACAGGACGCTGTGTTCTAACTGAGGGCCAGTTGAGCTAGCTAATTGCTTTATTTTCCTTTCCAAAGGCTAATTTAGCAAAACGCTGTGTGTTCTTCACTGTTCACCTTGCTCTTGCCTTGCAGCGCTGTTTTAACAGCGTTCTGCAAGGTCTCTGTGTGTGTGTGTGTGCAGCTCACTCTGTAGTCTGTGTGCAGCCATATACCCGGTTGTATTCAGCTCAGGGGGGGTTCCCACTGCCTCACACAGTTGTCCTTTTTTGCTCATAGTGCAGCCTGCTGCACATTTTTTCTCAAATTTCCTATTAGTGTTTTTCCACCCGTCTCCAGCTAAATTGTGGAAAAACACTACATAGGATAACCTAGAGGGGGTTTTTTGGGCCTTGCAGCGCCGTTTACGGCTGTCTGCACGGTCTCCGTGTGAGCCCAGCTCGCCCTGTAGTCTGTGTGCAGCCACAGCCGGTTGGATTCAGCTCAGGGTTCGTTATTGGCTCATACCTTGAGAAAAATTTTCCTTTCTTTCAAATAGTGCAGCCTGTTTAAAAATTAAAAAAAAAATTCCCTATTAGTGTTTTTCCACCCGTCTCCAGCTAAATTGTGGAAAAACACTACATAGGATAACCTAGAGGGGGTTTTTTGGGCCTTGCAGCGCCGTTTACGGCTGTCTGCACGGTCTCCGTGTGAGCCCAGCTCGCCCTGTAGTCTGTGTGCAGCCATAGCCGGTTGGATTCAGCTCAGGGTTCGTTACTGGCTCATACCTTGAGAAAAATTTTCCTTTCTTTCAAATAGTGCAGCCTGTTTAAAAATTTAAAAAAAAATTCCCTATTAGTGTTTTTCCACCCGTCTCCAGCTAAATTGTGGAAAAACACTACATAGGATAACCTAGAGGGGTGTTTTTGGGCCTTGCAGCGCCGTTTACGGCTGTCTGCACGGTCTCCGTGTGAGCCCAGCTCGCCCTGTAGTCTGTGTGCAGCCATAGCCGGTTGGATTCAGCTCAGGGTTCGTTACTGGCTCATACCTTGAGAAAAATTTTCCTTTTTTTCAAATAGTGCAGCCTGTTTAAAAATTAAAAAAAAAATTCCCTATTAGTGTTTTTCCACCCGTCTCCAGCTAAATAGTGGAAAAACACTACATAGGATAACCTAGAGGGGGTTTATTGGGCCTTGCAGCGCCGTTTACGGCTGTCTGCACGGTCTCTGTGTGAGCGCAGCTCGCCCTGTAGTCTGTGTGCAGCTCTAGCCGGTTGGATTCAGCTCAGGGTGCGTTACTGCCTCATACCTTGAAAAACAATTTCCTTTTTTTTCAAATAGTGCAGCCTGTTTAAAATTTAAAAAAAAAAATCCTATTAGTGTCTTTCCATCCGTCTCCAGCTAAATAGTGGAAAAATACTACATAGGATAACCTAGAGGAGGGTTTTTTGGCCTTGCAGCGCCGTTTACGGCTGTCTGCACGGTCTCTGTGTGAGCGCAGCTCGCCCTGTAGTCTGTGTGCAGCTATAGCCGGTTGGATTCAGCTCAGGGTGCGTTACTGCCTCATACCTTGAAAAACAATTTCCTTTTTTTCAAATAGTGCAGCCTGTTTAAAATTTTAAAAAAAAAATTCCTATTAGTGTCTTTCCACCCGTCTCCAGCTAAATAGTGGAAAAACACTACATAGGATAACCTAGAGGAGGGTTTTTTGGCCTTGCAGCGCGGTTTACGGCTGTCTGCACGGTCTCCGTGTGAGCCCAGCTCGCCCTGTAGTCTGTGTGCAGCCATAGCCGGTTGGATTCAGCTCAGGGTTCGTTACTGGCTCATACCTTGAGAAAAATTTTCCTTTCTTTCAAATAGTGCAGCCTGTTTAAAAATTTTTTTAAAAATTCCCTATTAGTGTTTTTCCACCCGTCTCCAGCTAAATTGTGGAAAAACACTACATAGGATAACCTAGAGGGGGGTTTTTGGGCCTTGCAGCGCCGTTTACGGCTGTCTGCACGGTCTCCGTGTGAGCCCAGCTCGCCCTGTAGTCTGTGTGCAGCCATAGCCGGTTGGATTCAGCTCAGGGTTCGTTACTGGCTCATACCTTGAGAAAAATTTTCCTTTTTTTCAAATAGTGCAGCCTGTTTAAAAATTTTAAAAAAAATTCCCTATTACTGTTTTTCCACCCGTCTCCAGCTAAATAGTGGAAAAACACTACATAGGATAACCTAGAGGGGGTTTATTGGGCCTTGCAGCGCCGTTTACGGCTGTCTGCACGGTCTCTGTGTGAGCGCAGCTCGCCCTGTAGTCTGTGTGCAGCTCTAGCCGGTTGGATTCAGCTCAGGGTGCGTTACTGCCTCATACCTTGAAAAACAATTTCCTTTTTTTTCAAATAGTGCAGCCTGTTTAAAATTTAAAAAAAAAAAATCCTATTAGTGTCTTTCCATCCGTCTCCAGCTAAATAGTGGAAAAATACTACATAGGATAACCTAGAGGAGGGTTTTTTGGCCTTGCAGCGCCGTTTACGGCTGTCTGCACGGTCTCTGTGTGAGCGCAGCTCGCCCTGTAGTCTGTGTGCAGCTATAGCCGGTTGGATTCAGCTCAGGGTGCGTTACTGCCTCATACCTTGAAAAACAATTTCCTTTTTTTCAAATAGTGCAGCCTGTTTAAAATTTAAAAAAAAAAATTCCTATTAGTGTCTTTCCACCCGTCTCCAGCTAAATAGTGGAAAAACACTACATAGGATAACCTAGAGGAGGGTTTTTTGGCCTTGCAGCGCCGTTTACGGCTGTCTGCACGGTCTCCGTGTGATTTAAACTAGCTCTGTAGCCCGATCTGCACAAAAAAAAAAGTAAAGTTCACCAAACACAACTTAACACTTGTGTAGGCCACATTTGTAAAATAATAAAGTTTAGTCCACACTTTACAACATTAGTGTTTCTTACACCTGTTAGGAGGAGCATTTCAGGAATAAGCACGCTAAGGCCTTAGTACTTTTCTGCTTATCTTTATCTGTCAACCAAGATGAAGAGGGCAGGGAGTAAGGCACGTGGGCGTGGGCGCGGAGCAGGGAGAGGAGCAGGGAGAGGACGTGGTGATTCTGTGCCTGCTGCGGGCGCCGGTGACTCGTCGTCACTCAGTTTCAGCAGGGAACAGTCCTTCATGCGCAGCTTTGTCGGAGAGCGCCGTGCACCGCTGCTGCGTGAAGACCAAATTGAAGCCGTTGTCGGGTGGATGGCAGCTAACGCCTCGGCATCGACTTCAGTTAGTGCCACATCCTCTCAGGCACAGAGCACTGGAGAGCAGCCATCTGTCTCTTCACCACCTGCCAAATTGGCCAGGCAGTCAGAGAGCCCAGGACAGGAGCCGTCTCTACTTCTGTTCTCTGAATCTCTTGGCTTGGAAACAGGGGGCCAGCCAAGCAGCAATGGAGAAATGGAAGAAGAGGCAGTGTGCAGTGATGCCCAACAGCTTTTTCTCTCTGACTCTGAAGAGGCAGGTGGGCCAGTGCCTCCGGTGACCACAGTGCAGTACGCATCTGATGATGAAACTCAGGTGCCGCTTTCTGATGCGTACTGTGCTGCCGAGACTACCCAGGAGGAGCAGTTGGTGGCAGAGGGTAGTGGAGATGATGAGGTCCTTGACCCATCGTGGCGTGAGGAACAGGAAGGTGGTGGGAGCAGCTCTGAGGAAGAGATTCCCCTTACGGGCCAAAGAGGGAGAGGGAGGGGGAAGACTGCGGAGCCTGTAGCCTCCACTTTGGCACCCGTTAGGAGCCTGTCTCTTTCCAAAGCCAAAAAGGGCGCTCCCAAGACTTGCAGTGCCTGGTCCTTTTTTGACACAGTTGCAGATGACATTTGTTTTGTCAAATGCAAGCTGTGTCATCAGAAAGTAAAAAGAGGTAAAAGTGTCAGCAACCTCAATACCACAAATATGTGGAAACATGTGCGGACCAGGCACGCGGTGGAGTTACAGAAACACAGTGAAGACGTAGGCCAACCAACAGCGGCAGCTACCACCTCTTCATCTCGTGTTGCCTCTTCCTCCACTGTTGTCCAGAGACCTAGTGTAATTCCACCCACAGCACCACCTTCCCAGTCATCCTCACACTCCCAGTCTACTCTACAGCCATCGGTAGTACAGGCATGGGAGAAAAGGCGGGCATTCTCGGCCAACCACCCCCGAGCACAGGCTCTGAATGCAGGCATTGCCAAACTGTTGTCCCTGGAAATGCTCTCGTTCAGGCTGGTGGAGACTGACAGCTTCCGTGACTTGATGGCATTGGCAGTCCCACAGTACAAGGTGCCCAGCCGCTTTTACTTCAGCAGGCAGGCTGTCCCTGCCCTGCCCAGGCATGTTGAGGCAAACATAAAACATGCGCTACTGAACGCCGTCAGTAGCAAGGTCCACCTCACCACCGATGCGTGGACCAGTCAGCATGGACAGGGGCGATATGTTTCCCTCACTGCCCATTGGGTTAATGTTGTTGAGCCAGGTACAGATCGTGCGAGTGGCGCAGGACGTGTCCTGCCCACTCCAAGGATTGCAGGAATCCAGTCTGTACGCATCGACTCCTCCTCTTACACCAGTTCCTCTGATTCCTCTCTGCAGGATCCGTCACAGTCCACCTCCACATGGACCCGTGAACGTTTACCTATGACCGACATGAGCACAGCCGTGGCCAAACGTCAGCAGGCCGTCTTGAAACTAGTTTCATTGGGGCATCGAAGCCACACAGCGCAGGAGCTCTGGAATGCCATCAAGCAGGAGAGCGATGTGTGGTTACTGCCAGCGAATCTCCAGCCAGGCATGGTAGTGTGTGACAATGGCCGAAATCTGGTGGCAGCTTTGGCCCTTGGCAACCTCACTCACATCCCATGTCTGGCACATGTGCTCAATTTGGTTGTGCAGAGTTTTCTGAGGGACTATCCGGATCTTGATGCCCTGCTGCACAAGGTCCGCCTAGAGTGTGCTCACTTGCGGCGTTCCAGCTTGGCCAGATCCCGCATTGCTGCTCTGCAGCGCCAATTCCGCCTTCCGGAACACCGCATCATATGTGACCTACCTACCCGGTGGAATTCCACGTTACATATGTTGGAGCGGTTGTGTGAGCAGCAGCAAGCAGTTATGGAGTACCAGCTGCATCAGGCACAAAGAAGTCGCAGTCAGCGCCGATCAGACTTCACAACCACAGAGTGGGCCACTATGAAGGACGTCTGCCAGGTTTTGCGTCCTTTTGATTATTCCACGCGGATGGCAAGTGCAGATGATGCACTAGTCAGCATGACTGTCCCCCTTATCTGCCTGCTTCAGCAAACTTTGCAAGGGTTAAGGGATGATGTTGTGGAAGAGGTGGAGGATGAGGAATCACCTTTTCCATCAGCTTCTGGAGAGTCAGCGCCACGTGGTTCCTCACAAAGGGGTACGCAGGGGCCAATTTGTGAGGAGGATGAGGAGGAGTCAATGGAGGAGGAAGAGCTCCGTCCAGAGGAGGGAGCGACACAATTGTCCAGTGGTCAGTGTGTACAGCAAGGGTGGGGTGATGACGAGCGGGCAGAGATCATGTCTCAAGCAGGGGACAGCGTTTCTGGGCCAGTTGGCACTCTGCAGCACATGGTGGATTTCATGCTGCAGTGCGTGAGAAACGACCGCCGCATCGACCACATTCTCAACATGCCTGATTATTGGGGGTTCACCCTCCTCGATCCTCGCTACCGGGACAACGTCCAAAACCTCATCCCTGCGTTGACCCGGGAGCGTAAATTGCGGGATTACCACGACACACTGGTGAATTCCATCATCTTCTCCTGTCCAACTGAGAGGAGTGCTGCTAGTGCTTTACAAAGCAGCTCAGTGTGTCGAGGCAGTGGGGGAGGCTCTGCCCAAAGAGGGAGCAGAAGCAGTGCCTCTGCCCAAGGCAAGCCCAGTATGGCACAACTCTGGCACACTTTTGTGTGCCCGCCCCAAATGTCTACACCATCACCGGCGGCTCCAGTCAGCAGGAGGCAACGGTTCCGTCAGATGGTGACAGACTACATGGCTTGCCCTCTTACTGTACTCCCAGACGGCTCTTCCCCGTTCAAGTTTTGGGTCTCTAAGCTGGATACATGGCCAGAGCTAAGCCAGTATGCATTGGAGGTGCTGGCTTGCCCTGCGGCTAGTGTCTTATCGGAACGTGTCTTTAGTGCCGCAGGTGGTGTACTAACAGACCGTCGCATGCGACTATCCTCCGATAACGTTGACCGGCTTACTTTCCTGAAAATGAACCAGGCCTGGATCTCGCAGGAATTTGCCACTCCTCTGCCTGATTAAGTAATTGGGTGTCATCCAGGTCTCCTGCTGTGTTCATCTTTCTACCACCTGAACTGCTATTCCTGGGCTCCAACACAGTAAAAACATACGACCCAGTGTTATTGGGTTTCAGTAACGTCAGCTGATCCCCAGCTGTGTAGCCGGCAATGTGTCCTGCGACCGCCACGCTGGCACAACAACCTAAATGTAAGGGAACCTGTCCCCCCCCCCCGTCGTTTGTTACTGAAAGAGCCATCTTGTGCAGCAGTAATGCTGCACAAGGAAAAGGTAGCTCTTTTTTTTAGCTCCTTGCACACGCAGAACTTAACACTTATAAAATGTGTTCACTGATACCGTTATACTGTCCCGGAGCTGGGACTTTCCTTCACAATGTGACGCAGCACAGCCGTCATTCCTACCCCCTTGGTGCCATGCGCTGCCTCCTCAGCGTTGTTTTAAGCTGTCACGGAGCCTGCGCTGTTCTGTTATCCCTTGGGCATGCCCTATTTGCGCTGCCTGTCTTCTGACATAATTTGGTGTCAGGCTGGCTGCGCCTGTGCGGCCGCGCTGCCCGAGATCCCGCCTCGCTGTGTCTTCTGATTGAGTCACACTGCGGGCCTGGGATCCATGGGCATGCGCAGTGCATATCTTCCCCTCGGGCTCTCGCTCATTTCCCTCCGCCTTCTTTAGACTGTGCGCCGTCAGCTGATCCCTAATAGCATGCCACGGCCGTGACACCGCACAGTCTGAAGAAGAGGGAAGGAGGGGAGTGAGAGTCGAGGATATGCACTGTGCATGTCCATGGTTCCAAGGCCCGCAGTGGGATTACGTTGGACGAGACTGCGAGGTGGGATCTGGAGCAGCGTGGACGCACAGGCAGTGACAGCCTGACACCAAATTATGTCAGAAGACAGGCAGCGCTAATTGGGCATGGCCAAGGGCTAACAGAACAGTGCAGGCTCCGTGACAGCTTAAAACAACGCTGAGGAGGCAGCGCACGGCACCAAGGGGATAGGAATGACAGCTGTGCTGTGTCCCATTACGAAGGAAATTCGCACCTCCGGGACGGTTTAACGGTATAAGGGGACACATTTTTAGTGTTTACTTCGGTGTTTGCAAGGAGCATAATTAAAAGAACCACCTTTTCCTTTTGCATCGTTAGTGCTGCACAAGATGGCTCTTTCAGCTACAAACGTCTTGGGGGGGGGTTAAAGGTTCCCTTTCAACTTGCTCCAATCAGGCTTCGGCCTACACTCTGTTCCTCTGCTCCTCCTGCTGTCCCTGGGCTCTAACACCGCCAGTTGGTGCCTGGAAGTGCTGTGTGCACAGTCAACAGTCGCTCCTCTGTTATTGGGGTTCAGTAACGTCAGCTGATCCCCAGCTGTGTGTGCGGCAATACCTCCAATCTGCTCCTCCTGCTGTCCCTGGGCTCTAACACCGCCAGTTGGTGCCTGGAAGTGCTGTGTGCACAGTCAACAGTCGCTCCTCTGTTATTGGGGTTCAGTAACGTCAGCTGATCCCCAGCTGTGTGTGCGGCAATACCTCCAATCTGCTCCTCCTGCTGTCCCTGGGCTCTAACACCGCCAGTTGGTGCCTGGAAGTGCTGTGTGCACAGTCAACAGTCGCTCCTCTGTTATTGGGGTTCAGTAACGTCAGCTGATCCCCAGCTGTGTGTGCGGCAATACCTCCAATCTGCTCCTCCTGCTGTCCCTGGGCTCTAACACCGCCAGTTGGTGCCTGGAAGTGCTGTGTGCACAGTCAACAGTCGCTCCTCTGTTATTGGGGTTCAGTAACGTCAGCTGATCCCCAGCTGTGTATCCGGCAACGTGTCATGCGACCGCCACGCTGGCACAACTAAAATGTAAGGGGACCTGTCCCCCCCCCCACCCCTAGGCGTTTGTTACTGAAAGAGCCACCATGTGCAGCACTAATACTGCACAAGGGAAAGTCGCTCTTGAAATTATGCTCCTTGCAAACGCTGAACTACACACTCATGTAATGTGTCCCCTCACACCGTCCAACCGTCCCGGAGGTGGGACTTTCCTTTGTAATGTGACGCAGCACAGCCGTCATTGCTACCCCCTTGGCACCGTGCGCTGCCTCCTTAGCGTTGTTTGATTCCTTCATGGACCCTGCGCTGTTATGTTATCCCTTGGCCATGCACAGTTTGCGCTGCCCGTCCTCTGACATCATTTGTTGTCGTCCTGGCTGCGCCTGTGCGTCCACGCTGCCCGAAATCACACCTCGCAGTGTCGTCTAATGTGATCCCACAGTGGGCCTGGTATCCATGGCCATGCGCAGTGCATCTACTAGCCTCTCACTCCCCTTCTTCACGCTTCTTCAGACTAGGCGGCGTCAGCTGATCCCTAATAGCATGCCACGGCCGTGACGCCGCACAGTCTGAAGAAGCAGGAAGGAGGTGAGTGAGAGGCGATGATATGCACTGCGCATGCCCATAGATCCCTGGCCCTCAGTGGGACTACATTAGATGACACTGCAAGGTTGGATCTCGGGCAGCTTGGACGCACAGGCACTGCCAGCCTGACACCTACATGATGTCAGAAGACGGGCACCGCTAACTGTGCATGGCCAAGGGATAACATTACAGCGCGGGCTCCGTGACAGAACCAAACAACGTTGAGGAGGTGGCGCCCGGCACCAAGGGGGTTGGAATGACGGCTGTGCTGTGTCACATTACAAAGGAAAGTCCCACTTCCGGGATGGTTTGACGGTGTGAGGGGACACATTATATGAGTGTGTACTTCAGCGTTTGCAAGGAGCATAATTTTCGGAGCCACCATTTTCCATGTGCAGTATTACTGCTGTACAAGATGGCTCTTTCAGCAACAAATGCCGGGGGGGGGGTTAAAGGTTCCCTTTCAACTTGCTCCACTGCAGGCTTCGGCCTACACTCTGCTCCTCTTTGATTCCCTGGGTTTCAACACTGTCAGTTGCCACCTGGAAGTGTTGTCTACACAGAAAAAACACTAGGTGATGTGTCAGTGGGGTTCAGCACCGCCAGATGTTCCCCTGCTGTGTAGTCGGCAACGTGTCCAGCACAAGTCACGCTGGCACAACAGAACAAAAGCTGCCACCAGTGCAGGCTTCGGCCTACACTCTGCTCCTCTCCTCCTCCTGCTGACCCTGGGCTCAAACACCGCTAGTTTTTGCCCGGAAGTGCTAGCTGCACAGAGAAAAACACCAGCCAATGTGTTAGTGGGGTTCAGCAACGCCAGCTGTTCCCCTGCTGTGTAGCCGGCAACGTGACCTGCAAACGCCACGCAGGCACATGAACTGAAATTAAAGGGAACCTGGCCCCACCCCCCCAGGTGTTTCTATGTATAACAGCCACCTAGTACAGCAGTACTGCTGCATTTGTACAAGGTGGCTGACTTTTTCTCCTTGCCCACGTGGAACTCAACACGTACAAAATGTGTCTCATTGAGACCATTCCACTGTCCCTGAGGTGTGACTTTGCTTTCTAATGATACGCAGCACCCCCCTTGGTAGCGTTTCCCGTCTTTTGTCATCATGGTTAGCTGGCTGCGCCTGTGCATCCGCCCTGCTAGAAACAACGCCCCTCGTTGTCATATTTATTTTGTCAGCGAGGGTGTGGTTTATGGGCACGAGCAGTGCATATGTTCGCCTGTCTTAACTCATCTCCTTCCGCCTTCTTCAGACTGTGCGGCCTCCTGGCCGTGGTAGGCGATAAGGGATCAGCTGAGGCCGCCCAGTCTGGAGCAGGTGTAAGGACATGTGTGAGCGGCAAACCTATTTACTGCACAAGGCCACGAATCCCAGCCACGCAGTGTGATTTTTTGAAAACACACTGTGGGTCTGGGAATCATGTCCATCGCTAACTGCAACGGCCGACATGAAATGAGGTCAGAAGACAGGAAGCGCTCACAGCGCATGGCCAAGGGATCACAATAGCGCAGACTCCTGTACAGCAAATAACAACGCTCAGGAATCTGCGCCCAGTACCTAGGTGCAAATTTTGACACCTGTGCTGCGTCTCCTTAAAAAGACAAGTCACGCCTCCACAACTGTTTGACAGTATAATGGGCTAAATAGTGTACGTGTTTTATTCAGCGTGTGCAAGGAGCAAACTAAATAGAGCAACCTTTTACTTGTGCAGCATTAATGCTGCACAAGGTGTGGCTCTTGTACCTTGCAACACCTGAGGGGGGGTTAAAGGTAACCTTTGAAATTGGTTCAACTAGGCTTCGGCCTACACTCTGCTCCTCTCCTCCTCCTGCTGACCCTGGGCTCTAACACCGCCAGTTTTTGCCCGGACATGCGAGCTGCACAGAGAAAAACACCAGTCAATGTGTCAGTGGGGTTCAGCAACGCCAGCTGTTCCCCTGCTGTGTAGCTTGCATCGTGTCCAGCACAAGCCACGCTGGCACAACCGACCAAAAGCTGCCACCAGTGCAGGCTTCGGCCTACACATTGCTCCTCTCCTCCTCCTGCTGACCCTGGGCTCTAACACCGCCATTTTTTGCCCGGACATGCGAGCTGCACAGAGAAAAACACCAGTCAATGTGTCAGTGGGGTTCAGCAACGCCAGCTGTTCCCCTGCTGTGTAGCTTGCAACGTGACCTGCAAACGCCACGCAGGCACATGAACTGAAATTGAAGGGAGCCTGCCCCCCACCCCCAGGTGTTTCTATGTATAACAGCCACCTTGTACAGCAGTACTGCTGCATTTGTACAAGGTGGCTGACTTTTTCTCCTTGCCCACGTGGAACTCAACACGTACAAAATGTGTCTCATTGAGACCATTCCACTGTCCCTGAGGTGTGACTTTCCTTTCTAATGATACGCAGCACCACCCTTGTTAGCGCTGCCCGTCTTTTGACATCATTGGTTAGCTGGCTGCGCCTGTGCGTCTGCCCTGCTCGAAACAACGCCCCTCGGTGTCTTATTTTTTTGGACAGCGAGGGTGTGATTGATGGGCATGTGCAGTGCATATGTTTGCCTGTGTTCACTCATCTCCTTCCGCCTTCTTCAGTCTGGGTGTCCTCATGGCCGCGTCAGGCGATAAGGGATCAGATGAGGCCGCCCAGTCTAAAGCTGGTGTAAGGACATGTGTGAGTGTCAAACATATTTACTGCACAAGGCCACGAATCCCAGCCACGCAGTGTGATTTTTTGAAAACACACTGTGGGTCTGGGATTCATGTCCATCGCTAACCGCAACGGCCGACATGAAATGAGGTCAGAAGACAGGAAGCGCTCACAGCGCATGACCAAGGGACCACAATAGCGCAGACTCCTGTACAGCAAATAACAACGCTCAGGAATCTGCGCCCAGCAGCTAGGTGTAAATTTTGACACCTGTGCTGCATCTCCTTAAAAAGACAAGTCACGCCTCCACTACTGTTTGACAGTATAGTGGGCTAAATAGTGTACGTGTTTTATTCAGCGTGTGCAAGGAGCAAATTAAATAGAGCAACCTTTTACTTGTGCAGCATTAATGCTGCACAAGGTGTGGCTCTTGTACCTTGCAACACCTGAGGGGGGGTTAAAGGTAACCTTTGAAATTGGTTCAACTAGGCTTCGGCCTACACTCTGCTCCTCTCCTGCTGACCCTGGGCTCAAACACCGCTAGTTTTTGCCCGGAACTGCTAGCTGCACAGAGAAAAACACCAGTCAATGTGTTAGTGGGGTTCAGCACCGCCAGCTGTTCCCCTGCTGTGTAGTCGGCATCGTGTCCAGCACAAGCCACGCTGGCACAACTGACCAAAAGCTGCCACCAGTGCAGGCTTCGGCCTACACTCTGCTCCTCTCCTCCTCCTGCTGACCCTGGGCTCAAACACCGCCAGTTTCTGCCCGGACATGCTAGCTGCACAGAGAAAAACACCCACCATTGTGTCAGTGGGGTTCAGCACCGCCAGCTGTTCCCCCGCTGTGTAGCCGGCATCGTGTCCAGCACAAGCCACGCTGGCACAACTGACCAAAAGCTGCCACCAGTGCAGGCTTCGGCCTACACTCTGCTCCTCTCCTCCTCCTGCTGACCCTGGGCTCAAACACCGCCAGTTTCTGCCCGGACATGCTAGCTGCAGAGAGAAAAACACCCACCATTGTGTCAGTGGGGTTCAGCACCGCCAGCTGTTCCCCCGCTGTGTAGCCGGCATCGTGTCCAGCACAAGCCACGCTGGCACAACTGACCAAAAGCTGCCACCAGTGCAGGCTTCGGCCTACACTCTGCTCCTCTCCTCCTCCTGCTGACCCTGGGCTCAAACACCGCCAGTTTCTGCCCGGAAGTGCTAGCTGCACAGAGAAAAACACCAGCCAATGTGTTAGTGGGGTTCAGCACCGCCAGCTGTTCCCCTGCTGTGTAGCCGGCAACGTGTCCTGCAAACGCCACGCAGGCACATGAACTGAAATTGAAGGGAGCCTGCCCCCCACCCCCAGGTGTTTCTATGTATAACAGCCACCTTGTACAGCAGTACTGCTGCATTTGTACAAGGTGGCTGACTTTTTCTCCTTGCCCACGTGGAACTCAACACGTACAAAATGTGTCTCATTAGAGACCATTCCACTGTCCCTGAGGTGTGACTTTCCTTTCTAATGACACGCAGCACCCCCATTGTTAGCGCTGCCCATCTTATGACATCATTGGTTGGCTGGCTGTGCCTGTGCGTCCGCCCTGCCCGACACAACGCCCCTCGTTGTCTCATATATTTTGACTGCGAGGGTGTGATTGATGGGCACGAGCAGTGCATATGTTCCCCTGTCTTCACTCCCCTCCTTCCGCCTTCTTCTGACTGTGCGGCCTCATGGCCGCGGCATGCGATAAGGGATCAGCTGAGGCCGCCCAGTCTGAAGCAGGTGTAAGGACATGTGTGAGCGGCGAAAATATTTACTGCACAAGGCCACGAATCCCAGCACCGCAGTGTGACTTTAGGAAAAGGCACTGTGGGTCTGGGATTTATGGCCATCGTTAACGGCACCGGCCAACATGAAATGAGGTCATGAGACGGCCTGCACTAACAGGGTATTGCCAAGGGATAACACAAGAGCGCAGTTTCCTGTACTGCAAATAACAACGGTAAGGAATCTGCGCCCAGCACCTAGGTGTAAATTTGTACACCTGTGCTGCGTCTCCTTAAAAAGACAAGTCACGCCTCCACTACTGTTTGACAGTATAATGGGCTAAATAGTGTACGTGTTTTATTCAGCGTGTGCAAGGAGCAAAATTAAGAGAGCAACCTTTGACTTGTGCATTATTAATGCAGTTCAAGGTGTGGCTCTTGTACCTTGCAACACCTGAGGGGGGTTAAAGGTTACCTTTGAAATTGGTTCAACTAGGCTTCGGCCTACACTCTGCTCCTCTCCTCCTCCTGCTGACCCTGGGCTATAACACCGCCAGTTGTAGCCTGGAAGTGCTAGCTGCACAGAGAAAAACACCAGCCAATGTGTTAGTGGGGTTCAGCACCGCCAGCTGTTCCCCTGCTGTGTAGCCGGCATCGTGTCCAGCACAAGCCACGCTGGCACAACCGACCAAAAGCTGCCACCAGTGCAGGCTTCGGCCTACACTCTGCTCCTCTCCTCCTAATGCTGACCCTGGGCTCAAACACCGCCAGTTTCTGCCCGGAAGTGCTAGCTGCACAGAGAAAAACACCAGCCAATGTGTTAGTGGGGTTCAGCACCGCCAGCTGTTCCCCTGCTGTGTAGCCGGCAACGTGTCCTGCAAACGCCACGCAGGCACATGAACTGAAATTGAAGGGAGCCTGCCCCCCACCCCCAGGTGTTTCTATGTATAACAGCCACCTTGTACAGCAGTACTGCTGCATTTGTACAAGGTGGTTGACTTTTTCTCCTTGCCCACGTGGAACTCAACACGTACAAAATGTGTCTCATTAGAGACCATTCCACTGTCCCTGAGGTGTGACTTTCCTTTCTAATGACACGCAGCACCCCCATTGTTAGCGCTGCCCGTCTTCTGACATCATTGGTTGACTGGCTGTGCCTGTGCGTCCGCCCTGCCCGACACAACGCCCCTCGTTGTCTCATATATTTTGACTGCGAGGGTGTGATTGATGGGCACGAGCAGTGCATATGTTCCCCTGTCTTCACTCCCCTTCTTCCGCCTTCTTCTGACTGTGCGGCCTCATGGCCGCGGCATGCGATAAGGGATAAGCTGAGGCCGCCCAGTCTGAAGCAGGTGTAAGGACATGTGTGAGCGGCGAAAATATTTACTGCACAAGGCCACGAATCCCAGCACCGCAGTGTGACTTTAGGAAAAGGCACTGTGGGTCTGGGATTTATGGCCATCGTTAACCGCACCGGCCAACATGAAATGAGGTCATGAGACGGCCTGCACTAACAGGGTATTGCCAAGGAATAACACAAGAGCGCAGTTTCCTGTACTGCAAATAACAACGGTAAGGAATCTGCGCCCAGCACCTAGGTGTAAATTTGTACACCTGTGCTGCGTCTCCTTAAAAAGACAAGTCACACCTCCACTACTGTTTGACAGTATAATGGGCTAAATAGTGTACGTGTTTTATTCAGCGTGTGCAAGGAGCAAAATTAAGAGAGCAACCTTTGACTTGTGCATCATTAATGCAGTTCAAGGTGTGGCTCTTGTACCTTGCAACACCTGAGGGGGGTTAAAGGTTACCTTTGAAATTGGTTCAACTAGGCTTCGGCCTGCACTCTGCTCCTCTCCTCCTCCTGCTGACCCTGGGCTATAACACCACCAGTTGTAGCCTGGAAGTGCTAGCTGCACAGAGAAAAACACCAGCCAATGTATTAGTGGGGTTCAGCACCGCCAGCTGTTCCCCTGCTGTGTAGCCGGCATCGTGTCCAGCACAAGCCACGCTGGCACAACCGACCAAAAGCTGCCACCAGTGCAGGCTTCGGCCTACACTCTGCTCCTCTCCTCCTCCTGCTGACCCTGGGCTCAAACACCGCCAGTTTCTGCCCGGAAGTGCTAGCTGCACAGAGAAAAACACCAGCCAATGTATTAGTGGGGTTCAGCACCGCCAGCTGTTCCCCTGCTGTGTAGCCGGCAACGTGTCCTGCAAACGCCACGCAGGCACATGAACTGAAATTGAAGGGAGCCTGCCCCCCACCCCCAGGTGTTTCTATGTATAACAGCCACCTTGTACAGCAGTACTGCTGCATTTGTACAAGGTGGCTGACTTTTTCTCCTTGCCCACGTGGAACTCAACACGTACAAAATGTGTCTCATTAGAGACCATTCCACTGTCCCTGAGGTGTGACTTTCCTTTCTAATGACACGCAGCACCCCCATTGTTAGCGCTGCCCGTCTTCTGACATCATTGGTTGGCTGGCTGTGCCTGTGCGTCCGCCATGCCCGACACAACGCCCCTCGTTGTCTTACTTATTTTGACTGCGAGGGTGTGATTGATGGGCACGAGCAGTGCATATCTTCGCCTGTCTTAACTCATCTCCTTCCGCCTTCTTCAGACTGTGCAGCCTCATGGCCGCGGCATGCGAGAAGGGATCAGCAGAGGCCGCCCAGTCTGAAGCAGGTGTAAGGACGTGTGTGAGCGGCCAAAATATTTACTGCTCAAGGCCACGAATCCCAGCACCGCAGTGTGACTTTATGAAAAGGCACTGTGGGTCTGGGATTTATGGCCATCGTTAACCGCACCGGCCAACATGAAATGAGGTCATAAGACGGGCAGCTCTAACAGGGCATTGCCAAGGGATAACACAAGAGTGCAGACTCCTGTACAGCAAATAACAACGCTCAGGAAGCTGCGCCAAGCACCAAGGCGTTATTTGGGACACCTGTGCTGCGTCTCCTTAAAAAGCCAAGTCACGCATCCACTACAGTTTGACTGTAGAATGGGCTAAATTGTGTACGTCTTTCATTCAGCGTGTGCAAGTAGACAAATTAATAGAGCAACCTTTCACTTGTGCAGCATTAATACTGCACAAGGTGCGTCTCTTGTACTTTGTAACACCTGAGGGGGGGTTAAAGGTTTCCTTTGAAATTGGTTCAACTAGGCTTCGGCCTACACTCTGCTCCTCTCCTCCTCCTCCTGCTTCACCACGGGCTCTAACATCGCTAGTTTTTGCCCGCAAGTGCTAGCTGCACAGAGAAAAACACCCGCCATTGTGTTAGTGGGGTTCAGCAACGCCAGCTGTTCCCACACTGTGTAGCCGGCAAAGTGTCCTGCAAACGCAATGCTGACACAAAGCTGCCTCCAGTGCAGGCTTCGGCCTACACTATGCTCCCCCTGCTTACCCTTTGCTCCAGCACCGCTAGTTGTGGCTCTAGGAAGACAATCTTTAATAGGCAACGCATCTGGGTTCCAGCACCGCCAGCTGGTTCTCGGCAGTGTTTTTGTCACTGGTACTCCCTCGTGCCAAACCTGGTTCCAGCACCGTCAGCTGTTTCCGGGTAGTGTCAAGCTCACTGAGACGCCTATGCTTGCCCCGTCGTGGTGCGGTCGGGTTAGCCAACTCCAGGGTGCCTCCAGTTTAGGAGCTTCCTATGTGGGCTGCGTGAACTGGTAGTCAAGGCTGGTTCTGTAGTGCCAGTAGGCCCAGCTCCCCCTGTAGGACTGTTGGGGTTCGGTAACTGCGGCTGCCTCGCGGCCTAGCTGTTCTCTCCTCTCCTGTGGGCCTTGGGGTCCACCACCTGGTTCCAGCACCGTCAGCTGGTTCCGGGCCGAGCCTTTGGCTTAGGTGCCTCCTCCTGGGTATCCGAGTTCCGCCAACGTCAGGCGGTCCTTGGTAGTGCTTTTAAGCGCGGGCACCTACAGCTTAGTAACCGGGTTCCAGCACCGCCAGCTGGTCCTCAGTCGTGCCACTGGCTCTTGCACACTGGGGCAACGCATCTGGGTTCCAGCACCGCCAGCTGGTTCTCGGCAGTGTTCTTGTCACAGGTACTCCCTCGTGCCAAGCCTGGTTTCAGCACCGTCAGCTGTTTCCGGGTTGTGTCAAGCTCACTGAGACGCCTATGCTTGCCCCGTCGTGGTGCGGTCGGGTTAGCCAACTCCAGGGTGCCTCCAGTTTAGGAGCTTCCTATGTGGGCTGCGTGAACTGGTAGTCAAGGCTGGTTCTGTAGTGCCAGTAGGCCCAGCTCCCCCTGTAGGACTGTTGGGGTTCGGTAACTGCGGCTGCCTCGCGGCCTAGCTGTTCTCTCCTCTCCTGTGGGCCTTCGGGTCTACCTCCTGGTTCCAGCACCGTCAGCTGGTTCCGGGCCGAGCCTTTGGCTTAGGTGCCTCCTCCTGGGTATCCGAGTTCCGCCAACATCAGGCGGTCCTTGGTAGTGCTTTTAAGCGCGGGCACCTACAGCTTAGTAACCGGGTTCCAGCACCGCCAGCTGGTCCTCGGTCGTGCCATTGGCTCTTGCACACTGGGGCAACGCATCTGGGTTCCAGCACCGCCAGCTGGTTCTCGGCAGTGTTCTTGTCACAGGTACTCCCTCGTGCCAAGCCTGGTTTCAGCACCGTCAGCTGTTTCCGGGTTGTGTCAAGCTCACTGAGACGCCTATGCTTGCCCCGTCGTGGTGCTGTCGGGTTAGCCAACTCCAGGGTGCCTCCAGTTTAGGAGCTTCCTATGTGGGCTGCGTGAACTGGTAGTCAAGGCTGGTTCTGTAGTGCCAGTAGGCCCAGCTCCCCCTGTAGGACTGTTGGGGTTCGGTAACTGCGGCTGCCTCGCGGCCTAGCTGTTCTCTCCTCTCCTGTGGGCCTTCGGGTCTACCTCCTGGTTCCAGCACCGTCAGCTGGTTCCGGGCCGAGCCTTTGGCTTAGGTGCCTCCTCCTGGGTATCCGAGTTCCGCCAACGTCAGGCGGTCCTTGGTAGTGCTTTTAAGCGCGGGCACCTACAGCTTAGTAACCGGGTTCCAGCACCGCCAGCTGGTCCTCGGTCGTGCCATTGGCTCTTGCACACTGGGGCAACGCATCTGGGTTCCAGCACCGCCAGCTGGTTCTCGGCAGTGTTCTTGACACAGGTACTCCCTCGTGCCAAGCCTGGTTTCAGCACCGTCAGCTGTTTCCGGGTTGTGTCAAGCTCACTGAGACGCCTATGCTTGCCCTGTCGTGGTGCTGTCGGGTTAGCCAACTCCAGGGTGCCTCCAGTTTAGGAGCTTCCTATGTGGGCTGCGTGAACTGGTAGTCAAGGCTGGTTCTGTAGTGCCAGTAGGCCCAGCTCCCCCTGTAGGACTGTTGGGGTTCGGTAACTGCGGCTGCCTCGCGGCCTAGCTGTTCTCTCCTCTCTTGTGGGCCTTCGGGTCTACCTCCTGGTTCCAGCACCGTCAGCTGGTTCCGGGCCGAGCCTTTGGCTTAGGTGCCTCCTCCTGGGTATCCGAGTTCCGCCAACGTCAGGCGGTCCTTGGTAGTGCTTTTAAGCGCGGGCACCTACAGCTTAGTAACCGGGTTCCAGCACCGCCAGCTGGTCCTCGGTCGTGCCATTGGCTCTTGCACACTGGGGCAACGCATCTGGGTTCCAGCACCGCCAGCTGGTTCTCGGCAGTGTTCTTGACACAGGTACTCCCTTGTGTCAAGCCTGGTTTCAGCACCGTCAGCTGTTTCCGGGTTGTGTCAAGCTCACTGAGATGCCTATGCTTGCCCCGTCGTGGTGCGGTCGGGTTAGCCAACTCCAGGGTGCCTCCAGTTTAGGAGCTTCCTATGTGGGCTGCGTGAACTGGTAGTCAAGGCTGGTTCTGTAGTGCCAGTAGGCCCAGCTCCCCCTGTAGGACTGTTGGGGTTCGGTAACTGCGGCTGTCTCGCGGCCTAGCTGTTCTCTCCTCTCCTGTGGGCCTTCGGGTCCACCACCTGGTTCCAGCACCGTCAGCTGGTTCCAGGCCGAGCCTTTGGCTTAGGTGCCTCCTCCTGGGTATCCGAGTTCCGCCAACGTCAGGCGGTCCTTGGTAGTGCTTTTAAGCGCGGGCACCTACAGCTTAGTAACCGGGTTCCAGCACCGCCAGCTGGTCCTCGGTCGTGCCATTGGCTCTTGCACACTGGGGCAACGCATCTGGGTTCCAGCACCGCCAGCTGGTTCTCGGCAGTGTTCTTGACACAGGTACTCCCTCGTGCCAAGCCTGGTTTCAGCACCGTCAGCTGTTTCCGGGTTGTGTCAAGCTCACTGAGACGCCTATGCTTGCCCCGTCGTGGTGCGGTCGGGTTAGCCAACTCCAGGGTGCCTCCAGTTTAGGAGCTTCCTATGTGGGCTGCGTGAACTGGTAGTCAAGGCTGGTTCTGTGGTGCCAGTAGGCCCAGCTCCCCCTGTAGGACTGTTGGGGTTCGGTAACTGCGGCTGCCTCGCGGCCTAGCTGTTCTCTCCTCTCCTGTGGGCCTTCGGGTCCACCACCTGGTTCCAGCACCGTCAGCTGGTTCCAGGCCGAGCCTTTGGCTTAGGTGCCTCCTCCTGGGTATCCGAGTTCCGCCAACGTCAGGCGGTCCTTGGTAGTGCTTTTAAGCGCGGGCACCTACAGCTTAGTAACTGGGTTCCAGCACCGCCAGCTGGTCCTCGGTCGTGCCATTGGCTCTTGCACACTGGGGCAACGCATCTGGGTTCCAGCACCGCCAGCTGGTTCTCGGCAGTGTTCTTGACACAGGTACTCCCTCGTGCCAAGCCTGGTTTCAGCACCGTCAGCTGTTTCCGGGTTGTGTCAAGCTCACTGAGACGCCTATGCTTGCCCCGTTGTGGTGCGGTCGGGTTAGCCAACTCCAGGGTGCCTCCAGTTTAGGAGCTTCCTATGTGGGCTGCGTGAACTGGTAGTCAAGGCTGGTTCTGTAGTGCCAGTAGGCCCAGCTCCCCCTGTAGGACTGTTGGGGTTCGGTAACTGCGGCTGCCTCGCGGCCTAGCTGTTCTCTCCTCTCCTGTGGGCCTTCGGGTCCACCACCTGGTTCCAGCACCGTCAGCTGGTTCCAGGCCGAGCCTTTGGCTTAGGTGCCTCCTCCTGGGTATCCGAGTTCCGCCAACGTCAGGCGGTCCTTGGTAGTGCTTTTAAGCGCGGGCACCTACAGCTTAGTAACCGGGTTCCAGCACCGCCAGCTGGTCCTCGGTCGTGCCATTGGCTCTTGCACACTGGGGCAACGCATCTGGGTTCCAGCACCGCCAGCTGGTTCTTGGCAGTGTTCTTGACACAGGTACTCCCTCGTGCCAAGCCTGGTTTCAGCACCGTCAGCTGTTTCCGGGTTGTGTCAAGCTCACTGAGACGCCTATGCTTGCCCCGTCATGGTGCGGTCGGGTTAGCCAACTCCAGGGTGCCTCCAGTTTAGGAGCTTCCTATGTGGGCTGCGTGAACTGGTAGTCAAGGCTGGTTCTGTAGTGCCAGTAGGCCCAGCTCCCCCTGTAGGACTGTTGGGGTTCGGTAACTGCGGCTGCCTCGCGGCCTAGCTGTTCTCTCCTCTCCTGTGGGCCTTCGGGTCCACCACCTGGTTCCAGCACCGTCAGCTGGTTCCAGGCCGAGCCTTTGGCTTAGGTGCCTCCTCCTGGGTATCCGAGTTCCGCCAACGTCAGGCGGTCCTTGGTAGTGCTTTTAAGCGCGGGCACCTACAGCTTAGTAACCGGGTTCCAGCACCGCCAGCTGGTCCTCGGTCGTGCCATTGGCTCTTGCACACTGGGGCAACGCATCTGGGTTCCAGCACCGCCAGCTGGTTCTCGGCAGTGTTCTTGACACAGGTACTCCCTCGTGCCAAGCCTGGTTTCAGCACCGTCAGCTGTTTCCAGGTTGTGTCAAGCTCACTGAGACGCCTATGCTTGCCCCGTCGTGGTGCGGTCGGGTTAGCCAACTCCAGGGTGCCTCCAGTTTAGGAGCTTCCTATGTGGGCTGCGTGAACTGGTAGTCAAGGCTGGTTCTGTAGTGCCAGTAGGCCCAGCTCCCCCTGTAGGACTGTTGGGGTTCGGTAACTGCGGCTGCCTCGCGGCCTAGCTGTTCTCTCCTCTCCTGTGGGCCTTGGGGTCCACCACCTGGTTCCAGCACCGTCAGCTGGTTCCGGGCCGAGCCTTTGGCTTAGGTGCCTCCTCCTGGGTATCCGAGTTCCGCCAACGTCAGGCGGTCCTTGGTAGTGCTTTTAAGCGCGGGCACCTACAGCTTAGTAACCGGGTTCCAGCACCGCCAGCTGGTCCTCGGTCGTGCCATTGGCTCTTGCACACTGGGGCAACGCATCTGGGTTCCAGCACCGCCAGCTGGTTCTCGGCAGTGTTCTTGACACAGGTACTCCCTCGTGCCAAGCCTGGTTTCAGCACCGTCAGCTGTTTCCGGGTTGTGTCAAGCTCACTGAGACGCCTATGCTTGCCCCGTCGTGGTGCGGTCGGGTTAGCCAACTCCAGGGTGCCTCCAGTTTAGGAGCTTCCTATGTGGGCTGCGTGAACTGGTAGTCAAGGCTGGTTCTGTAGTGCCAGTAGGCCCAGCTCCCCCTGTAGGACTGTTGGGGTTCGGTAACTGCGGCTGCCTCGCGGCCTAGCTGTTCTCTCCTCTCCTGTGGGCCTTGGGGTCCACCACCTGGTTCCAGCACCGTCAGCTGGTTCCGGGCCGAGCCTTTGGCTTAGGTGCCTCCTCCTGGGTATCCGAGTTCCGCCAACGTCAGGCGGTCCTTGGTAGTGCTTTTAAGCGCGGGCACCTACAGCTTAGTAACCGGGTTCCAACACCGCCAGCTGGTCCTCGGTCGTGCCATTGGCTCTTGCACACTGGGGCAACGCATCTGGGTTCCAGCACCGCCAGCTGGTTCTCGGCAGTGTTCTTGACACAGGTACTCCCTCGTGCCAAGCCTGGTTTCAGCACCGTCAGCTGTTTCCGGGTTGTGTCAAGCTCACTGAGACGCCTATGCTTGCCCCGTCGTGGTGCGGTCGGGTTAGCCAACTCCAGGGTGCCTCCAGTTTAGGAGCTTCCTATATGGGCTGCGTGAACTGGTAGTCAAGGCTGGTTCTGTAGTGCCAGTAGGCCCAGCTCCCCCTGTAGGACTGTTGGGGTTCGGTAATTGCGGCTGCCTCGCGGCCTAGCTGTTCTCTCCTCTCCTGTGGGCCTTCGGGTCCACCACCTGGTTCCAGCACCGTCAGCTGGTTCCAGGCCGAGCCTTTGGCTTAGGTGCCTCCTCCTGGGTATCCGAGTTCCGCCAACGTCAGGCGGTCCTTGGTAGTGCTTTTAAGCGCGGGCACCTACAGCTTAGTAACCGGGTTCCAGCACCGCCAGCTGGTCCTCGGTCGTGCCATTGGCTCTTGCACACTGGGGCAACGCATCTGGGTTCCAGCACCGCCAGCTGGTTCTCGGCAGTGTTCTTGACACAGGTACTCCCTCGTGCCAAGCCTGGTTTCAGCACCGTCAGCTGTTTCCGGGTTGTGTCAAGCTCACTGAGACGCCTATGCTTGCCCCGTCGTGGTGCGGTCGGGTTAGCCAACTCCAGGGTGCCTCCAGTTTAGGAGCTTCCTATATGGGCTGCGTGAACTGGTAGTCAAGGCTGGTTCTGTAGTGCCAGTAGGCCCAGCTCCCCCTGTAGGACTGTTGGGGTTCGGTAACTGCGGCTGCCTCGCGGCCTAGCTGTTCTCTCCTCTCCTGTGGGCCTTCAGGTCCACCACCTGGTTCCAGCACCGTCAGCTGGTTCTCGGCAGTGTCTTTTGCTCTTGTACCTTCTGCTCCCCATCCTGGTTCCAGTACCGTCAGCTGGTTCCGGGCAGAGCCTTTGGCTTAGGTGCCTCCTTCTTGGTATCCAAGTTCCACCAACGTCAGGTGATCCTTGGTAGTGCTTTCAGACACGGGTACCTCCTGCTTAGTAACCGGGTTCCAGTAACGTCAGCTGGTCCTCGGTAGTTCCATTGGCTCTTGGACCTTCGGCTACCCATCCGGGTTCCAGTACCGTCAGCTGGTTCTCGGCAGTGTCTTTTGCTCTTGTACCTTCTGCTCCCCATCCTGGTTCCAGTACCGTCAGCTGGTTCCGAGCAGAGCCTTTGGCTTAGGTGCCTCCTTCTGGGTATCCAAGTTCCGCCAACGTCAGGCGGTCCTTGGTAGTGCTTTTTAGCACGGGTACCTCCTGCTTAGTAACCGGGTTCCAGTAACGTCAGCTGGTCCTCGGTAGTTCCATAGGCTCTTGAACCTTCGGGTAGCCATCCGAGTTCCAGTTCCATCAGCTGGTTCTTGGCATTTTCTCAGCCTTCTTGTACCTTCTGCTACATTTCCAAGTTGAAGACCCTAAAGTCGACGACCCGGAAGACCACCCCGATGACGACGACGACGACCCGGAAGACCACCCCGATGACGACGACGACGACGGCGGAGACGACGACGGCTGAGACGACGACGGCGGAGATGACGACACTGGAGACGACGACCCTGGAGACGACGACATGGAAGACCGAGAAGCAGAAGAACAAGAGGCTGCAGAACAAAGAGCAGAAGAACATTAAGCATAAGACTTAATATCAGAGCAAAAGATATTATCTAAATTATATGCAGAAGAAGACTAAGCAGTGTATGGGGGTGAGTCCGTTCCTCCTCGTGGTGCCCCTGGATAAAGCCTGATGCTGCAGGCCAAACTGAACGCGGACAAATGTAACTTTTGTGACTGGCAGAACGGAAGGTGTAATCTTCCAACTTTTATAGATAACAACTACGGGAATGCCTGTCACAAATGAGAATATGATGAAGAAGTAGAATAGGAAGAATAATAACAGTGGAATAAAAAGAATATGTAGAATAGGAAGAATAATAATAGTTGAATAAAATGAATATGAAGAATGTAATAAAAAAAAAAAAAAAGGTAAAGGATGAAGAAGAAGATGAATAAGGTGAAGAAGAAGTTGATGTCAAAGATGCTGATGATGATGAAGATGAAAGTGTGGGAAAAGAAAAAAAAAAAAGAAAAAAAAGAAGGGGAAGGGCGTGGAATAGTGAAACATCAATATCTGACAAAATAAAAAAAAAAATTTACATAGTCAATATCTTTGTCACTCCGAACGTCTTAAAAAAAAACAAAAAACATGATATTCTATTTGATTGGGATAAACCTCTATGACTTTAATGTCTCCGCCACCTCCCCAAATACATCCGGCATTATTCTTAGTTGTTTTCCTTCATGTAGAATGAACCTACAAGGCAAGAAAGGGTTTATTTTAATTCCGATATTTTGGTCCCATTGATTTGCATTGGGATCGGGTATCGGTATCGGCGATATCCGATATTTTTTGAATATCGGCCGATCCAATCCGATACCGATACTTTCCGATATCGGAAGGTATCGCTCAACACTAGGTATGATGCAAGCCAATATGTATGTCAGCATGATGCACAGAGACAATTGGCTTATGGTCACCACACAACTGGCCAATATGGACAAGGCCAGTATTCTGGCCCACAAGCCACTGCATCCTCACAGGATCAACTCCCATCGGCCCAACAAAGGCCCCCTGACCAGGACCCAGAGCTGTCAACATCTCCCCCACCAACTTACAGGGATCTGTAATTGTTTTTTGTTTTGGCTGCATTTTTTTTTGGGGGGGGAGCTGCCTACCATGTTAATTTTGTGTTTGGCCACCATTTCCACTTTGTCGTGGTTCCTTGTTTGAAAGCCCCCCAAAAAAGGTTAAAAAACCATATGCCAAAAATATAGTTTAAAGTTACCAAAAAAAGGCTTGGTATGTTAGTAAAAAGTTATCACAAAAGCCAATTGATGTTTGTGGAGTCATCATTTTTGCATCACACACATATTCTGTAAACATAAACATATGGTCATTAAGGAAACACAACACACACAGTACTGTTTCAGTGGATGAAAATAGTATATTTCTCAAACATCTCTTTAAAATAATGAAATCACAACTGAGAAACAGCATAATCTTGCCAGGGAGTAGAACCCTGAGGAGAAACAAAAAAATTGGTCAATACATCCCTAACTTTTAGGCCAGAAAGGGCCATGTGGTGTTGGCCTAATTACACTACGCAACATGTGTTCATCATTACCATCTGAGAAGCAATCATGTATGCGGGTATAGTTGTGCAAAATTACTGATGCTTTGATTACTTCATTTACTGTAGCCTCACTGAGCTGTATGGCAGTCTGTAGGACACGCCATTTGGCCACCAGAATACCAAAGGCGCACTCCACCAGTCTGCGTGCCCTAGAAAGGCGCAAATTAAATATCCTCCGACGGTGGTCCAGGTTGCGCCGGGGATAAGGCCTCATGACGTGTCTGGTGAGTTGGAAGGCCTCATCTCCCACAAAAAAAAGGCAGTGCTTCTGCAGTGGAGCCTGGGAGTTGTTGTGGTGGTGGGAGGTCTAACTGGTTGTCACGTAGCCGCCGACCCATTATAGACGAATTGAAGACCCTAGAGTCTCCAGTTCGCCCATAGGCCCCAATGTCTACAATTATAAACCTGTAGTTACTGTCAACTACAGCTAACGGAACTACAGAGAAAAACTGCTTATAATTGTAGAATTGGGAGCCAGAGTTCGGCGGCTTACGCACCCTGATATGTTTCCCATCCACCGCTCCAATGCAGTTTGGAAAGTCACAATTGACCTGGAACCCACGGGCTATTTTGAGCCAATCAGCCTGTTTTGGCTCAGGCATCACAAGGTCCTTGAGTCTATCCCATATTTGGCGACAGGTTAACCACACAATGCCAGAAATGGTGGACCGGCCAATCAAAAATTCCAGGTGGAGTCCCGCAAAGGACAATCCAGTGGACAGAAATCTGAAAGTGAAACAAACAAAAAAAAAAAAAAGGTATGTTTCAAGAGTGAACACAAAACATGAATAAGCACATCATATTTGCATTTGTCTGATACTAGATTAATGCTGGAAAGGGAAAATGTCCTTAAGGGGCTTAATAATCTTTATTTTTTATATAGCGCTAACATATTCCGCAGCGCTTTACATTTTTTTTTGCACACATTATCATCGCTGTCCCAGATGGGGCTCACAATCTAAATTCCCTATCAGTATGTCTTTGGAATGTGGGAGGAAACCGGAGAACCCGGAGGAAACCCACGCAAACACGGAGAGAACATACAAACTCTTTGCAGATGTTGTCCTTGGTGGGGTTCGAACCCAGGACTCCAGCGCTGCAAGGCTGCAGTGCTAACCACTACGGAGATAAAACTTTTCTGGATGTTCCCGCAGAGCTGTATATAGCCGATGAAAATGGCCTTTAGTGAGGCGTTTAGTCAGAAGAGGATGCACCCACATTCTTCTGCTCCTCCTTCGCGGATCCACAATCACAGGGTATGGGTGCCAAAACCGACGAGACAATAGCCAGTTAAACAAAACCCGCTGCGTTGGGGTGAACTGCAGGTGGTCAGACATGGTACAGATGTTACCACAACACTACAACAGATGTCAAACCACAAAATGACCATATGGGAGGGTGCCACCTGTTGTATGTAGAGGCCTTAAATAGGGTTGATGAGGGTAATTTAAATCAATTTCACCCTCAAAAACTGTTAAATGTCCATTTTGTCAGGTTGCGTGAAAAATACGCATTACGGTGGGCATACGGATTACATACGCAACATTACATGCGCAAAATACGCGACCACACCTTGCCTACGGAGTACTTACGGATCACCGTATTTCTAATTTTGAGGCGTATTACGGCCGTAAAATACGGACCGTATTTTTCAACGCTGAGTGTGAGGCCGGCCTAAGAGTAGGTATTACCCGTGACATTAGGGTAGCAGAACAATGTAACAATGGAGCTGCTCCAAGACTAGGAGTAACATTTGTAGATTTGCTGTGGAGAATTTCCTCGCTGTCTGACTACACCTTTGGGTCTAGCACGTAGCATTACCTAGCACGAACTCCCATGAGTCTGCTCTCCATGTGCTGATATCACGGTCAAATGGGAAGCGATGGAACATGTCCCAATTATTTTCTAATGGATTCGCATGGAATACGCGAGCACCTCTGTGTATAAATTGTGCGCCTGTATAATTATAACTTTCATTTTACAGTTCTGTTAAACACCAGCTGCAGGCATGGACCCTAAGGAAGCTTTCATATGTGCAATTATTGTTTGTTTTGTTGCTGCAGTACGTGTTACTTACTTGTTAATGAGATATGGCAAACCACAACTTGACCTATTCGTATTTATCAGGCAAGGAAAGCCATGGCGGTTTTGAAATGTGGTTTAATGATATGATTTTATTGATGGAGCGCCGTAATACTCCTCTGATGGTGACAGTGCCCCATGACACTGCCTTTACACGTCAGGTGCTATGGCCACGCAATTCTAAAGATGGCCACTAGGTGTCAGCCGCTGGCCTCATACATATATATGCGCTGGGTGTGCGCTAGGTTTGGTTGATGTGTTGGATTTTATTAAATCAGTTTGAAAAGTTTTTTTTCCTCGGTAACAGATTTCGTATCTAATCTTGTTTTGAAGCAAAATGGTTAAATCCAATGCTGTGAGCTTAGCAGTGCATGATGTCCTTGCTAGTGCACTTTTAAGGCCTTTCTAATGAATAATTTCTGCCGTTCTTCTCAATTCGCTGGGTTAGAGAGGGCATGTTTGGTTTCTGATGACTCCTGTGGTGTTGTGCGCGTGTGAGGAGCCAGCAGACTCATTCACTATACAGCGGAATGGCCGGTGGCATGCTATGGTAGACGATGGCCTCTGATCCCCGGTAGCGGAGCAAAGTCTTGGAGATCACATGATAATAATTCTGCAATTAAGTAATAACCAGCAGGATGTCTCCGTTCCAGAGGGGGATTTTAGATTTATTTAGTATTTATAGGAATAATAATGAGTACAATAATAATAAATACAATGAGAATTACAAGGTGTATCCAGAAAATAACAAAAAATAATAATAATAAAAAAAACTTGGAAGATTATAAGAAAAATAAAAAATCTAAACTTGATCTCTCACGTACAGGGAAAGTGCAGAATGTATAAAATACAGAGAATGTAGACAAGAAATGTGCAGGAGATGGATGTCGATGACGTGACTTTTATCAGATCACAGTGGTCTGTACTGAGCACCGGTACTGATGGTTTTAACATACATTTATCATGGCTACCAAGACTTTTCTTTTGGAACCTCATTAATGCACCCAGTCCATAGAATGCAGGACGTGCATAATTTGATTTATGGAGATTTCCATCCCAGTCACCTGCCATAATTGGATTGCCTCTGAGGTTGTCCAGGTCTCGTCTATCCCAGGGACGGTTTACCATAAGGGCCAGTATGGAGTTAGATGACATCAAAGTCCATCGGAGAAGACACATGTGCCACCATCAAAGTGCTCGCTGGGGGTTGGGTGGGAAATGACACTGAGAAGTATTCGTTTTCCTTCCAATAAAGCTTCATTGATATATAATTTTCATGTTTATCATTCATTTCAACTCTTCAAAAAATGTTTTTTTTTTTAAGTCATAGCATGTGTTATTGGATCATGGTTTTACTATTCTGTACAGATCCCCTACATGAAAGAAGTGTCAGCCAGTGGGTGACAGCAGGCCTTTCCTTGGGGACGCTCCCTGTGGCTGGTGAGCCTGAGAGGTGCTGAGAGCTGACTGCCCTGCCTGTTCTCAGGCTCCTGGAGGAGTGGAGGGCTGAGGGGAGGAAGGGCAGGTGCACAACAAGAGGCATCTGCAAATGAGGGAGGCGGGAGACAGATTAGGGCAGAGAAAGGGAAATGACAGAGGGTATGGAATAAATGCATAGACCAGTGTGTTCAGCACAGAGGGAGAGAAATTCACTGGGAGACAGACAGTGGCAGGAAAAGGCACCGAAAAATAGAGTCCTGGAGAAAGACTGCGCAGTAAATATTACATCTTAAGGTTGTATGTCAAAACATTTAAGGAAGCACTAGAGAGATATATGGCAGAATGTTAGGGAATCCCTTTAATTCCTTGGGAATTTGCACTTATGCATATAACATCCAGACTCTTTTTCCACCAATCTACTATATACCATATTTTCCCCTAAAAATTGTCCCAAAAGTCGGGGGTCGTCTTATACGCCGGGTGTGTGCAGGGAGCGACCCTGGATGTCGGCGTGTGGTTCCCAGGGTCTGGAGGAGAGGAGACCATATTCATGTAAAAAATAAAGAATAAAAATAAAAAAACATGGATATACTCACCCTCGGACGGCCCCTGGCTCACAGCGCTGCTAGCGTCTGCCTCCGTTCCTAAGATTGGAGAGAGTGAAGGACCTTCGATGACTTCGCGGTCAGGTGACCGGTCACCTGACTGGGTGTATAAGATAACTGGGTGTATAAGATGACCCCCGTCTTATGCGGCGGGCATATCCCAAATTCCATATTTTATATGGAAAAGTTGGGGGTCATCTTATACACCAGAAAATACGATAATTGTCTAAGGGTCACTTCCGTCTGTCCTTCTGTCTGTCACGGATATTCATTGGTCGCGGTCTCTGTCTGTCATGGAAATCCAAGTCGCTGATTGGTCGCGGCAAAACAGCCACGACCAATCAGCGACGGGCACAGTCAGGCGGCAACATGGCCGCTCCTTCTTCCCCGCAGTCAGTGCCCCCTCCATACTCCCTTCCAGTCAGGGCTCACACAAGGTTAATGGCAGCGTTAACCGACCGCACTATGCTGCGGTGTAACGCACTCGGTTAACGCTGCTATTAACCCTGTGTGACCAACGTTTTACTATTACTGCTGCCTATGCGGCATCAATAGTAAAAAGATCTAATGTTAAAAATAATTAAAAAAATAAAAAATCGTTATATACTCACCGTCCGTTGGCCCCTCGGATCCACAACAGGCTTTTCCCGCTCGCAACGCTCCGGTAACAGGTCCATGCTGCGTTCTCGCGGGATAATGACGTGACGGTCTCGCGAGACCGCTATGTCATCATCTCGCGAGACCGCAATGCACTCTTGAGACCGGAGTGCGCTTGGATCCGGGGGCTCCGGAAGGTGAGTATATAACTATTTTTTATTTTAATTCTTTTTTTTAACAGGGATATGATGCCCACATTGCTATATACTACGTGGGCTGGGCAATATACTACATGGGCTGGGCAATATACTACGTGGCTGGGCAATATACTACGTGGCTGTGCAATATACTACGTGGCTGTGCAATATACTACGTGGCTGTGCAATATACTATGTGGCTGTGCAATATACTACGTGGCTGGGCAATATACTGCGTGGCTGTGCAATATACTACGTGGCTGTGCAATATACTACGTGGCTGTGCAATATACTATGTGGCTGTGCAATATACTACGTGGCTGGGCAATATACTACGTTACTGGGCAATATACTACGTTACTGGGCAATATACTACGTGGCTTGGCAATATACTACGTGACTGGGCAATATACTATGTGGCTGGGCAATATACTACATGGGCTGTGCAATATACTACATGCAAATCCAGGAAAAAGATGTGCACACTGTCACTAGGTTGGTGCAGGCATGAACAAAATAGTCCAAGTATAGGAAAAATCAGCCGCACTCAAATGGTTGAAAGTTCAGCAAACTGTGTAGTTTCTTTATTAACATAAACAATAAACATCACCAGGTGCTTTTTTAAGGAGGTAAATGGGTGGCAGACTATTCAATTCGGGTAACGTTTCGACCCCAGCGGGTCTTTATCAAAACCTCACTGTAAAACAGATACAAACATATAAGTGAATTATACATATATACATGTGATATATTAAAAAGAACTGAAAAAATGGAAAACAAGAAAAACAATAACAAAAACAACAATAACATCAAGTCCAAAATTCATAATGGTACTAATTGACAACTGTAACAACAGTACTCTGTCCCATACAATTACAAGAACATGCTGTGGAGACCCTATCATGGGGGTGGGGAGTCCCCCATTTTTTGCAGGTAGGAGCAAGGCTATTCCGGAGAAACAGTTGTCAATTAGTACCATTAGTATATGTTTGTATCTGTTTTACAGTGAGGTTTTGATAAAGACCCGCTGGGGTCGAAACGTTACCCGAATTGAATAGTCCGCCACCCATTTACCTCCTAAAAAAGCACCTGGTGATGTTTATTGTTTATGTTAATAAAGAAACTACACAGTTTGCTGAACTTTCAATATACTACATGGGCTGTGCTATATACTACATGGCTGTGTTATATACTACGTGGGCTGTGCAATATATTACGTAACTGGGCAATATACTACGTGGCTGGGCAATATACTACATACTATGTGGCTGGGCAATATACTATGTGACTGGGCAATATACTACATCACTGGGCAATATACTACATACTACGTGGCTGGGCAATATACTACGTGACTGAGCAATATACTACGTGGCTGGGCAATATACTACGTTACTGGGCAATATACTACGTGGCTGGGCAATATACTACGTGGCTGGGCAATATACTACGTGGCTGGGCAATATACTACATTACTGAGCAATATACTACATGGCTGGGCAATATACTACGTGGCTGGGCAATATACTACGTGGCTGGGCAATATACTACGCAACTGGGCAACATACTACGTGGCTGGGCAATATACTACGTGGCTGGGCAATATACTACGTGGCTGGGCAATATACTACATCACTGGGCAATATACTACGTTACTGGGCAATATACTACGTGGCTGGGCAATATACTACGTGGCTGGGCAATATACTACGTGACTGGGCAATATACTACGTGGCTGTGCTATATACTACGTGGACATGCATATTCTAGAATACCCGATGCGTTGGAATCGGGCCACCATCTAATGTTCTAATAAACTTCCTTGTCTGGACAACCCCTTATTAACAACCCCAAGGTACAGCATGAAATTTAAAAAAAAAAACTTGCCTCCCGGAACAGTGCAATTCCTCTCATTTCAGCTGTTTCCCCCGCCAGTCATCAAACAAAGATTATGTGACATGACCGCTGCAGCCAATCAGCAGCCTTTATAGTATTTCTTCCTCTCTGATAGAATAGTGATCAGAGACTGCTGATTGGCTGCAGCGGTAACGTGACATTGATTATGTCAGGTGACTGGTGAGGGACACAGCGCTGAGATCGGAGGAATAGAACTGAGGTAAGTTAGGGTATGTGTCCACATTCAGGATTGCATCAGGATTTGGTCAGGATTTTACTCAGGTAAAATCCTGACCAAATCTGCACCTGAGGTCACTGGCAGGTCACCTGCGTTGTCCTTGCGTTGTTTCAGCATTGTAAGGACATGCTGCGTTCTTAAAAGATGCGCCGCATGTCCGTTTACGCGGGTCTGCCGCAAGCGTCTTTTAATGCATAGTGGAGACAGGATTTCATGAAATCCCCTCCACTATGCTGTAACATCTGGACGCTGCGTGTTTGACGCTGCGGCTCTACTCAGCGTCAAACACGCAGCGTTTCCTGAATGTGGAAACATACCCCTAGAGTTTTTTTTTATTTTAGGCTACACACTGGGTGCTGTTTATAAGGATTTGTCCACTAATGAAATTTATTATTGCTATACTGGTAAAAAAGATTCTTGACATATGCTCAAATGGAGATTCCCAAGCAACTAAAGGGGTTCCCTAGCATTAACCCCTTAGTGACAGAGCCAATTTTGTGCTTGATGACCAGGCCAGTTTTTACAATTCTGACCACTGTCACTTTATGTGGTTATAACTCTGGAACGTTTCAACGGATCCCACTGATTCTGCTTTTTTGTGTTATATTGTACTTCATGTTAGTGGTAAAATTTATTCGATATAACGTGCGTTTATGAAAAAAATGGAAATATGGTGAAAACGTAGCAAATTTTGCAAATTTCAAACTTTGAATTTTTATGCCCTTAAATCATTGAGATATGTCACATAAAATAGTTAATAAATAACATTTCCCACATGTCTATATCAGCACAATTTTTGAAACATATTTATTTTGTTAGGAAATTAGAAGGGTTAAAAGTTGACCAGTCATTTCTCATTTTTCCAGCAAAATTTACAAAACCAATTTCTTTAGGGACCACATCACAATTGAAGTTACTTTAGGGGGGGGGGTCAATATTACAGGAAATACACAAACGTGACACCGTTCTAAAAACTGCACCCCTCAAGGTGTGCAAAACCACATTCAAGAAGTTTATTAACCCTTCAGGTGCTTCTCGAGAGCTAAAGCAAGGTGGAAGGAAAAAATGAACCTTTCACTTTTTTCACAAAAAATGTACTTTGGAACCAATTTTTTTATTTTCACAAGGGTATCAGGAGGAAATGGACCACAAAATTTGTTGTGCAATTTCTTCTCAGTAAGCAGATACCACGCATGTGCAGGAAAGCCACTGTTTGGGCGCAGGGCAGGGCTCAGAAGGGAGGGAGCACCGTTTGAATTTTTTAACACAAAATTGGCTGGAATCAATGGTGGTGCCATGTCACGTTTGGAGACCCCCTGATGTACCTAAACAGTGGAAACACCCCAATTCTAACTCCAACCCTAACCCCAACACATCCCTAATCCCAACCCTATCCATAACCCTAACTACAACCCCAGTCCAACACACCCCTAACCCTAATCCCAACCCTAACCATAATCCCAAACATAACCACAACCCTAACCCTAGAACCACCCTAACTTTAGCCCAACCCTAGCCCCAACCCTAACCCTAACCAGAACCCTAACCCCAACACACCCTTAACCCTAATCCAAACACACCCCTAACCCTAATCCCAACCCTAACCATAACTCTAGCCATAAACCTAACCCCAAAATACCCCTATTCCTAATCCCAGCCCTAACCATAATCCCAACCATAACCACAACCCTAACCCTAGAACCACCCTAACTTTAGCCCAACCCTAGCCCCAACCATAACCCTAACCACAACCCTAACCCCAACACACCCTTAACCCTAATCCAAACAGACCCCTAACCCTAATCCCAACCCTAACCATAACCCTAACCACAAACCTAACCCCAACACACTCTTAACCCCGAATCCCAACCCTAATCATAACCCTAACCACATACTTAACCCTAATCTCAACCCTAACCATAACCCTAACCACAAGCCTAATCCCAACACACCCCTAATCCTAATCCCAACCCTAACCCTAGCCCTAGACCTAACCTTAATCCTAACCCTAGCCCTAACCGTAACTTCAGCCCAACTCACTTTAGCCCAGCCCTAGCCCTAACTTTAGCCCAACTCACTTTAGCCCAACTGTAACCCTAATGGAAGAATGGAAAGAAATACTTTTTTTTAATTGTATTATTTTTAGCTAACTAAGGGGGTGATAAAGGAGGGTTTATTTACTCTTTTTTTTTAAATTTTGATCACTGTGATAGGATCTAATGTTGCCTGGTGCCAACAAATCTCGGCGGGTGCACTGCGCATGCGCCTGCCATTTTCTCCCGGAAGAAGATGCTGGCGGCCCAGGGGACTTCACGGGGGCATGCAGGGACACCAGAGGTACCGGGGGGGGGGGGGGGGAGGGAACCTATTTCTCTCTCCTCTGATGTGCAATATCACATCAGAGGAGAGAGAGATTAAATGGAAAATCAGACTTTTTTTTGCGGTCGCCGTTATACCGTTATTAACGGCGATCACAACACCAGGGTAGGTAAAAACCGACCTAAATCATGTTCTCTGGGGTCTCAGCTACCCCAGTCGCCAAGACCCTGGAGAAATTCTGAATCTGGGGGCGCTATAATTAATTAACAGCCCTGTGTTTTAAGTACCCTTAACTGCCGCCATTAAAAGGCGTATTGGTGGTCATTAAGGGGTTAAGGGACATTAATGTAAGACAACGTATGTTTTTTTCTTCATTCCTATTTCACTTTGAACTTTTTGCTTGCAGGTGAGTAAAGTGCAACTCTGCCTTCAAATTACATGCTTAACTAGATATTAAGAAATCTGGTGAAACGCACATTGGGGCAGTGGGTCTCCTGGTGTCCTGGAGGTAGTCGTCCTTGTTCTTTTTTTTGCTGGGTCAGTATAGTCTTTCTGGTTATTGCTGTTGATTTACGGTTTTCATTACTTTTGCACATTGGGATTCTCTGAGTCCTGTTTAGTATTTCCGAACCTTTACCTTTCTATTATGGTTCAATCATTGTCATAGATATCTTCTACACTCTGTGCACAAATATTAGGCAATTGAATATTTTGACTTTATCATTTTTATGCAGATTTTCCAACTCCAAGCTGTGCAACCTTGAAATTTTTTGGATTAAGTAGATCAGGTGATGTGTATTTGTGTAATGAGGGAGGGTGAGGCCTAAGGATACAACACCCTTTATCAAGGAGTCCAGAATTATTAGGCAGTTTGATTTCCTCAGGCAAAATGGTCCAAATGGAGATTTAACTGACTCTGAAAAATCAAAAATTAAGTCTTACAAAGGGAAGTAGTGCTCCTGAAATTGCTAAGATATTGGGACATGCTCACAGGACTTTCGAAAGTTGTGTTTCAAACATGTTGAAAAAACCCTACACATTTAACTGCCAAACGTTTTGAGAAGAATCAAACAATAAAGCCACCAGTAACTAATCATTCTCCAGCGCTGTCATATTCCAGATGGGCTGTATCCAAGAATTCTTAAAGAACTCTGTTCAGTTATTGTTTTGCCTTAATTTTAGAGACTGTAGTGACTAGCAAGGGTTAATGTGTTGTCAATTTTTTTTTTAAAAGGCTCTGTTTTTCTCCAGTCCATTGTGGGGAAAAATGTTTAAGGGGCTTGTATGTGGTAGAAAATAACATTCTAAGTGAATTGATATTATGGAGAGACGAGTAAAAGCCTGGACTAAGGGGTGGCTGCAGATGTTGGGCCAAATTCATTAAGACTGGTGTTTTGCGTGCTAGTCTTATTCAATTCACCTCAGGAGTAAAATGCACCTAATTCATCATAGAATTAGGTGCGTTGTAGAAAGTTAATAGGAAATGTTATTCCAATTAGGACCTGGAGTACCTTTCTGGAATAATTTATGTCACTAAAGTGGGGATAAATTGTGAAGAATTTGCCATGCGGGCCTCACTGTGCCCCGTACTCCTCTCAATTTGGCTGAGCTAGCTGGGGTTGATATAAAAACAACATTTTTTGCACAACTCTGAGCTGCACATTTCCAGGTGTTTTATGCTAGAAAACTGGCACAAACACCTTCACAAATTGAGTCAATAAGGTTTTTGGACCTTGCTAAGATATTTGGCTCTGTCCCACACAGACGCCTAAGAGAGTAATTGGATTGAAAACCTGGCTAAAAGACTGCACCCAAAGAGTTGTGGCGAATGACTACTACTCTGAATAGCCTATGGCCATGAAGTCCAGTGCTGGGTGCCCCTAATAACCTGCAGACACCAGGGTCCCTATTCATCAAAGTGTTTACACCATCTGCCGTAAAACTAAAGTGAGAACCTTGCATTGAATAAAATTATTGCCACTTTTCAAATAATTTCATCCAGATGTGCCAAAATTGGTGCAGCTGGGGCAGGAAGGGGCATGGCGATGTAGATGGTCTAATTCATGACAAGCTGTAGCGTACTTTGCCCCACAAATCTTACTCCAGTCCCTGTGGTTGTATTATATCTCTTTAAACAGAGACTTAAAACTACCATTTTAATGTTCATAGTGGGGGCAAGCAAGACCTTAGATATAAGGAAGATTAAAATAACTTCATTTATTTAATCTAAAAAAAGACATCTAAGAGGGTAACATGATTATCTACAACATGATTAACTACAAGTATAAGAAACTAAAAGAGAAATTGGAATAATGCATGGACTCTTTGAGTTCCTACTGCTAATTTGATACTAGTGAGGTGTTATCCATAGACCACTTTACCATATCCATGGCACTCCATAAAAAACCTTCACTGGAGTAACTTATCCACTGGTAATTGTCATAGGTGGTTAGGAAGAAGCATAACCTTTTACATGTAAACTAATACACAGTAGAAATACACATGAACTTAATAGCAGTAACTTATTACTGGCCTTAGAGACGTCTTAAAGGGAATCTGTCAGTAGGATCATCCCTCCTAAGCCATTTTTATAGGCGTGTATATAATAGGAAGCTCAATAAAATGATGCCTTCATGTTTGCAATCTGATATCGTATTCCAGAGACAGACACATTTTTCTTATATATAAACTAGATGGTGGCCCGATTCTAACACATCGGGTATTCTAGAATATGTATGTAGTTTATTTATGAAGATTTAAGAATAATGCAATGAATGCACAGGATTTTCCGGGTAAAATATATACATTATCATTAACCCCTCTCTGACCTTAGATGTACTATCCCGTCGAGGTGCCCTGGGCCTATCTGACCCTCAACAAGATAGTACGTCATAGCGATCGGCCGCGCTCACGGGGGGAGCGCGGCCGATCGTGGCCGGGTGTCAGCTGCCTATCGCAGCTGACATCTGGCACAATGTGCCATGAGCGGTCACGGACCGCCCCCGGCACATTAACCCCCGACACACCGCGATCAAACATGATCGCGATGTGCCGGCAATGCAGGGAAGCGTCGCGCAGTGAGGGGGCTCCCTGCGGGCTTCCCTGAGACCCCCGCAGCAACGCGATGTGATCGCATTGCTGCGAGGGTCTCCTACCTCCCTCCCTGCTCCAGGCCCGGATCCAAGATGGCCGTGGCATCCGGGTCCTGCAAGGAGGGAGGTGGCTTCACAGAGCCTGCTCAGAGCAGGCACTGTGAAGCCTGCACTGCTCTAAGTCAGATCGGTGATCTGACAGAGTGCTGTGCAAACTGTCAGATCACCGATCTGTGATGTCCCCCCCTGGGACAAAGTAAAAAAGTAAAAAAAAATGTTTCCAAATGTGTAAAAAAAATAAAAAAAAAATTCCTAAATAATGAAAAAAAAAAATATTATTCCCATAAATACATTTCTTTATCTAAATAAATAAAAAAAACAAAAGTACACATATTTAGTATCACCGCGTCCGTAACGACCCAACCTATAAAACTGGCCCACTAGTTAACCCCTTCAGTAAACACCGTAAGAATAAAAAAAAACGAGGCAAAAAACAACGCTTTATTATCATACCGCCGAACAAAATGTGGAATAACACGCGATCAAAAAGACAGATATAAATAACCATGGTACCTCTGAAAACGTCATCTTGTCCCGCAAAAAACGAGCCACCATACAGCATGATCACCAAAAAAATAAAAAAGTTATAGTCCTCAGAATAAAGCGATGCCAAAATAATTATTTTTTCTATAAAATAGTTTTTATCGTATAAAAGCACCAAAACATAAAAAAAATATAAATGAGGTATCGCTGTAATCGTACTGACCCGAAGAATAAAACTGCTTTATTAATTTTACCAAACACGGAACTGTATAAACGCCTCCCCCAAAAGAAATTCATGAATAGCTGGTTTTCGGTCATTCTGCCTCACAAAAATCGGAATAAAAAGCGATCAAAAAATGTCACGTGCCCGAAAATGTTACCAATAAAAACGTCAACTCGTCCCGCAAAAAAAAAGACCTCACATGACTCTGTGGACTCAAATATGGAAAAATTATAGCTCTCAAAATGTGGTAACGCAAAAAATATTTTTTGCAATAAAAAGCGTCTTTCAGTGTGTGACGGCTGCCAATCATAAAAATCTGCTAAAAAACCCGCTATAAAAGTAAATCAAACCCCCCTTCATCACCCCCTTAGTTAGGGAAAAATAAAAAAATGTATTTATTTCCATTTTTCCATTAGGGCTAGGGTTAGGGGTAGGGTTAGGGCTAGGGTTAGGGCTAGGGCTAGGGTTAGGGCTAGGGTTAGGGTTAGGGTTATGGCTACAGTTAGGGTTGGGGCTAAAGTTAGGGTTAGGGTTGGGGCTAAAGTTAGGGTTTGGATTACATTTACGGTTGGGAATAGGGTTGGGATTAGGGTTAGGGGTGTGTCTGGGTTAGAGGTGTGGTTAGGGTTACCATTGGGATTAGGGTTAGTGGTGTGTTTGCATTAGGGTTTCAGTTATAATTGGGGAGTTTCCACTGTTTAGGCACATCAGGGGCTCTCCAAACGCGACATGGCGTCCGATCTCAATTCCAGCCAATTCTTCGTTGAAAAAGTAAAACAGTGCTCCTTCCCTTCCGAGCTCTCCCGTGTGCCCAAACAGGGGTTTACCCCAACATATCGGGTATCAGCGTACTCAGGACAAATTGGATAACAAATTTTTGGGTCCAATTTCTCCTGTTACCCTTGGGAAAATACAAAACTGGGGGCTAAAAAATAATTTTTGTGGGAAAAAAAAGAATTTTTTATTTTCACGGCTTTGCGTTATAAACTGTAGTGAAACACTTTGGGGTTCAAAGTTCTCACAACACATCTAGATAAGTTCATTGAGGGGTCTAGTTTCCAATATTGGGTCACTTGTGGGGGGTTTCTACTGTTTAGGTACATTAGGAGCTCTGCAAATGTGACGCCTGCAGACTAATCCATCTGCATTCCAAATGATGCTCCTTCCCTTCCGAGCCCTCCCATGCGCCCAAACGGTGGTTCCCCCCCACATATCGGGTATCAGCGTACTCAGGACAAATTGGACAACAACATTTAGGGTCCAATTTCTCCTGTTACCCTGGGAAAAATACAAAACTGGGGGCTAAAAAATAATTTTTGTGGGAAAAAAATTTTGTTTTATTTTTATGGTTCTGCATTATAAACTTCTGTGAAGCCCTTGGTGGGTCAAAGTGCTCACCACACATCCAGATAAGTTCCTTAGGGGGTCTACTTTCCAAAATGGTGTCACTTGTGGGGGGTTTCAATGTTTAGGCACATCAGGGGCTCTCCAAATGCAACATGGCGTCCCATCTCAATTCCTGTCAATTTTGCATTGAAAAGTCAAACGGCACTCCTTCCCTTCCGAGCTCTACCATGTGCCCAAACAGTGGTTTACCCCCACATATGGGGTATCAGCGTACTCAGGATAAATTGTACAACAACTTTTGGGGTCCAATTTCTTCTCTTACCCTTGGGAAAATAAAAAATTGGGGGCAAAAATATAATTTTTGTGAAAAAATATGATTTTTTATTTTTACGGTTCTGCATTATAAACTTCTGTGAAGCACTTGGTGGGTCAATGTGCTCACCACACCTCTAGATAAGTTCCTTAGGGGGTCTACTTTCCAAAATGGTGTCACTTGTGGGGGGTTTCAATATTTAGGCACATCAGTGGCTCTCCAAACGCAACATGGCGTCCCATCTCAATTCCAGTCAATTTTGCATTAAAATGTCAAATTGCCCTCCTTCGCTTCCGAGCTCTGTCATGCGCCCAAACAGTGGTTTACCCCCACATTTGGGGTATCGGCGTACTCAGGACAAATTGTACAACAACTTTTGGGGTCCATTTTCTCCTGTTACCCTTGGTAAAATAAAACAAATTGGAGCTGAATTAAATTTTTTGTGAAAAAAAGTTAAATGTTCATTTTTATTTAAACATTCCAAAAATTCCTGTGAAACACCTGAAGGGTTAATAAATTTCTTGAATGTGGTTTTGAGCACCTTGAGGGGTGCAGTTTTTAGCATGGTGTCACACTTGGTTATTTTCTATCATATAGACCCCTCAAAATGACTTCAAATGAGATGTGGTCCCTAAAAAAAAATGGTGTTGTAAAAATGAGAAATTGCTGGTCAAATTTTAACCCTTATAACTCCCTAACAAAAAAAAATTTTGTTACAAAATTGTGCTGATGTAAAGTAGACATGTGGGAAATGTTACTTATTAAGTATTTTGTGTGACATATCTCTGTGATTTAATTGCATAAAAATTCAAAGTTGGAAAATTGCGAAATTTTCAAAATTTTCGCCAAATTTCCATTTTTTTCACAAATATACGCAGGTATTATCAAAGAAATGTTACCACTATCATGAAGTACAATATGTCACGAGAAAACATTGTCAGAATCACCAGGATCCGTTGAAGCGTTCCAGAGTTATAACCTCATAAAGGGACAGTGGTCAGAATTGTAAAAATTGGCCCGGTCCATAACGTGCAAACCACCCTTGGGGGTAAAGGGGTTAAATATTATTGCTCTTAGAACTTAATACAACTGAACGATATTATTAAACAGATCATCAACATATACAAACCATTACATGAATATCTAACTGTATTTAAATAAATCATCGGACGAAAGAAGTACATCGACACTATAATATAATTAATATAAATCACAAAAAGTGCCCTTAAATAGATATACCCCTATGACAGGGAGATAAATACCACTAAATAAATTCATATATCACATTTTTTGGTGATTAAAGTGAAACTAGTCCCAAAACAAGTGGTAATTTCAATATAAAATGATTTTTATTAACAACGCCTCCCGAAGAAGCATTTGCGAATCGCGCGTAGAGGCAGAGGGACGCCGAGGAACTCCATAAAGCTCACCTTAGGTAATGTCATACCACTTTATTAGCGGCATAATATCCATATGCGCTGTGCAGTTTCTTAGGGGCTTCTCATGTTTATGACACATTCCATTTATTACTATAGAGCACACTTGTGTTACTTTTAATTAAGTGTAATAACTATGGGCAGTATTGTTTTCCTTCCCCATGTGGTGCACCTAGAATTTTTGCATGTGGAACATAGCCACACCTTGTTATAGGTATATATTTGTGCATGTCCAAATTGGTTGGAGTTTCCTATGGTAATTGAGTCCCTCTTTTGGATCCAGCACCTTTTTTCTTATTGCATGTAATTTTAACCAGTTGTTAACAAAAATCATTTTATATTGAAATTACCACTTGTTTTGGGATTAGCTTCACTTTAATCACCAAAAAATGTGATATATACTATAATATATTTGTTAACAATATCAACCCAAGTTCAGTAAACATGAGTGAACTACGTGGCACTGTAACTGACAGAACTTGTCCAGTAAACATGATTGAACTACATCACACTGTGACTGACAGAACTTGTTCAGTAAACGTGAGTGAAATACGTCTTGCTGTGAGTGGGGGTTAAATTCCGCAAATTCTGCGCCAATATCGCGACCAATCCGTGAACGGGGTTTAAATCACATGCCATTATCGCTGATTGGTCGCGGCTGGCCGGGCGTGACCAATCAGCAAAGCGGTGTTTAAATCCCGCGCCAATATCGTTGATTGGTCGCGCCCAGCCGGCCGATCAGCGAAAAGTGGTTCAAATCCTGTGCCAATTCGCGGCCAGACTGTGCTGTCGCTAATTTGTCGCGGCCGGCCGAGACCAATCAGCAAAAGCGGTGTTTAAATCCCACGCCAATGTCGCTGTTGGCCGCAGCCGGCCGGGCGAGGCATGGTTCAAATCTCCCGCCAATTCGTGCCCGGACTGCGCCTGATACTGATTGGTCGCACCCGGCCAGGCACAACCAATCAGTGAAGTGTGGATCAAATCCCGTACCAATTCGCAGCCGGACTGCACTTGTCGCCGATTGGTCGCGGCCGGCCAGGGGCAACCAATCAGTGAAGTGGTGTTTAAATCCCGTACTAATATCGCTGATTGGTCACACTCGGTTGGCCGTGACCAATCAGCAAAGCGTGGTTCAAATCCCACTCCAATAAGCAGCCGGACTGCACCTGACGCTGATTGGTCACGCCTGGCCGGACGCGATCAATCAGTGAAGCGTGGTTCAAATCTCGCCGCAACTCACGGCCGGACTGCGCCTGACGCTGATTGGTCACGCCTGGCCGGACGCGATCAATCAGCGAAGCGTGGTTCAAATCTCGCCCCAACTCACGGCCGGACTGCGCCTGACTCTGATTGGTCGCACCCGGCCAGGTGCAACCAATCAGCAAAGCATGGTTCAAATCCTGTGACAATTTGCGGCCGGACTGCACTTGTCGCTGATTGGTCACGCCTGGCCAAACGCGATCAATCAGTGAAGCGGTGTTTAAATCCCGTGCCAATATCGCTGATTGGTCGTACCCGGCCGGCCGATCAGCGAAGTGTGATTCAAAATCCCGTGCCAATTCGCGGCCGGACGGTGCTGTCGCTGATTGGTCGCTGCCGTCCGTGACCAATCAATGAGCAAAGCGGTGTTTAAATCCCGCGCCAATATCGCTGATTGGTCGCGCCCGGCCGGCCGATCAGCAAAGTGTGGTTCAAATCCCGTGCCAATTCGCGGCCGGACTGCGCTGTCACTGATTGGTCGCGCCCGGCCGCCCGTGACCAATCGGCGATATTGGCGCGGGATTTAAACACCGCTTCGGTGATTGGTCGCGCCTGGCTGGCTGCAACCAATCAATCACCGAAGCGGTGTTTAAATTCCGTGCCAATATCGCTGATTGGTCACGGCCGGCCGGGTGTGACCAATCAGCGAAGCGGAGTTTAAATCCCACGCCAATATCGCTGATTGGTCGCGACTGGCTGGGCGCAACCAATCAGCGAAGCATGGTTCAAATCCCGCGCCACTTCATGGCCGGACTGCGCCAGTCGCTAATTGGTCGCGGGCGGATGGCGTGACCAATCAGCGATGCGGGATTTCCATTACAGACAAACAGACAGAATTAGACGATTATATAGTAGATGAGCTGTTAAGATCCATGGGCCGAACACAGATCTCCCCAAGAATCTGCCTCCAGAGCTTATTTTAAGTGAAAAGGGGATTTACCAGCATGATACATGTAGATAAGAGCAGACCGGCAGTCACTACATGTTTCACACTGGTTACACCCTCTTTCATTTGCAATAATGTCACTGGGTTACCGTGACAGTGTGGAGCCAGCGTCTGATTGCTCCTACTCAGGCGCTGAGAAAAAGCACTTAAATGTGTTTATTTCTTCTGGCAGAGCAGGGGTTAATCGGCCATGTTGGATATCCCTGTGCTCATAGCTGTGCTTGGTTAGCCGCTCTTTTTCCCTTTGTAATCGGGGCTCTGTTTCTAATCTTCATCAGAGCTAGCTTTATTGCGGCATGGATAATGGAGGAAGAGGAATTGGTATGAGAAGGAGAGTTGGAGGAGTTATTAGTGACTGTTGCTTGGTTTGTACGCGTGGTAATACTTATCATTCTCTATTTTTTTCCCTTCTTGCACACCCCAGTGGATTCCTCTGTTATATATGAGTGAATATTTTGTATGCCTGGAGCTTTCTGTCAACCCTTGTCTGTGTTGCCCTGTTTGTCGGGTTGGTGTACTGGGATGCACAGTAGCGCCCCTTCTTTCCTGGGTGCGGGAAGAGAACAGATGGAGGGCTACCTTAGGAGATGAGACTAGGACAGAGGCCCCGGCATCTTCACCATCTGAAGTATCCCTAGGAGCAGGGTGAGCTAGGGCGCCCCCTAGTGTTAGGGACAGGAAAGGAGCCCCTTGTCCCAGGTCACCTGACAGCTGTGTCGTGACAAATAAGCTCTGAAGGCAGATACTCAGGAAGACCTATGTCCAGCCCATAGATCGTAACAGCTCATTTACACATTAAGAAAAATGTGGACTTCTCTGGAATAAAATATTGGATAGCAGATATCAAGTTATTGTTTTATTCAACTTTCTAGTGACATTCATGCCCATATAGACGGTTTAGGAGAGTTAATCTTATGGACAGATTCCCTTTAAAACCGCTGTGGTCAGTAATTGTCTGTAGTGGTCACATACACACACATCAATACAGGACAAATGAAAGGCCAGAGGGGACCACTGGAGCAGCAGCACTGGAATAGAGGGGAAAATTCACAGGTGAGTATAAATAATTTTATTTTTATGTTCACTGTCCTGGATAACCCATTTAAACTGTGGGATGCTGAACTTCTTGTTATCAGTTATATTTTTTTAGCTGAAATATGGCTATAACTGATGAAGCTTTCTATGGAATGACAACAGTACTTTCATACCAGCCAACAAGTTCTGTATCTTTGTGAAAACATTTGTAAGAAATGAGCTGCAAAAAGCGAGAGGTTTCTTTTCAAATTTTGGTGATTTGGGGTGTTACAGGCTGGACTTAAAATGATATGCACAACTCGGAAAAACATTTGGCTTTTTCACGCCAGTCCTGACCAGCTATGTCAAAATGGCCAGACCATGGGTCGAATGGGAGTGGCTGTTCGCCTGACAAATTCATGAAAAGTTATACCATTTCAGAAGTGGCGTAAGTTACCCCAGCAATGTACACCAATCCCTGACTGGAGTACTTTTCTGACTGCAGCAAATGGCAATTAAGAGATGCGGCTACTTCGTTAAGTGGCGTGCACCTTTTTAATTAATTTGGCGCATTATACACAAGCAAGCTCGGTCATTAAACTGATGTATATAACTGACATATAATCTTAATTGGCCTCCAAATATTTTCAATTTATTTCTGCATAAAAACTGCACAAAATATACATTTTTTTAAATCTAAAAGTTAACACATGTATATATATATTTTTTATCAATACATCTTATTAACACCCTAAACACATGTGAGCCTTTATTTCCTGCTTGTATTAATTCTACACTGCTTTGGACTGTGTAATATATTTTTAATTCTGCAATTAAATAATAATCTATTCTACATGTACAGGAAAACATTCAACCTGTTCTGTAAATTTGATTGACAAATGAGTTATATATTGTAGCAGGCAGGTGTTACTGTAGACAGTCATGAGCTTCTTAAACATTGTCTCTGTGCAATTCCTCCCCTCCACTAAGCCAGATGCACCTAATTAGCTGGTTAATTGGAGTTTTTATGTACTAACTACTAGTGAGTTTATGGCCTCATCCCATTATTTGATGAATGTTGCTTTCAAATCAAGGCCATTAGCTGTGTAACGGTTTGTGTTAACATCTCTTACTGTCTAAAGGTCACTCTTCACATCCCTTTTATAAGGCCGGTGACATATATCGGCTAACAGTCCACCATATTGCAGCAATAAAAGATGCTGTTTAGATGTTTCTCATCTGTGCGGGTTTGGCCAATAACATCTCCACTCCTCTACATTTCTGCCTTCTCCTTAGACTGAAAAAGAGTTAAACGCATAAAACCTTTAATCCTTCTGGAGAGCAAAGTTGGAGTTTCATCCTCAGCTCAGACCCCTTCAAACCTTGAAATCTCTTGTAAGCTGCAGCTCTTTTCAGTTGGGTGTTGTATGGATGAGCGCTCACGTGGTGGGAGGTCCAGCCTCCATTACCATGACAGGGAAAAGTCAGAAAACCTAGGAATCAAGTCCCGGCCTTTTTACCACTGGAAATCTTCAGAAACTAATACAGCATAGTTTATATGACATAATCAATCTTATATAAAATCATAATACTTCAGAATATCTTTAATTAAGCCTTTTGATCTTGTATATTTCCTGACACTTTAGTTGTTTCTTCCATTACCCCACTCATGATCTGCCCTGTATTAATAAGCACTTGACTTTGGATAAAAATGTTTAAATCTATAAGACTGTTCAATAACAACATTTTCTGACATAGTTGTGGATTTTCAGAGTCATTACTTGCTTTGTAGAAACGGAATAACAATTTGGGAGTTCTCTTATGTTTATACTAGATGGTGACCCGATTCTAACGCATCTGGTATTCTAGCATATGTATGTAGTTTATTTATGAAGATTTAAGAAAAATGCAATGAATACACAGGATTTTCTGGGTAAAATATATACGTTATCAGTGAAGTGGTGTTTAAATCCCACACCAATATCACTGATTGGTCACGGCCAGGCGTGACCAATCAGCGCAGAGGGGTTTAAATCTTGAGCCAATATCGCTGATTGGTCGCGCCCGGCTGGCCACGACCAATCAGTGAAGCGTGGTTCAAATCCCGGGCCAATTCGCGGCCGGACTGTGCCTGTCGCTGATTGGTCGTGGCCGGCCAGTTATTTATGACCTGATTGGTCGCGGGCAGCTGGCGAGACCAATCAGCGACACGGGATTTCCGTTACAGATAAAGAGACAGAATTAGACGATTATATAGTAGATACCCGATGCGTTAGAATCGGGCCACCATCTAGTATTCATATAAACATTGGTGCTTACATTTATGTTTTAACCCATTGGACACACTGCCATTGTTTTTCTCCTGTCTTTATTTTAACCCCTTAGTGACAGAGCCAATTTGGTACTTAATGACCGAGCCAAATTCTGCAATTCTGACCACTGTCACTTTATGAGGTTATAACTCTGGAACGCTTCAACGGATCCCGCTGATTCTGAGAATGTTTTTTTCGTGACATATTGTACTTCATGTTAGTGGTAACATTTTTTCGATATTACTTGCGATTATATATGAAAAAAACGGAAATATGGCGAAAATTTTTAAAATTTTGCAATTTTCAAATTTTGTATTTTTATGCCCTTAAATCAAAGAGATATGTCACGAAAAATAGTTAATAAATAACATTTCCCACATGTCTACTTTACATCAGCACAATTTTGGAAACAAATTTTTTTTTTGTTAGGGAGTTATAAGGGTTAAAAGTTGTCCAGCAATTTCTCATTTTTACAACACCTTTTTTTTTTAGGGACCACATCACATTTGAAGTCATTTTGAGGAGTCTATATGATAGAAAATAACGAAGTGTGACACCATTCTAAAAACTACACCCCTCAAGGTTCTCAAAACCACATTCAAGGAGTTTATTAACCCTTTACGTGCTTCACAGGAACTGAAACAATGTGGAAGGAAAAAATGAACATTTAACTTTTTTTTTGCAAACATTTTAATTCAGAACCATTTTTTTTATTTTCACAAGTGTAAAAACAGAAATGTAACCATAAATTTTGTTATGCAGTTTCTCCTGAATACGCCAATACCCCATATGTGGGGGTAAACCACTTTTTGGGCGCACCGCAGAACTTAGAAGTGAAGGAGCGCCGTTTGACTTTTTCAATGCAGAATTGGCTGGAATTGAGATTGGACGCCATGTCACGTTTAGAGAGCCCCTGATGTGCCTAAACAGTGGAAACTCCCCACAAGTGACACCATTTTGTAAACTAGGCCCCTTAAGGAACTTATCTAGATGTGTGGTGAGCACTTTGAACCCCCAAGAGCTTCACAGAAGTTTATAACGTAGAGCCATGAAAATAAAAAATCGCATTTGTTTACACAAAAATGATCTTTTCGCCCACAAATTCTTATTTTCACAAGGGTAACAGGAGAAATTAGACCACAAAAGATGTTGTGCGATTTCTCCTGAATACGTCAATACCCCATATGTGAGGGTAAACCACTGTTTGGGCGCACCGCAGAGCTTGGAAGAGAAGGAGTGCCGTTCTACTTTTTCAATGTAGAATTGTCTGGAATTGAGATCGGATGCCATGTCGCGTTTGGAGAGCCCCTGATGTTGCAGACGGATCGTGATGGATGGCCACACGTCGCGTCCGTCGTGCACTGGATCAGTTGTGTTTTGGCAGACCGTTGGCACAAAAAACATTCAATGTAACGTTTTTTTGTACGTCGCGTCCGCCATTTCTGACCGCGCATACGTGGCTGTAACTCCTCCCCCTCCTCCCCAGGACATAGATTGGGCAGCGGATGTGTTGAAAAACTACATCCGCTGCCCACGTTGTGCACAATTTTCAAAACGTGCGTCTGTATGTTGTGAAATAAGCATATTTAACAGATTGTATTGGGCAGGTGATGAGCAGTGCCTGATTTTCTCCACACTTGCCGCTTTATCACCAAAAATTTCCATCTTTGTCTCATCAGACCAGAGAATCTTATTTCTCATAGTCTGGGAGTCCTTCATGTGTTTTTTAACAAACTCTATGCAGGCTTTCATATGTCTTGCACTGAGGAGAGGCTTCCGTCAGGCCACTCTGCCATAAAGGCCCAACTGGTGGAGGGTTGCAGTGATAATTGACTTTGTGGAACTTTGTACCATCTCCCTACTGCATCTGTGGAGCTCAGCTACAGTGATCTTGGGGTTCTTATTTACCTCTCTCACTAAGGCTCTTATCCCACAATTGCTCAGTTTGGCTGGATGGCCAGGTATAGGAAGACTTCTGGTGGTTTCAAACTTCTTCCATTTAAGGATTATGGAGGCCACTGTGCTCTTAGGAACCTTGAATACTGCAGAAATCCTTTTGCATCCTTGGCCAGATGTGTGCCTTGCCACAATTCTGTCTCTGAGCTCCTTGGCCAGTTCCTTTGACCTCATGATTCTCATTTGGCCTGACTGTGAGCTGTAAGGTCTTATATAGACAGGTGTGTGCCTTTCCAAGTCAAATCCTATCAGTTTAATTTAACACAGCTGAACTCCAATGAAGGAGTAGAACCATCTCAAGGAGGATCACAAGGAAATGGACATCATGTGACTTAAATATGAGTGTCAGAGCAAAGGGTCCAAATACTTATGACCATGTGATATTTCAGTTTACTTTTTTAATAAATTTGCAAAAATTTCTACATTTCTGCTTTTTCAGTCAAGATGGGGTGCAGAGTGTACATTAATGAGAAAAAAATGAACCTTTTTGAATTTACCAAATGGCTGCAATGAAACAAAGAGTGAAAAATTTAAAGGGGTTTGAATACTTTCCGTACCAACTGTACACTCCTAAGCATTGAAATTCAACACCAAGGACAAGCCATAAGCTTTTGCAATTCAAGAAAATAGCAGGTATTGCTAAGATCTGCAAATAATCAAATTTTCATGCACCTAGCTCTAATTTGTGGCCTGTGGAAGAGGCAAAAAATCCAGTTTGAAAGCACTTTTTTTTTTTTAGCCACATGAAACCTCAAAACTTGGGTCAAGTCTTCTGGATGTTTGTGCAAAGCCTTCTGTTATTGCTATTTGTTACTAACTGAGGGGGTCAAAATTCTTGAACTTAGAGACCTTCCTCTCTCACTCTGGAAGATTGCTAGAAGTGGAGGCTAAGATGTCAGCACTGCTCAATGTTGAGTGTTCCTTTATTTGGCAGAACAATGGAATGGAATAACAGCAAGGTGAGCAAAGTGGCAAGCCTCTGCTTGGACGAATCATCAGATTAGAAGAAGGATGTGTAGTGATTAGTGTTGAGCGAAACCGTCCGATATTTGAAAGTATCAGTATCAGATGGTATCGGCCGATATCCGAAAAATATCGGATATCGCCGATACCGATATCCGATACCAATACAAGTCAATGGGACACAAATATCGGAAGGTATCCTCTATGGTTCCCAGGGTCTGAAGGAGAGGAAACTTTCCTTCAGGCCCTGGGATCCATATTCATGTGTAAAATAAAGAATAAAAATAACAAATATTGATATACTTACCCTCGGACGCGCCCTGGTTGTCACTGCAGCAACTGCCATGCTTCCCTTTCTAAGAATGAGCGCGTTAAGGACCTTCAATGACGTCGCGGCTTGTGATTGGTCACATGACCGCTCAGCGACCAATCACAAGCCGCGACGTCATCGAAAGTCATTCTTAGGAACGGAAGCATGGCAGTTGCAGCGGTGACAACCAGGGCGCATCTGAGGGTAAGTATATCAATATTTTTTATTCTTTATTTTACACATGAATCTTAATCCCGATACCGATTCCCGATATCACAAAAATATCGGAACTCGGTATCGGAATTCCGATACCGCAAATATCGGCCGATACCCGATACTTGCGGTATCGGAATGCTCAACACTAGTAGTGATCTTTCTGTACTGCAATTGAAATTGGACATCACATACCAAGCCTAAGGCATCAAACATTGTCTACACAAACCATCAGAAGACATATGCTTGAAATAGGGCTATGAGCCAGATGTCCAGCTACAGGTGTTGCATTGACCTTAGTCCTCTGTTTTCAAAAGCTACCATAGATCACAATGGAAACTGGAAATGAGGTCTATGCGCTGCAGCAATGAGTTCCACTCCTGTCTTGGATAATATGGTAGCCAGAGAATGTACTGGACACCATATGGTCAATGCCATGAAAAGGTCTCCATGGAAGGATGTTGCAATGGCCTTTCTTTTGGAGTTATGGTGTGGGTTGTCATAATGCATGGTAGCCAAACTGCTCTAGTTTTAATTCTAGGTACACTAACAGCTCAGTGTTACATTGATTTGCTCATGGAACTAATTGTATGGCCATTTCTCCAAGGGTCTTGGGCAGTTTTTTAACATGACAACTCCAGATTGCTTGTTGCTCATGGTACTGTGAGCAGCCTGCTTTGCCTAAATGTGCTACCATTACCTGCATCATCTCTGATTCTGTCTCCCATCAAGTACATCTGGAACGTCATTGCTCAGCAATTTCAAAATGCTGTCAGCAGCGGATTTTGATGATTTGTGTAACCAAGTGTATTCAGTGTGGCAGAAAATTCCTCAAACAACCATTTGTAAAGTTGCTCTATCCATGGTAGCCTGGCAACTCTAGATAAGGCTTCCACAGATGGGCTTTGTTTTAGCTACTCCATCAGGTCCCAGGGGAACTCTCCCCGGACTTCACCATTTGACTTCTGTACGGGCATTTAGACTTTCACAGGGACCCTGATTGAGTCACAATGTAACTGCTGGCAAGAGGAGCAGGCTGGCAGGGAATGTCAGATAGCCATGTCAGAACCAAGAGCTACGGATAAGGGGCACAAACATCAGGCAATATATTCAAAAAAGGAACCAAAGTCCAGATGGAGGAACAAAATAACACTGTTTGTTAAATCTGCCTACCTCCACTCAAATATCTTCTCTTTGGAGCCTGTAAAGTCAATGGAGAGGTGGGTACAAGAACCTTTAGGAGTAGGCAAGGGCTGGAAGAGTTTGTTGTGATGGGTTTGGGGTATTTTGGCTTAGTTACAGATTTTATTATAGAAACAAAATGAACATGTACCTTTCTGAAAGTATATATGTAAAAACAATAGTGCATATAAATAACATAGGGCACTTAGCAAACACAGTTTTTGATTTAAAAAAGTGTTAAATCCATCCCACCAGCGCCAAGGTGTACCCAAATCGGGATGGTCCTAAACTCTGATATTAAAACTTTACCATGTGTCAAAGTGACATCAATGTAAATAAGAGTTGAGCAGGATCGAGTGAAGAATATGGATACCCAGCAATTGAAGCTATATAAACATAATGTCCAGCTCAAAGAAAGGGAGGTCACACCTTTACCAGTGCTAAATGCAGAAACTTGAAACTCAACCCCCAAAAATTAACTGGAGTCTAAGTTGGTATGCATGCAAAATGTAGGAGCATGTTCACACTGGCCATTAAACAGACAAAACCTAAGATAGAAACACAATGAACACATTCCCTACTGTGAGTAAATAAATAAAAGCAATAGTGCATATAAATAACATATGGTACTTAGTAACCACTATTTTTGATTAAAAAAAAGTGTAAAAGCCATCTCACCAGTGTCAAGGTTTACCAAAATCGGGATGTTCCTAACCTGCTGGGTATCCATATTCGGGAGCCAGTCATGATGTCATTTTGACACATGGTAAGGTTTTAATACTAGAGGTTAGGACCATCCTGATTTGGGTACATCTTGACACTGGTGGGATAGCTTTTATGTTTTTTTTAATCAAAAACTGTGTTTATTAAGTATCCTATGTTATTTCTATGCACTATGACTTTTACTTATTTACTTACAGCAGGGTATATGTTTATTTTGTTTCTGTCTTGGGTTTTGTCTATTTAATGACCAGTGTAAACATGAGCCCATATTTGGCATGCATACCAACTTTATGTATACCTCATTTTTTGTTTAGTTACAAATTTTACAAACCATAACATATTCTCTACAATCTCAAACAATGATTGGACACCAAAAATTTATCTTTATTAGTAGAATACTATTGTTAATCCCATGGTGACTCTAGTGTCAAGAATAGAATCATGAAACTTCTGGAGTTTAAAAGAATAGATAGAAAGTGAGATCCCAAAATGAGGTCTAAAACTGGAAACAACACTAGCACAGCAGGGGCAGACAACAGGTGTGTGGACAGGGTAACGCAGTAGTTATAACTGGCAGTGGGATACCGGGATTCAGGAGTTTAAATGGTTAGAAGTCCCGCCCAAGGTTCACAGCGGAGAATTAATACTAAACCAAAGATGGGTATTAACTAGTGATGAGCAAATTTACTCATTACTCGAGATTTCCTGAGCATGCTCGGGGGTCTTCCGAGTATTTTTTAGTGCTCGGAGATTTAGTTTTCATCGCCGCAGCTGAATGATTTACATCTGTTAGCCAGCTTAAGCACATGTGGGGGTTGCCTGGTTGCTAGGGAATCCCCACATGTAATGAAGCTGGCTAAGAGATGTAAATCATTCAGCTGCGGTGAAGAAAACTAAATCTCCGAGCACTAAAAAATACTCGGAAGACAACCGAGCATGCTCGGGAAATCTTGAGTAACGAATATATTCGCTCATCACTAGTTTTAACTCCCAAGATTCATTCCTGGATGACACTAGAGATGAGCGAATATGTTTGAAAAATTATAGGCTAACATAAATTCGGCATGAATATGGCACATTCAGATTCATTATCGGAAACTCAAGCAAATTTTTGTAAAATCGGAAAAAAACGATAACATTCGCTAAAAAGTGCGGGAAAATATTTGCGCTGCCACTAAAGTATTTTGAGCACTTTGGCTAGGATAGTGGAGGTGTATGATGAGCGTGGGGCAAGTGTTTGATGAGGGGAAGGGGTGGGGAGAGCCCAGAGTAACGACGTGATTGTAAGCATTTTTTCCCTTTTTTTTCTAACTTTATGTGTGCACATTGAGGCTAGCCAATCAGGGCGCAGGAAACATCCACAATGTCAAGACACAACAGCTTGTGTCATTGGCTGCTGAAATCACATGTCCCTCTCTATATAAAGAGCAGACATCTTGTTTTAGTGCCATTTTGTCAATATAACAGGGCAGAGAGGTTACTCCTGACCCTGGTCCCATGAGCTGATAGATTTTAGATAGTTACCTAGGCGGTTGTTTGTAAGTCAGATAGATTCGATAGCTAGTGTCCTGTGTGGCTGTGAAATTGACCTTCCAGCAGATTTCTTTTGTGCCATTATTGAGGTCCACACACAAAGACAGCAGGGTACATTTCATAGAAATGTGTTGTGGACTGCTTTTATTGTGCTCCATGCATGTGTAGACCTTTCTAAATCTTATTCTTTCAGTTGCTAAATCTGATACAGCATGGCATAGGTCACCTTGTCATTTAGTGGCTGTGACATTGTTCTGTGTTGCACAATAATAATAAAAAATATTTTTTGCACTTGTTAACGTGATTCAGGACGTCATATCTCACCCTGTCATTTGGTGGCTGTGAAATTCAACTTTCTGTACAGTTTTTCCATAGTAAAAAAATAATTATGTTTCTGAATTTTATACAGCCTGCCATATCCCACCTTGTCATTTAGTGGCAGTAAAATTCATCTTTCTGCATAGCTGTTGCACAGTAAAAAAAAATTCTGTTGCTAAATGTGATACAGCCCACCAAATCCCACCTTTTCATTTTGTGGCGGTGAAATTGTTCTGCAAAAATTTTTTTTGGGGCAGTTGCTAACGTGATTCAGTAAGCCATACCTCACCTTGTCATTTATTGGTGGTGAAATTCAGCTTTGTGCAGAGCTGCTTTACAGTAAAACAAATATTTTTTTCAGTTGCTAATGTGGTTCAGCAGGCCATATGTCACCTTGTGATTTATTGTTGGTGAAATTCAGCTTTGAGCAGTGCTGTTTTATAAAAAAATATATATATTTTTTTCCCGTTGCTAACATGATTCAGCATGCCATATCTCACCTTGTCATTTAGTGGAGGTGAAATTCAGCTTTGTGCAGAGCTCATGCAGAGTAAAAAAAACTATTTTTTTGCAGTTACAAATGTGATACAGCTCACCATATCCCACCTTGTCATTTAGTGGTGGTGAAATTGTTCTATGATTTGACCTATTTCAAAGTAAAAAAAAATATTTTTGGCAGTTGCTAACGTGATTCAACATGCCATATCTCACCCTGTCATTTAGTGGCAGTGAAATTCATCTTTCTGTACAGCTGTTGCACAATAATAATAAAAAATTATGCAGCTAAACATGATACAGCCCGCCATATCCTACCTTGTCATTTAGTGGTAGTGAAATTGTTTTGAGTGCAGAGCTGTTGCACAGTAAAAAAAAAAATTATTTCTGTGACAAACGTGATAGAGCAGGCTAGATCAGAGTTTGAAATTGTTTGGAGCATATCTTCTAGGTTATACTGGCCTCATCCACACACATTTTTTTTTCTTCTGTTACTAACATGATACAGTAGGGGAGATCTCACTTGGAAAATGTTTGGAGCATCTAGTCTATGTTATACAGACCTCATCCACACCCCCAAAAAAATTATTCTGTTACTAAAGTGATACAGTAGTGAACATTTTAGTTTGAAATTGTTTTAAGCATATCTTGTTTGTCATACACACTGAAACAATTCTTTCATCTGTGACTAATGCAATTCAGCTCTCCATATTTCACCTTGTCATATAGTGCCGATGAAATTCAGCTGTGTGCAGAGCTGCTACAGAGTAAAAAATCTAATTTTTGTTGCTAATACCATGCTCCTACTAAACTATCTGAGCAACATGACTGGGAAAAAGTGAGGTCATGGTTAAAAGGGGCTTAAGCTCGGTGTTGAAGGTGTACGTGTGGTAGTGGGTAATGTTAGTGAAAGCACTAGTGAATCAACAACATCATGTCCTGTACAAACACAGCTGACAATTTCTGTTACTGAACGGTCTACTCTACTACCTTTCTGCCCAGAAAGAGCAGGTGCTCGAGTGGATGGCAAGTGCAGCTTCAAGTGGCCTCTCCTTCCCTTCTTCCACCTCAACATCCCACCTAGTACAGTCCACAGAGCTGGCACCACAATTACCCTTGTTTTCTCCCACGTCACAACTCTCCAACTGCCCAACTGACTGTAGGGAACCACAGATGGGTGAGTCTTCAGAGTTTTTCACACATTCTATGCCATGTGCAACAGAAGTATAATCCAAAGCTTCACAGAGTCAAGAGGAGGAAATCATCTGCACTGATGGCCAAATTTTTTTAGCTTTGATCTGATGCAGGATGAAGTAGGGTTTGAGCAGCATCCTGACCCTTGTCACCAGATGTTAACCCCCAGGGGGAGGTGATCCTAATGAAACTCAGATATCTGAGGCTCATGCAGACTGTACTGTGCTGTCAGGGCGAGGAGTAGGGTGACTGTTAGGGCGAGGAATGTGATAACACAGAGGATGATGATGAGGTTGCAGATCTCACTTGGCGTGATCACAGAGGCACACAGCTTAGAAGATCATCTGAGGAGGTGGAGGAGGATGAGGAGGTTACATTACGCCATACAGCGCAGACACGGAGTGATGTAGCCACAATGAGCACTGCATGCTCAGCCTAAATTGTGGCTGTGGCCAGCAGCATTTTTTGGGGTCTGCAGCTTGCAGGGGCAACAAGGGTTGACATGGCAAAGGATGGGCCAACCCCAAAAAAACAGAGTAGAGGGAAAAAGTGCAATAATTTGACTACAATATGCATGAACCTTCACATGCATAATCAACATGCGTTACTCTGGGAATCCCACTGCGCTAAAACGCGGACCAGCGGACCTCAACAACCATCAGCTGCCCCTTCAATCTCATCTGCTTCTTCCTCCTCTTCTGTTACTGTGCCATGTATTGTCACGCAGGTCTCTATTGTGAATTCTGTTGTCAAGCTCCCTCCTGTGGTCATGAATGGTACTTCGGCTGGTTCTGTCCATGGGCTTCCTCTGGTGGTTGTGAGTGGAGCTGCAACTTCTGAGTTTCCTTCCACAGGTGACGAGGTTAATTCGTTAGCTGGCTGCTCTATTTAACTCCACTTAGATCATTGCTCCATGCCACCTGTCAATGTTCCAGTATTGGTCTAGTTCTCTCCTGGATCGTTCTTGTGACCTGTCTTCCCAGCAGAAGCTAAGTTCCTGCTTGTTTTTCTCTGGTTTGCTATTTTTCTGTCCAGCTTGCTATTTTGATTTTTGTCTTGCTTGCTGGAAGCTCTGGGACGCAGAGGGAGCGCCTCCGCACCGTGAGTCGGTGCGGAGGGTCTTTTTGCGCCCTCTGCGTGGTCTTTTTGTAGTTTTTTGTGCTGACCGCAAAGTTACCTTTCCTATCCTCTGTCTGTTCAGTAAGTCGGGCCTCACTTTGCTAAATCTATTTCATCTCTGTGTTTGTAATATTCATCTTTACTCACAGTCATTATATGTGGGGGGCTGCCTTTTCCTTTGGGGAATTTCTCTGAGGCAAGGTAGGCTTTATTTTTCTATCTCTAGGGCTAGCTAGTTTCTTAGGCTGTGTCGAGTTGCATAGGGAGCGTTAGGAGCAATCCACGGCTATTTCTAGTGTGTGTGATAGGATTAGGGATTGCAGTCAGCAGAGTTCCCACGTCTCAGAGCTCGTCCTATATTATTAGTAACTATCAGGTCTGTTGTGAATTCTGTGGCTGAATTCACTCCTGTGGTCACAAGTGGTACTGCAGCTTCTGAGCTTCCTCCCTCAGGTGTTCTGGTGAGCTCGTTAACTGCTTCATTACTTAACTCCGCCTGATGCTGCTATCCTTGCTCCTTGTCAATGTTTCAGTGTTGGATCTGAGCTTCTCCTGATTGTTCCTGTGACCTGCTGCTCTGTATAGCTAAGTGCCTTTTGCTTTTTTGTTGCTTTTTTTCTGTCCAGCTTGTCTTTTGTTTTGCTGGAAGCTCTGAGACGCAAAGGGTGTACCGCCGTGCCGTTAGTTCGGCACGGTGGGTTTTTTTTGCCCCCTTTGCGTGGTTTTGTTTTAGGGTTTTTTGTAGACTGCAAAGTTCGCTTTACTGTCCTCGCTCTGTCCTAGAATATCGGGCCCCACTTTGCTGAAGCTATTTCATCCCTACGTTTTGTCTTTTCATCTTACTCACAGTCATTATATGTGGGGGGCTGCCTTTTCCTTTGGGGAATTTCTCTGGGGCAAGTCAGGCCTATTTTTCTATCTTCAGGCTAGCTAGTTTCTTAGGCTGTGCCGAGTTGCCTAGGTAGTTGTTAGGCGCAATCCACAGCCGCTTTTAGTTGTGTTTAGGATAGGATCAGGTGTGCAGTCTACAGAGTTTCCACGTCTCAGAGCTCGTTCTTGTATTTTTGGGTATTTGTCAGATCACTGTGTGCGCTCTGATCGCTAAGCACACTGTGTTTCTGGATTGCCTTCATAACACCTGTCATTAGCAAACCTAACACAGGTCATTCCGTGTGCTCTTAACCACCAGGTCCATTATTGTCCTTACCACCAGGTCATAACAGGTCTCCAACCGCAGAACCTCTAGTTCTTTACCCGCTGCAGTCAGGCTAAGTGGGAGCCTTTCAGCTGTAACGGAAGTGGATATGCCTGCTGTTTTTGACCAACATCAGAGAACGAGCACACCACAACTTTATCAATCCACCGTAACATCTCCGCTTGCACCTCACTCACGGTCCAGCAGTTTGTCCAGTTCACCGAAATCTACCCTCTCTCAGCACTGCAGCCAGCCTATGGTCTTGCAGTTGTGCTCACATAAAAGATTGTATGGTCCCACACATGACAAAGGTAAGAGGTTGAACTCCACCATCTCCAATCTGTTGGCCTTGGAAATGCTGCCTATCCACCTGGTAGATATAGACAGTTTCTGAAAGCTGATGTCTGTCACAGTCCCCCAGTACCAGTTGCCCAACTGCCATTACTTCTCTAAGAAAGCTGTGCTTGCGCTACACCAGCATGTCACCGACAACATCACCCATTCCTTTTCTAAATCTATGTCTGCCAGGGTGCATTTCATCACAGACACTTAGATGAGTAAGCATTGCCAAGGGCATTACATCTCACTGACTGGGCACTGGGTGACTCTGGTGGCTGTTGGGGCAGGTGGGGAGGGGGCTGCTCCACAAGTCTTGGAATCCCCAAGTCTTGCAGTACAAACCTCTGTATTTCACACTTCTGTCTCTTTCTCTACATCATCTAGGGCCTCCACCTGCACACTCAACCTCTGTCTTAATGAGACACGTGTTCCAACAGTGCAGATCGAATCCCCACCACCTCCGTACTGCGCAGCCAGGGCTCACCGCAATCAGGCAGTGTTAAAATTGATACGCCTTGGAGATCACAGTCATAAAGCTGGAGATTTGTGGACAGCTCTCCAAGCCGAGTTTGAGCAATGGCTGTCTTCGCTGAACCTGGATCCAGGGAAGGCCATGTCCGATAACGGTGCAAACCTGGTGGCGGCCATACGCCGAGGCAAGCTCACACACATGCTTTGCATGGCTCACATCCTCAACCTGGTGGTACAGTGTTTTCTCCACCACTATCCTGGCCTGGGTGAGCTGCTGCAGAAAACTTGGAAGCTGTGTGCTCACTTCTGCTGTTCGCACCCCTCAGGTCATTGACTTGTATCAATACAGCGGTCTTTATCCATGCCAGTTAACAGGTTGATATGCAATGTGCCGACATGGTGGAATTCCACTCTGCACATGTTGCAGCAACTGTGGCAGCAGCAGTGAGCCCTGACTCAGTATGTCATGTCGTATAGCCTGGGCCAATGCAGTATGGACGTGACTCATATCACATTTATGGAATGGGTACAGATTAAGGACCTCTGCACTCTTCTGCATAGTTTCAAAATGGCTACTAAGCTGGTTAGGGCTGACTATGCCATCATCAGTATCACTATTCTGGTCATCTACATGCTGGAGCAGACTTTGAATAGGCTGCATTGAAGGTGGTGGTCCCAGAGGAAGAGGAGGAAGCAAAGGAGGATACGGAAGGGATGACATTGTCTCAAAGTTACACACTGTCGTCACACAGGCAGGTGCCAAGGTAGGGTGGATTACTGTGATCGAGAGAGGCTGGTGATACCAGGCAAACTGTTAGTGAAGGTGTAATAGCTGAGGAACAAATGGAGGAGGGAGAGGTGATGGGCAAGCAACTCTCAGGAGATGAAGAAGATAATCATCCCCTTGTTGTTCATGTTTGGTGGGAGGGGACATAGGAAGAAGCATCAGTGTTACCCAGCCACCAACACAGCATGGGCTTGGACCTCATGGAATAGCCCAACATATGAGTGCCTTCTTGCTGCACTATTTGCAACATGATCCCCGTATAGTTATGATTTCAAATAGTGCTGGCTACTGGGTTGCCACTCTGTTAGATCCATGTTATTGTCGGGGTCATCACGACAATACCCTTCCTTCACCAGTCATTCCAAATCAGAATAAGAGCATTGGTACCGCAGTGAAGAATGAGTCAGACAAAAGCTGGTTCAATCTCATTGCATGCTCGTACTTCCACACGTAGTGGCAACGTCACAGCAACTAACTTTATTTTCTAATACACAACATTATATGATCTATTGGGGGAAGGTGTGCAGAGGGCGGAGTTAGGCGGGGTTTAAGCAATATGTCTAGTATTCAGTCCCTCTGGTTGGTCTGACATCATCTGATGAATCTTCCTTTCTCCACGTCGCTTTAAGTATCATTTAAAGAGAAATGATACTTGGCTTCTGGAATATGAAACTTGCTTCTTTAGCAGAATCAGAATTTAGGGCAAAATTGAATACTGGCAGCCATGTTAAATACAGTTACATTTGCATTAGCAAGCATAAAGGGGAAAAACTTATTGTTTCACAGCATAAGAATATATAAAAGTACAAAAGATTATAAAGATATATATTTTCACCTTGACATTATAAGGTCAATGTCACACTTGCGTGTGCAATGTGAGACAGTTGCACTAGTCTCTCGCATCCAGTGACGCTGCTACCATGGGGCGATATGAGCTCTTTGGCTCAGGCGGCAGAAGAGAGGGGGCGGCAGATTCTGTAGTATTATACTCACCTACTCCCGGCGCGGTCCCTGGAGGTCCCTGCTTCTTCCAGCGCTGCAGATTCTTCCTGCACTGAGCGGTCACATGGTACCGCTCATTACAGAAATGAATATGCGGCTCCACCTCCCATAGAGGTGGAGCCGCATATTCATTTCTGTAATGAGCGGTAACTGTGACCGCTCAATACAGGAAGAAGATGCAGCGGTGGAAGAAGCAGGGACGCAGCGCCAGGAGCAGGTGAGTATACGGGGAGGGGGAGCGCAGCGCTGCACGATATTTACCTCTCCTCGTTCCAGTGCGGCTCCGTTTTCAGCGTCCTCTGGCAGTGACGCTCAGGTCAGAGGGCGCGGTGACGTAGTCAGTGCGCGCCCTCTGCTGAACGTCAGTGCCAAAGACGGAGCCGCATGATGAGCAGGTAAATATTGCCAGTGCCGGGGTCCTGAGCGAAGAGAGGTGAGTATGTGATTTTTTTTTTTATCGCAGCAAAAGCATATGGGGCAAGGGGCTATACGGAGCATCTTATGGGGCCATAACACTTGTGCAGCACTATAAAGGGCAAGTGACTATACCGAGCATCTTATGGGGCAATAACGTTTGTGCAGCATTATATGGGGCAAGTGACTATACGGAGCATCTTATGGGGCCATAACGATTGTGCAGCACTATAAGGGGCAAGTGGCTGTATGGAGCATCTGTATGGGGCCATAATGTTTGTGCAGCACTATAAGGGGCAAGTGACTGTATGGAGCATCTTATGGTGCCATAACACTTGTGCAGCATTATACGGGGCAAGTGGCTGTACGGAGCATCTTATGGGGCCATAACACTTGTGCAGCACTATATGGGGCAAGTGACTATACGGAGCATCTTATGGGGCCATAACGTTTGTGCAGCACTATAAGGGGCAAGTGGCTGTACGGAACATCTTATGGGGCCATAACTCTTGTGCAGCACTATAAGGGGCAAGTGGCTGTACAGAGCATCTTATGGGGCCATAACACTTGTGCAGCACTATAAGGGACAAGTGGCTGTACGGAGCATTTTATGGGGCCATAACACTTGTGCAGCACTATAAGGGGCAAGTGGCTGTACGGAGCATCTTATGGGGCCATATTCTTGTGCAGCACTATAAGGGACAAGTGGCTGTACGGAGCATCTTATGGGGCCATAACACTTGTGCAGCACTATAAGGGGCAAGTGGCTGTACAGAGCATCTTATGGGACCATAACACTTGTGCAGCACTGTAAGGGGCAAGTGGCTGTGCGGAGCATCTTATGGGGCCATAACACTTGTGCAGCATTATAAGGGGCAAGTGGCTGTGCGGAGCATCTTATGGGGCCATAACACTTGTGCAGCACTATAAGGGGCAAGTGGCTGTACGGAGCATCTTGTGGGGCCATAACGTTTGTGCAGCACTATATGGGGCAGTGACTATACGGAGCATCTTATGGGGCCATAACGCTTGTGCAGCACTATAAGGGGCAAGTGACTATACGGAGCATCTTATGGGGCCATAACGTTTGTGCAGCATTATATGGGGCAAGTGACTATACGGAGCATCTTATGGGGCCATAACGCTTGTGCAGCATTATATGGGGCAAGTGACTGTATGGAGAATCTTATGGGGCCATAACGCTTGTGCAGCACTATATAGGGCAAATATCCCTATGAAGCATCTTATGGGGCCCTTATTAACCTTTATGCAGGATTATATGGGGCATATTTTAATATGGAGCATCTAATGGGGCCCATCAAACTTTATGGAGCATTATATGAGGCTCCTGATTCAATATGGATATTCAAAAACACTTAACCTACTGATGTCTCAATTAATTTTACTTTTATTGGTATCTATTTTTACTTTTGAAATTTACCGGTAGCTGCTGCATTTCCCACCCTAGGCTTATACTCGAGTCATTAAGTTTTCTCAGTTTTTTTCTGGCAAAATTAGGGGGGTCGGCTTATACTACTCAGGTCGGCTTATACTCGAGTATATACAGTAACTGGATTTGCGCTGCTAGGTTTTTTTTTTGTTTTGTTTTTTTATAAAACTCTGGGGTCAAGTGCCCGCCATCCCTCCTCCCTCCCTCCTTCCCGCCCCCCCTCCAGCAGGGACTGTGGGGGGGGGGGGGGCGCAATTTTTCCGTTCGCCTCAGGCAGCAGAGAGGCTAGGTTCACCCCTGCTCGCATCAATACCCAGCAATGCCGGTGGCGGTTCGGACCTGAGCGTTCAGCTGCATAGAAATACATGCAGTCGCACACTCCAGTCCCTAATGGTGGCGGCAGTGCCGGGTATTGATGCGAGAGACTCGCGCGAGTTTCTCACATTGCATACGCAAGTGTGAAAATGGCCTAAAAGGAAATTTTGCCAGATACTTTCCGCCCTGGAAAGGGACCCACGAATGCTGGAGTATCAAATCACGCTTTTACACGACCTTAAGCGAGGTTTTCCCCAAGACAGCAGTGAGACACAAAGTGTGCATCACAGCTCTAGATTTCCAACCTCCGGCAGGTCAATTCGTCAATGCCAAAACAGCAGCGGCAGTAGTGTAAGTGGCAGAATCAATTTCTGGGAGTCCTTTGACACATTTTTTAGACCAGCTCGTGCACCAGCACAACAGAGTCCAAGTCTGACACATAGTGAACAAATTGAGAGGATGATGCAGAAGTATTTAGAACTCAATATTAATACCATCAAGGTGGGTTTGGACCCTTTCACATTTTGGTCTTCAAAAATGGAAGAGTGGCCAGAGCTCTCCTCTCACGCCTTTGATATTTTATCATGCCCGGCAGCCAGTGTTCTCTCAGAAAATCTCTTCAGCGCTGCTGGTGTCCTGATGGATAAGCGCAGCCGGCTGTCCCCTGAAAGTGCTGACTGCCTAACTTTCATCAAGATGAACAAGTAATGGATCTCCAAGGACTTTTGCACCCCAATCGCAGACTGTACAGACTAGGCTATGTTGTAGTTTTTAGTGTGTTGCATTGATCTCTCTTAATTGCAGTCTGTATTATCTTTAGTGTAGCTTCTGTGCCTGTTGCTGCATATGTTAGCACTTATTTGTGGAAATGTGGACAGTCCTGGTTGGTCTCCATCTGCTGGATTGTTAGTAATGGAAGATGTGTTGGTCCCTATTATACTATTTCTACTCTCGTGAAATTGATGTCACTTCAGTAGTGTTTTCAACTAATTTTGGGAAATGTGTACACTCCTGGTTGGGTGTGCATCTGCTGGGTTGTCAGTAGTGGAAGACATGTCGGTCCCTATTATACTATTTCTACTCTTGGGAAATTGTATTGGAAGAGATGTCGCTCCCCATTATGCTATTTCTACTCTTGTGAAATTGATGCCACTTTTTTGGTGTCTGCCACTAATTTTTTGAAATTTGAACATTCCTGGTTGGGTGTCCATCTGCTGAGTTGTCAGTAGTGGAAGACATGTCGGTCCCTATTATACTATTTCTACTCTTGCGAAATTGATGCCACTTTGGTGGTGTCTCCAACTAATTTTTGGAAATGTGTACACTCCTGGTTGGTGTTCATCTGCTGGGTTGGCTGTAGTGGAAGACATGTCGGTCACTTTTATAATATTTCTACTCTCGGGACATTGATGCCACTTTGGTGGTGTCTACAACAAAATTTTTGGAAATGTGTACACTCCTGGTTGGGTGTATATTTGCTGCTTTGGCTTTAGTGGAAGAGATGTCGCTCCCCATTATACTAGTTTTACTCCTGTGAAATTGATGCCACTCTGGTGGTGTCTGCCACTAATTGTTTGAAATGTGAACCCTCCTGGTTGGGTGTCCATCTGCTGGGTTGGGTGTAGTGGAAGATGTGTTGGTCCCTATTATACTATTTGTACTCTCATGAAATTGATGCCACTTTGTTGGTGTCTCCAACTAATTTTTGGAAACATCTACACTCCTGGTCGGGTGTCCATCTGCTGGATTGGCTGTAGTGGAAGACGTGTCGGTCTCTATTTCTATTTGTACTCTTGTGAAATTGATGCCACTTTGTTGGTGTCTCCAAATAATTTTTGGAAATGTGTACACTCCTGGTTGAGTGTCCATCTGCTGGGCTGGCTGTAGCAGTAGGCCTCTGAGACCAGCAGACCTCTACTTCCTTTGAGTCAATTACCCATGTTACTATCCTTACATTTTTCTGACAATAGTAGTCTATGAAACTGATATTTGTGCCACCTGAATGTGGCTGAGCATAAAAGGAGGTTGAGTTGTTGCATGTGGTATAAGGGCTTCCAGCACAGCAGGCCTACACCGATGTCTCACCCACCTTGTCTTAATTTGAATTTCAATTCAAAGCTGTAAATGCTGTCCCAGACCCTGATACCTCATGCATCGCTGATTGCTGTCATGCCATTCTAAAATTTGTACTGTGGGTGAATTGAGGCCACTATTCTGGTGTCTGCCCCTAATTTGATGTGTTTTGGCAGTTTTTGGGCCCATTTGAAAGTGTTGTGTATGTGTTTGATTTTGCCTTTCTTTGACTCCAATTGTGTTCGGCTCTGTTCGACGAATAATTCGGCAAAAATTGCAAATTCGGCGATCGAAATCCGAACCGAATATTGAAATATTCGCGCATCCCTAGATGACACCACAAGTCCCAGAGAATTAATGTTGCAGTGTTGCCCTGCGTCGCCCACAGTGAAGGTCCAGCATCACTTGGCGAGAGAAGCAGTAACTGAGGTTGTAAGCACTGACTTAGATATTACACCATTAATAACCTCACTGGTAACATGCAAAGTGCATGTACTTCTGCGTGTGAAACTCATACTAATTCAATCTTTTAGAATTCACATACTATTAAAGAGAGTCAGTCATCCTGAGAACGCTAACTAAACCACCTACACAAGTATGCAGTTGATTTGATTGACTGATCTCTGTTAGGCTATGTGCACGCGTAAGAAAAGAAGTGCAGAGTTTTCTGCACAAAATCCGCAGCTCCTGGCAGAATCCACAGCCGCGGATTTCCCGCAGTTTTTATGCGGATTTTGTGCTGTTTTTATGCAAAATTGCTGTGGATTTTGTGCAGATTTTCGGTGGATTTTGCCACTGCGGATTTTTAACATGGAGGGTTGCAGAAACACTGCAGATCTGCACAAAATAAGCGACATGCTCTTCTTTGAAATCCGCAGCAATTCCATACTGATTTCTCCGCACCGTCTACACATTTTTTTTTCCCATTAACTAACATTGTACTGTACATCACAGTGCGGATCTGCAGCATTTCTGCACGGTAACATCCGCTGCGGATCCGCAGCAAATCCGCATCATGTCCACATAACCTTAAAGTTCTGTAAATCAAGATAAGACAGTGCTCAGTATGTACATTGAGATTGTGTAATGGTGCACTAAGCTCTTGGCCATGCCAACAGTGCACACAATCAGGGCCAGTTTTAGGCAAAGTGGGGCCCTAGGCAAACGTTTAAAATGGGGTCCCAAATGCTAACATATTGCACATCACACAAAAGCATGTCTGTTGTGTTTACATGCACTGAGTTCAGGCTGTTAAACGAGTGTGATCGACAATATTGAAGTTTTTCACTTGTTTCCCGGCCTCTTTACATACACTGAGAAAGAGTGATGGGAATAGAACAATCACTATTAGATCATTCTGTCCCCATACAGTATCATGTTATCAGCAGCACATCTACAATTTACACCAGGGATGTGCTGCTGAGAATAATGATTTTTGTTCCCACAAACAATCCAATCACTCGATGAATATGCAGCATTTTGCTAGTTTAGTATAATACACCCCATAGTCCTCCATATAATATAATGTGCACCACAGTCCTCAATATAGCAAAATACACTCCTCATAGTCCTCCATATATTAAAATATACTCCTCAGTTCTCCATATAGTCTAATACACTCCTCAGTCCTCCATATAGTATAATACACTCCTCATAGTCCTCCATATATTAAAATACACTCCTCAGTCCTCCATATAGTATAATACATTCCTTAGTCCTCCATATAGTATAATACAATGGAAAATCAGGGGCTCTGTAAAAACAAAACCACGATCAGGTAGACCAATAAAAATGTCATCCACAACTGTCATCAAAATTGTTCAGGATGGAAAGAAAAACCCACAAATAGCATCAGCTGAAAAACAGGACTGTCTGAAAACTAGCGGTGTGGCTGTTTCAAGATGCACAATAAGGAGGCACTTCAAGAAAAATGGACTGCATAGTTGAGTCGCCAGAAGAAAGCCATTACTGCACAACGTATCTCACCTACCATACGCAAAACAAACAGCACAGAGACAAGCCTCAAAACTTCGGGAACAAGGTAATTTGGAATGATGAGACCAAATTGAACTTTTTTGGCCCCAACCATAAACGTTACATTTGGAGAGAATTCAACAAGGCCTATGATGAAAGGAACACCATTCCTACTGTAAAGCACAGAGGTAGATCGTTGATGTTTGAGGATGTGTGAGCTACAAAGGCACAGGAAAATTGGTCAAAGTAGAAGGAAAGATGAATGCAGCACGTTATCAGCAAATACTGGATGCAAATTTGTACTCATCAGCCCGGAACGTAATTTGACGTTCCAATATGACAACAATCCAAAACACAAGGCCAAGTCGACTTGTCATTGGCTATAGCAGAACAAAGTGAAGGTTCTGGAGTGACCATCTCAGTCTCCTGACCTCAATATCATTGAGCCATTCTGGGGAGATCTCAAGCGCACAATTCATGCTAGACAGCCCAGGAATTTACAGGAACTGGAGGCTTTTTGCCTATTAGAGAGGGCAGCTTTACCACCTGAGAAAATAAAGAACCTCATCCACAACTACCACAAAAGACTTCATGCTGTCATTGATGTTAGAGGGGTCAATACATGGTATTAAGAAATAGGGCATGTGAACTTTTGATCAGGGTTATTTTGATGTTTTTGGTTGTCATTATGACTTAAAAAGAGAAAACACAGTAGTTTGACAATAAATGGCTTCACTCAACCACTAGCTATGAGTGGAGAAAAAGTTTTGATGTTATCATTCATATTCTTTGAAAAAAGGCAAAGAAAGCAACAATTCTGCTGGGGTATGTAAACTTTTGAGCACAAATATATATTACCATAGTGGAATGGAATGTCTATGAAGTGCAAAGTTTGTAGTCACACCTATGCTTTGGTGCATGAGAAGGCTCAACAGCTTTTCTGTTACATGTCTGGATAGCAGACCCCAAAAAGGTATCTTTCTGCTTGAATGAATTTCTAGATTTTATGCAACAAACGATCCGAATGAGTTATAGTTATATATTTTAAAATGGTGTGATATATCCCCTCTTTGACATTTGATGCAGTGCTTCCTACAATGGGTATCACGGAGATTGGACCTGCAGTGGAGCTGCTATGTACATTAGAAATGGCTGAAATTGCAAGTAACTGATCCCTTCCATTTAACCAATTAGATGTCCCAGTTAATAGTGAGCATGGCATATGAATGGTTGTCAGAGAGAGGGTGCTCCCTCTGTCATCTTATTAAACTCCCAAGATGTCATTACAGGGTGCTAATAATTAGTGTTACACATATTACACTACTAAGCGGTATAAAAGTATTGACATCATGATAGCATAGTCTAATCCCCAGAGTTGGAGAAAAACAATGTAAAAAAACAGTTCAATGTTTAAAATTGTTTAAAAACAAAATAAAGTTTTCCTTCAAACCTAATAATTCTGTATTATGTTTAAAATCAAATTAACAAAAAAGACATTATTGGCTTTGCTGTGTTGATAATGACCCAAATAAAAACATTATTACATTATTTAAAAGGAACAAAATGCTATTAACCTGCAGATATGGGGTTAATCTTCAGGTTAATAGCGTTCTAAGCCTGCGTGGCGCTGACACTTAGACCCCGGCTGCTGGGAGGAAATATACTTTATTCCTTCCGGTAGAGTTCAGGCTTCAGTCACAGGGGTGGCGCTGGGGCGGGTTCAGACACCACTCAGTGTATAGAAAGCTAAGGCTGTAACTGCGCCCCTATCACTAACTGACAGCCAGTCCTAATGCTGAGCTGCTGTCAGTCAGTGCTGGTGGCGCAGTTAAACCACCGCTCCCTATACTGGTGGTGACTGAAAAGGTGCTCGCACCACTCCCTTGATTGAAACCTGAACGCTGCTTGGGGGAATAAAGTTTATTTCCTCCAGGGAGCGGGGGTCTAAGTGCCAGCTCCAGGCAGGGTTAGAATGCTATTAACCTGCAGATTGACCCTAGATCTACAGGTTAATAGGGTTTTTGTCATGTGACTGGTTCCCTTTAAGCCACCTTGATTGTATTTTTTTTCAGCTTGGAGCCTTTACACTATTTTGACGATGTGTGAATAGCCAAGACAGACCTCAAATGTGCTGTAAGGTGGCTAATGGTCGCATAGTCGATGGGAGGTATGTGTCGCAGAGATGGCTGCTCTCTGTGATGTAACTTGGAGTATTTTCTCTAGCGCATGAAAGCAATAAGAAGTTTGTTTGGTGCACCTGGTTCCCGGTTGCGGGTAGCTATGAGAGATGGCCGGGTCTGGCTACCCACATACCTCACCTCTGGGTGTGGTTACAGCCTATATAACGGAGGCTGCTGTTTGGCACATGGTCCGTGTGTTGGGAGGGAGAAGGCCTCCTGTGTGTTTGGCTCCACATTGATCCTGAGTACTGGACGCTAACCCAGCCTGTGTGCCCACAGGTTTGCGAAGCATATACCTGCTTAGGACCTGTTTACTTTTATTTTCCTGATCTAAAGACTGTTTGTTTTTCTGTTTGGCTTCTGCGTTTATGAAGCAATAAACCCACATGAACTTTAAAGGAACAAGACAGTCTTCCTCCCATTGCATCCAAATGAGTAAAACCCCTACAGTGCATAATGCTTTTTTATTTAAGGTACCTTCACACTGAACGATATCGCTAGCGATCCGTGACGTTGCAGCATCCTGGCTAGCGATATCGTTGAGTTTGACAGGCAGCAGCGATCAGGATCCTGCTGTGCCATCGTTGGTCGGAGCAGAAAGTCCAGAACTTTATTTCGTCGCTGGACTCCCGCAGACATCACTGAATCGGCGTGTGTGATGCCGATTCAGCGATGTCTTCACTGGTAACCAGGGTAAACATCGGGTTACTAAGCGCAGGGCCGCGCTTAGTAACCAGATGTTTACCCTGGTTACCAGCGTAAACGTAAAAAAAACAAACACTACATACTTACATTCCGGTGTCTGTCCCCCGGCGCTGTGCTTCCCTGCACTGCCGGCCAGAAAGCAGAGCACAGCGGTGACGTCACCGCTGTGCTTTCCGGCTGGCACTCACAGTCAGTGCAGAGAAGCACAGCGCCGGGGGACAGACACCGGAATGTAAGTATGTAATGTTTGTTTTCTTTACGTTTACCCGTGGTAACGCTGGTTACCAGGGGACTTCGCATAGTTGGTCGCTGGAGAGCGGTCTGTGTGACTGCTCTCCAGCGACCACACAGCGACGCTGCAGCGATCGGGATCGTTGTCTAGATCGCTGCAGCGTCGCTAAATGTGACGGTACCTTTACTCCTGAGCCCTGTTGTCTGTTCACCCATAGAGGAGTGTGTTTAGGAAGTATAACATTAATCATTTTCCATCATCTGAGTACAAAAATATTGGGAGGTGATACAGCATATACAGTATATGGAAAAAATTTCAATTTTCATTGCGCACACTTATTTTTGACAAACACTTTTCGGGTATTATGCAAACTACATTCCTAAATCAAATCCTTGAAAGGCTTTGTTTCTAAAATGGCACTACTTTTATGGGTTTTCCACTGTACTGTTATTTCAGGGCATTAACAAATGCAACATGGCACCAAAGAGCTATTCCAGCAAAATCTGGACGCTACAGAGGCAAAAAAATGCTCCATACCCCCTAAGCCCTGCTATGTACCCAAACAACAATTTACATCCACATTATGGGTGTTTTTACTCCTATTACTCTATGTCAAAATAAAAAAAATGCACTAAAACTATATGTAAAGAGAAGATACAATGTAATTTTTCATTCTTACACTACAATGCTAAAGAAAAATCAATGAAGCACTTGTGAAGATAAAATGCTCACAATACCCCTAGATCAGTAGCGTAGCTACTGGGGGGGCAGAGGAGGCCGTCGCCCCGGGCCCGGTCACATGAAGGGGCCCACTGGGAGCCAGGGCCACTTCTGTGACGAGGCAGATCACAGCATAGGAGCAGAGCAGTATAATGTCTGCTCCCGTCTGATGTCTGCACGCTGCTAGCACAGTGTCCGGCTGCAGTCTCCCCCCTGCAGTGAATGGTGTCGTCTGTCTGACCTGATCATGAAGCTTTTCCTGGGAAAATACTAAAACCCTATGTGACATATTTGTCTATACCTATGCCTATGGTAGATTTTACCTATGCCTATGGTAGATTTTACCTATGCCTATGGTAGATTTTTTTAGTCACATTTGTCTGTATCTATGCCTATGTATTTGTCTATACCTATGGTAGATTTTTTAGTCATATTTTTCTATACCAATGGTAGATTTTTTACAGTGTGCGGGAAATCAGCGATTCCGCAAAATTAATGAACATGTTTTTTTTTCGGAAAAAAATCGCAACATTTGCACAAGTTTTGCGGATTTAAATTGAAATGATTGGGAACCATATGTAAGCGTTTTTTTCATGTTTTTACTGAACGTGTGCACATAGCCTTACAACTCCCTTCTCTGTGTACCTGAACTGAGAGAGGGAGGGGGATGTTTTGAATGAGATAATATTAAGGCTAGGTTCTCATTTCGTTTTCGGGTGAGCGCTAACAGACAGCGTTGCACGGCGAAATTAACGCCGTGCAACGCGTCCGTTAGCGCTCCCATTGCCAGCAATCTTAAAGCGCATTGCTAGTGCGTGCCATTTTCGGCACGCGCTAGCGATCTGCCATTCTTTTGTGGCGCGCCTCAGATGCTGCTTGCAGCTAGCGCTAGCGGGGACGTTTAACGCGACCCCTAAAAAGACATTGCGTTAGCGCAATCCGCTAGCGCTTAGCGCTAAACGGATTGCCGTAACGCAATGAGAACCTAGCCTAATATTGTCTACCTTGAGATAGTTTATAAACCCTCCTCTCACACATCCAGTACCCTAGCAACCACAGAATGCAGAGTAAGTGGACATGCTGGCTGGGGCATATCTGAAGTCAAGCTGCAGCACCAGGCTCTCCCATCATCACTTTGGGAAGTATTACGAATAACGGTTTTGAGCTCCGTTTTTTTTATTGGAATATGTTCATATTAGTACAACAACGTTATCTTCCAAGTTTCATTAGGATCTTTTTAGGGATTCAGTCTTTATGCGCCATATTCTTCCATACCTATGCCTAGCGTGTTATCACAGTTGGAAACGGAAAAATGGTTTTGAGCTCCATTTTTTTTATTGGAATTAGTTTATATTAGTTCAACAACGTTATCTTCCAAGTTTCATTAGGATCTTTTTAGGGATTCAGTCTTTATGCGCCATATTCTGCCATACCTATGCCTAGTGTGTTATCACGGTTGGAAACGGAAAAACGGTTTTGAGCTCCGGTTTTTTTTATTGGAATATGTTCATATTAGTACAACAACGTTATCTTCCAAGTTTCATTAAGATCTTTTTAGGGATTCAGTCTTTATGCGCCATATTCTTCCATACCTATGCCTAGTGTGCTATCACGGTTGGAAACGGAAAAACGGTTTTGAGCTCCGTTTTTTTTATTGGAATAAATTCATATTAGTACAACAACGTTATCTTCCAAGTTTCATTAGGATCTTTTTAGGGATTCAGTCTTTATGCGCCATATTCTGCCATACCTATGCCTAGTGTGTTATCACAGTTGGAAACGGAAAAACGGTTTTGAGCTCCGATTTTTTTATTGGAATATGTTCATATTAATACAACAACGTTATCTTCCAAGTTTCATTAGGATCTTTTTAGGGATTCAGTCTTTATGCGCCATATTCTGCCATACCTATGCCTAGTGTGTTATCACGGTTGGAAACGGAAAAACGGTTTTGAGCTCCGTTTTTTTTATTGCAATTAGTTCATATTAGTACAACAACGTTATCTTCCAAGTTTCATTAGGATCTTTTCAGGGATTCAGTCTTTATGCGCCATATTCTGCCATACCTATGCCTAGTGTGTTATCACGGTTGGAAACGGAAAAACGGTTTTGAGCTCCGTTTTTTTTTATTGGAATAAGTTCATATTAGTACAACAACGTTATCTTCCAAGTTTCATTAGGATCTTTTTAGGGATTCAGTCTTTATGCGCCATATTCTTCCATACCTATGCCTAGTGTGCTATCACGGTTGGAAACGGAAAAACGGTTTTGAGCTCCGTTTTTTTTATTGGAATAAATTCATATTAGTACAACAACGTTATCTTCCAAGTTTCATTAGGATCTTTTTAGGGATTCAGTCTTTATGCGCCATATTCTGCCATACCTATGCCTAGTGTGTTATCACAGTTGGAAACGGAAAAACGGTTTTGAGCTCCGATTTTTTTATTGGAATATGTTCATATTAATACAACAACGTTATCTTCCAAGTTTCATTAGGATCTTTTTAGGGATTCAGTCTTTATGCGCCATATTCTGCCATACCTATGCCTAGTGTGTTATCACGGTTGGAAACGGAAAAACGGTTTTGAGCTCCGTTTTTTTTATTGCAATTAGTTCATATTAGTACAACAACGTTATCTTCCAAGTTTCATTAGGATCTTTTCAGGGATTCAGTCTTTATGCGCCATATTCTGCCATACCTATGCCTAGTGTGTTATCACGGTTGGAAACGGAAAAACGGTTTTGAGCTCCGTTTTTTTATTGGAATTAGTTCATATTAGTACAACAACATTATCTTCCAAGTTTCATTAGGATCTTTTTAGGGATTCAGTCTTTATGCGCCATATTCTGCCATACCTATGCCTAGTGTGTTATCACGGTTGGAAACGGAAAAACGGTTTTGAGCTCCGTTTTTTTTAATTGGAATAAGTTCATATTAGTACAACAACGTTATCTTCTAAGTTTCATTAGGATCTTTTTAGGGATTCAGTCTTTATGCGCCATATTCTTCCATACCTATGCCTCCAGTGTTATCATGGTTGGAAACGGAATAACGGTTTTGAGCTCCGTTTTTTTTATTGGAATTAGTTCATATTAGTACAAGAACGTTATCTTCCAAGTTTCATTAGGATCTTTTTAGGGATTCAGTCTTTATGCGCCATATTCTGCCATACCTATGCCTACAGTGTTATCATGGTTGGAAACGGAAAAACGGTTTTGAGCTCCGTTTTTTTTATTGGAATATGTTCATATTAGTACAACAACATTATCTTTCAAGTTTCATTAGGATCTTTTTAGGGATTCAGTCTTTATGCGCCATATTCTGCCATACCTATGCCTAGTGTGTTATCACGGTTGGAAACGGAAAAACGGTTTTGAGCTCCGTTTTTTTTATTGGAATAAGTTCATATTAGTACAACAGCGTTATCTTCCAAGTTTCATTAGGATCTTTTTAGGGATTCAGTCTTTATGCGCCATATTCTGCCATACCTATGCCTAGTGTGGTATCATGGTTGGAAACGGAATAACGGTTTTGAGCTCCGTTTTTTTTATTGGAATATGTACATATTAGTACAACAACATTATCTTCCAAGTTTCATTAGGATCTTTTTAGGGATTGAGTCTTTATGCGCCATTTTCTGCCATACCTATGCCTACAGTGTTATCACGGTTGGAAACGGAAAAACGGTTTTTAGCTTCGTTTTTTTTATTGGAATATGTTCATATTAGTACAACAACGTTATCTTCCAAGTTTCATTAGGATCTTTTTAGGGATTCAGTCTTTATGCGCCATATTCTTCCATACCTATGCCTAGTGTGTTATCACGGTTGGAAACGGAAAAACGGTTTTGAGCTCCGTTTTTTTAATTGGAATAAGTTCATATTAGTACAACAACATAGTAACATAGTAACATAGTAACATAGTTAGTAAGGCCGAAAAAAGACATTTGTCCATCCAGTTCAGCCTATATTCCATCATAATAAATGCCCAGATCTACGTCCTTCTACAGAACCTAATTGTATGACACAATATTGTTCTGCTCCAGGAAGACATCCAGGCCTCTCTTGAACCCCTCGACTGAGTTCGCCATCACCACCTCCTCAGGCAAGCAATTCCAGATTCTCACTGCCCTAACAGTAAAGAATCCTCTTCTATGTTGGTGGAAAAACCTTCTCTCCTCCAGACGCAAAGAATGCCCCCTTGTGCCCGTCACCTTCCTTGGTATAAACAGATCCTCAGCGAGATATTTGTATTGTCCCTTTATATACTTATACATGGTTATTAGATCGTCCCTCAGTCGTCTTTTTTCTAGACTAAATAATCCTAATTTCGCTAATCTATCTGGGTATTGTAGTTCTCCCATCCCCTTTATTAATTTTGTTGCCCTCCTTTGTACTCTCTCTAGTTCCATTATATCCTTCCTGAGCACTGGTGCCCAAAACTGGACACAGTACTCCATGTGCGGTCTAACTAGGGATTTGTACAGAGGCAGTATAATGCTTTCATCATGTGTATCCAGACCTCTTTTAATGCACCCCATGATCCTGTTTGCCTTGGCAGCTGCTGCCTGGCACTGGCTGCTCCAGGTAAGTTTATCATTAACTAGGATCCCCAAGTCCTTCTCCCGGTCAGATTTACCCAGTGGTTTCCCATTCAGTGTGTAATGGTGATATTGATTCCTTCTTCCCATGTGTATAACCTTACATTTATCATTGTTAAACCTCATCTGCCACCTTTCAGCCCAAGTTTCCAACTTATCCAGATCCATCTGTAGCAGAATACTATCTTCTCTTGTATTAACTGCTTTACATAGTTTTGTATCATCTGCAAATATTGATATTTTACTGTGTAAACCTTCTACCAGATCATTAATGAATATGTTGAAGAGAACAGGTCCCAATACTGACCCCTGCGGTACCCCACTGGTCACAGCGACCCAGTTAGAGACTATACCATTTATAACCACCCTCTGCTTTCTATCACTAAGCCAGTTACTAACCCATTTACACACATTTTCCCCCAGACCAAGCATTCTCATTTTGTGTACCAACCTCTTGTGCGGCACGGTATCAAACGCTTTGGAAAAATCGAGATATACCACGTCCAATGACTCACCGTGGTCCAGCCTATAGCTTACCTCTTCATAAAAACTGATTAGATTGGTTTGACAGGAGCGATTTCTCATAAACCCATGCTGATATGGAGTTAAACAGTTATTCTCATTGAGATAATCCAGAATAACATCCCTCAGAAACCCTTCAAATATTTTACCAACAATAGAGGTTAGACTTACTGGCCTATAATTTCCAGGTTCACTTTTAGAGCCCTTTTTGAATATTGGCATCACATTTGCTATGCGCCAATCCTGCGGAACAGACCCTGTCGCTATAGAGTCCCTAAAAATAAGAAATAATGGTTTATCTATTACATTACTTAGTTCTCTTAGTACTCGTGGGTGTATGCCATCCGGACCCGGAGATTTATCTATTTTAATCTTATTTAGCCGGTTTCGCACCTCTTCTTGGGTTAGATTGGTGACCCTTAATATAGGGTTTTCATTGTTTCTTGGGATTTCACCTAGCATTTCATTTTCCACTGTGAATACCGTGGAGAAGAAGGTGTTTAATATGTTAGCTTTTTCCTCGTCATCTACAACCATTCTTTCCTCACTATTTTTTAAGGGGCCTACATTTTCAGTTTTTATTCTTTTACTATTGATATAGTTGAAGAACAGTTTGGGATTAGTTTTACTCTCCTTAGCAATGTGCTTCTCTGTTTCCTTTTTGGCAGCTTTAATTAGTTTTTTAGATAAAGTATTTTTCTCCCTATAGTTTTTTAGAGCTTCAATGGTGCCATCCTGCTTTAGTAGTGCAAATGCTTTCTTTTTACTGTTAATTGCCTGTCTTACTTCTTTGTTTAGCCACATTGGGTTTTTCCTATTTCTAGTCCTTTTATTCCCACAAGGTATAAACCGCTTACACTGCCTATTTAGGATGTTCTTAAACATTTCCCATTTATTATCTGTATTCTTATTTCTGAGGATATTGTCCCAGTCTACCAGATTAAGGGCATCTCTAAGCTGGTCAAACTTTGCCTTCCTAAAGTTCAGTGTTTTTGTGACTCCCTGACAAGTCCCCCTAGTGAAAGACAGGTGAAACTGTACAATATTGTGGTCGCTATTTCCTAGATGCCCGACCACCTGCAGATTTGTTATTCTGTCAGGTCTATTAGATAGTATTAGGTCTAAAAGTGCTGCTCCTCTGGTTGGATTCTGCACCAATTGTGAAAGATAATTTTTCTTGGTTATTAGCAGAAACCTGTTGCCTTTATGGGTTTCACAGGTTTCTGTTTCCCAGTTAATATCCGGGTAGTTAAAGTCCCCCATAACCAGGACCTCATTATGGGTTGCAGCTTCATCTATCTGCTTTAGAAGTAGACTTTCCATGGTATCTGTTATATTTGGGGGTTTGTAACAGACCCCAATGAGAATTTTGTTACCATTTTTCCCTCCATGAATTTCGACCCATATGGACTCGACATCCTCATTTCCTTCGCTAATATCCTCCCTTAAAGTGGACTTTAGACAAGACTTTACATAGAGACAAACCCCTCCTCCTCTCCGATTTTTACGATCCTTTCTAAACAGACTGTAACCCTGTAAGTTAACTGCCCAGTCATAGCTTTCATCTAACCATGTCTCGGTTATTCCCACTATGTCAAAGTTACCTGTAGATATTTCTGCTTCTAGTTCTTCCATCTTGTTTGTCAGGCTTCTGGCATTTGCGAGCATGCAGTTTAGAGGATTTTGTTTTGTTCCAATCTCCTCGCTGTGGATTGTTTTAGAAATGTTCTTACCTCCCTTCTGAGTATGTTTTCCTGGATCTTCTTTGTTCGAGTCTAATGTTTTTCTTCCTGTCCCCTCTTCTTCTAGTTTAACGCCCTCCTGATGAGTGTAGCGAGTCTTCTGGCGAATGTGTGTTTCTTCTCCAACGTTATCTTCCAAGTTTCATTAGGATCTATTTAGGGATTCAGTCTTTATGCGCCATATTCTTACATACCTATGCCTCCAGTGTTATCATGGTTGGAAACGGAATAACGGTTTTGAGCTCCGTTTTTTTATTGGAATTAGTTCATATTAGTACAACAACGTTATCTTCCAAGTTTCATTAGGATCTTTTTAGGGATTCAGTCTTTATGCGCCATATTCTGCCATACCTATGCCTAGTGTGGTATCATGGTTGGAAACGGAATAACGGTTTTGAGCTCCGTTTTTTTTATTGGAATATGTTCATATTAGTACAACAACATTATCTTCCAAGTTTCATTAGGATCTTTTTAGGGATTGAGTCTTTATGCGCCATTTTCTGCCATACCTATGCCTACAGTGTTATCACGGTTGGAAACGGAAAAAAGGTTTTGAGCTTCGTTTTTTTTATTGGAATATGTTCATATTAGTACAACAACGTTATCTTCCAAGTTTCATTAGGATCTTTTTAGGGATTGAGTCTTTATGCGCCATATTCTGCCATACCTATGCATATGGTAGTTTTTTTTTCTAAAGTTGAATTTTTTGAATCTATTTTTCCTTTCCACTTCACTCTATTTAAAAATAAATTAGCGGAGGTTAAACTTTAATTGTGTTTTCAACAAGGCAAACCCATACAATTCTATATATATACTGGACCCGTTGAAGCACATACCGTGCGAAACGGCCGTCGTCCAGACTCCACCTCCGCACCCTCCTGCAGACCTGATGTCCTAACGGATGTTTTATATATTTTTCTCCAATAAAGAGCACGATTACACAGCTTCAAAAGGTTGAGTGCCGCACTGTGTTCTTTTCTTGTTTCATTTAATTTACTGTGGATTGCTTATCAGTGCAGAGCACCGCACACCCAGAGCAGTCGTGCCACCTGTGTGTTTTTCGGATATCCTTCAAAGAGTCAAGGTCCATACTGATTTGTGCTTCTCTAATGCCGTCCACTGTAACATTCTGTGTCTTGGTTGTAAAATTTCTATATAGTAACTTTAAATTTGAAATAAACACTGAATCCCTAAAAAGATCCTAATGAAACTTGGAAGATAACGTTGTTGTACTAATATGAACATATTCTAATTAAAAAAACGGAGCTCAAAACCGTTTTTCCGTTTCCAACCGTGATAACACACTAGGCATAGGTATGGAAGAATATGGCGCATAAAGACTGAATCCCTAAAAAGATCCTAATGAAACTTGGAAGATAACGTTGTTGTACTAATATGAACTTATTCCAATAAAAAAAACGGAGCTCAAAACCGTTATTCCGTTTCCAACCGTGATAACACACTAGGCATAGGTATGGCAGAATATGGCGCATAAAGACTGAATCCCTAAAAAGATCCTAATGAAACTTGGAAGATAACGTTATTGTACTAATATGAACATATTCCAATAAAAAAAACAGAGCTCAAAACCGTTATTCCGTTTCCAACCGTGATAACACACTAGGCATAGGTATGGAAGAATATGGCGCATAAAGACTGAATCCCTAAAAAGATCCTAATGAAACTTGGAAGATAACGTTGTTGTACTAATATGAACATATTCCAATTAAAAAAACGGAGCTCAAAACCGTTTTTCCGTTTCCAACCGTGATAACACTGTAGGCATAGGTATGGCAGAATATGGCGCATAAAGACTGAATCCCTAAAAAGATCTTAATGAAACTTGGAAGAAAACGTTGTTGTACTAATATGAACATATTCCAATAAAAAAACGGAGCTCAAAACCGTTATTTCGTTTCCAACCGTGATAACACACTAGGCATAGGTATGGCAGAATATGGCGCATAAAGACTGAATCCCTAAAAAGATCCTAATAAAACTTGGAAGATAACGTTGTTGTACTAATATGAACTTATTCCAATAAAAAAACGGAGCTCAAAACCGTTTTTTCAATTCCAACCGTGATAACACACTAGGCATAGGTATGGAAGAATATGGCGCATAAAGACTGAATCCCTAAAAAGATCCTAATGAAACTTGGAAGATAACGTTGTTGTACTAATATGAACATATTCCAATAAAAAAAATGGAGCTCAAAACCGTTTTTCCATTTCCAACTGTGATAACACTGTAGGCATAGGTATGGAAGAATATGGCGCATAAAGACTGAATCAATAAAAAGATCCTAATGAAACTTGGAAGATAATGTTGTTGTATTAATATGAACATATTCCAATAAAAAAAACGGAGCTCAAAACCGTTTTTCCGTTTCCAACTGTGATAACACGCTAGGCATAGGTATGGCAGAATATGGCGCATAAAGACTGAATCCCTAAAAAGATCCTAATGAAACTTGGAAGATAACGTTGTTGTACTAATATGAACTTATTCCAATAAAAAAAACGGAGCTCAAAACCGTTTTTCCGTTTCCAACCATGATAACACTGTAGGCATAGGTATGGCAGAATATGGCGCATAAAGACTGAATCCCTAAAAAGATCCTAATGAAACTTGGAAGATAACGTTGTTGTACTAATATGAACTAATTCCAATAAAAAAAACGGAGCTCAAAACCGTTTTTCCGTTTCCAACCGTGATAACACTGTAGGCATAGGTATGGCAGAATATGGCTCATAAAGACTGAATCCCTAAAAGGATCTTAATGCAACTTGGAAGATAACGTTGTTGTACTAATATGAACTTATTCCAATAAAAAAACGGAGCTCAAAACCGTTTTTCCGTTTCCAACCGTGATAGCACACTAGGCATAGGTATGGAAGAATATGGCGCATAAAGACTGAATCCCTAAAAAGATCCTAATGAAACTTGGAAGATAACGTTGTTGTACTAATATGAACTTATTCCAATAAAAAAACGGAGCTCAAAACCGTTTTTCCGTTTCCAACCGTGATAACACACTAGGCATAGGTATGGCAGAATATGGCGCATAAAGACTGAATCCCTAAAAACATCCTAATGAAACTTGGAAGATAACGTTGTTGTACTAATATGAACTAATTCCAATAAAAAAAACGGAGCTCAAAACCGTTTTTCCGTTTCCAACCGTGATAACACTGTAGGCATAGGTATGGAAGAATATGGCGCATAAAGACTGAATCCCTAAAAAGATCTTAATGAAACTTGGAAGATAACGTTGTTGTACCAATATGATCTTATTCCAATAAAAAAAACGGAGCTCAAAACCGTTATTCCGTTTCCAAAAAATTTAACCCCTACATTCATGTATTGCAACTTTATGTCAAATAAATACATATGTAAATAAATTGGTTACTCTGCTAAATTAAGAAAATGAAATGGTAAAAAAAAAATCTAAAATAGGCATAGGTATAGATGAATACGACTAAAATATCTACCATAGGCATAAGTTAATTTGGCACATAGGGTTTTAGTATGCACCCTTTTCCTGGCTGCAGTTTTCTTCACTCTGTGCAGTGTGCATGCTGGGATTGGCTCAGGCACGCTGGGTCCTAGTGCCTACCTGCATTTCACTTACTTCCTGGTCCTGCCTGCAGTGCAAACTTTATCAGTAAGTGGGGATGAAACTTATTAGATTTATTAAATTCAGGTATGTCACTGTGAGACCATTGGGGTATTGTGGGGGCTGAAAGTGAGTGAGGGGGACAGGGTACTGGGGGGTGAATGTGAGACCATGGGGGTATTGTGGGGGAGGGGAGACAGGGCACTGGGGGGTGAATGTGAGATCATTTGGGGGTTGTGAGGGCAGAAGGTGGGTAAGGTGGGGCAGGGCACTGAGGGGTGGATGTGAGATGATGGGGGTATTGGGGCTGAAGTGGGGGAGGTCACTGGGGGCTGAATATTATAATGTTTTGTTATGTTATTATATGTACTCCATCACATGTAATATTTGCTGTCTGGGGAGGCTGGAGATTGGGGGTGGGGAGGGTGGGGGGTTAGGGGGCTTTTGATACGTACCACCTGGGTCTTTTATGAGAATTAGTATACGAAGCCCCCATATAGTAACCAAGAGCTGCGTCACATTTACAGCACCACTCCACCATTATTTTTTATTTCACTGCTGGAGCGGTGCTGAAAATCCACGTCCGCTGCCCCCAGTCTGATTCTTACCTTCTGGCGTCTTCATCTGTTTTTGTCTCCGCTCGGCTCCGTCTCCTGCAGTTTGTGACCTGTCCGTGCCCCAGTGCTTCATGGTGCAGCGCAGAGGTCACTAATCCATGTGAGTCTATGAGAGCCTCGTTCTGGCCTCTTTCTCACTCTCAGGCTATGTGCACACGTTGCGGATTGGCCACTGCGGATTCGCAGCAGTTTTCCGTCTGGTTTACAGTACCATGTAATCCTATGGAAAACCAAATCCGCAGTGCACATGGTGCGGAAAATATCGCGCGGAAATGCTGCATTGTATTTTCCGTAGCATGTCAGTTCTTTTTGCAGATTCCGCAGCATTTTACACCTGCTCCTGTATAGGAATCAGCAGGTGTAAAAATGCATGTGAAATCTGAACAAAAAACAGGAAATCCGCGGTAATTCCGCACACGAATCCGCAACAAGTGCACATAGCCTCATAGTCTTACATTGAGCGCTTGTGACATAACTTCTAACTTCTGGCAAGTCAGAAGCTGCGCTCATAAGTTTGAGCAGCGGCACTGCAGCAGTGCCACAAAATAGTGAATATGCTGGAGGATGAGTAAATGACCGGGACATCCAAATCATGACAGGGAGCTGTGAGTCCATTACAATGTGTATAAGGAAGCTGTGGGCTCTTCATACTGTGTGTAAGGAAGCTGCGGGCTCATCATACTGTGTATAAGGGAGCTGCGGGCAAATCATACTGTGTATAAGGGAGCTGTGGGCCCATCACACTGTGTATAAGGGAGCTGTGGGCCCATCATACTGTGTATAAGAGAGCTGTGGGCCCATCACACTGTGTATAAGGGAGCTGTGGGCCCATCATACTGTGTATAGGGAACTGTGGGGGACATTATACTGTTTGATAGGAGCTACAGGCCCATCATACTGTGTATAGGGAACTGTGAAGGCATATTGTGCATATGGGAGCTGTTGGCCCATTACACTGTATATAGGGGAGCTCTGGGGGGCATTATACTTTCTATAGTGGAGTTCTGTCAGCATTATACTGTGTATAGGGGAGCATTGGGCTCATACTATACTGCGGGTCCATCATACTGTATAAGTGAGCTGCGGGCCCATCACACTGTGTATACGGGAGCTGCGGGTCCATCATACTGTGTATAAGGGAGCTGCAGGCCAATCATACTATATATAAGGAAGCTACGGGTCCATCACACTGTGTAAAAGGGAGCTGCGGGCCAATCATACTGTGTATAAGGGAGCTGTGGGCCCATCACACTGTGTATAAGGGAGCTGCGGGCCAATCATACTGTGTATAAGAGAGCTGTGGGCCCATCATACTGTGTTTGAGGGAGCTGTGGGCCCATCAAACTGTGTATAAGGGAGCTGTGGGCCCATCACACTGTGTATAAGGGAGCTGTGGGCCCATCACACTGTGTATAAGGGAGCTGCGGGCCCATCACACTGTGTATAAGGGAGCTGTGGGCCCATCACACTGTGTATAAGGGAGCTGTGGGCCCCTCATACTGTTTATAAGGGAGCTGCGGGCCCCTTATACTGTGTATAAGGGAGCTGTGAGTCCATCATACTGTGTATAAGGAAGCTGTGAGTCCATCATACTGTGTATAAGGAAGCTGTGGCCCCATCATACTGTGTATAAGGGAGCTGTGAGTCCATCATACTGTGTATAAGGAAGCTGTGCACACATCATACTGTGTATAAGGGAGCTGTGGGCCCATCATACTGTGTATAAGGGAGCTGCGGGCCCATCATACTGTGTATAAAGGAGCTGTGGGCCCATCATACTGTGTATAAGGAAGCTGTGGGCCCATCATACTGTGTATAGGGAACTGTGGGGGACATCATACTGTTTGATAGGAGCTGCAGGCCCATCATACTGTGTATAGGGATCTGTGAAGGCATATTGTGCATATGGGAGCTGTTGGCCCATTACACTGTATATAGGGGAGCTCTGGGGGGCATTATACTTTCTATAGTGGAGTTCTGTCAGCATTATACTGTGTATAGGGGAGCCTTGGGCTCATACTATCTATAGGGGAGCAGTGGGATCATACTGTGTAGAGGGGAGCAGTGGGAACATCATACGGTGTATTGGGGAGTTATAGAATCATACTGGGTTTAGGGGAGCTGTGGGGGCCTTATACTGTGTATATGGAAGCTTTAAGCTCAACATACTGTGTATAATGGAGCAGTACATGGGGGAACTTAAGGGACATTATTAAATGTAAAGTGGGCACTTAAGCATCATTGTTATAGGGGCACTCAGAGTATTGTGACCATCAAAGTTGCATATGGTCACAATATGGCGGTAAAGTCAATGTTCGTATTTGTATATAGATTTATTTTCAATAACAGCGCGGTCATATTCTGAGGTTCCACTATATTTACAATTAGAGTGCGCAACCATAGCTGTAATCAGGGTTAGCTGGTTAGGGGCCCACTCAGATGTTTCGCCCCCCCCTAAGTTGAAACCTTAGCTACGCCTCTGCCCTAGATAAATTCCTGCTGGTGTGCAATGTCTAATTTGGGTCACACGAGACCCAGAAGACCCAGTGCCGACATTACTGGAACGGCACCCGTAAGGTGGAATGTTTTTTTTTTACTTTACTAGAACATGTAAGAAGGGGTTGTCCTAGGTAGTGGATAACCCTTAAAGATTTTAGGCAGTGTATATCTACAGCACATTAACTGTGAATAGCAAAATGATGATAATTACAGTTAGAATAATCTATACAAATTTCTCCAGCCTTAACCCTGCTGTTTTGTTCGCATTTACTATACACTTGTAGTGTTCCGGGTCACTATGACCCGGCTTATTAAACCTTGATTTTAGACACTAACTCCATTTTTTTATATACTTTTTGCTTACTAGACTGTTTGTGAACATGTTTGGTAGTAAAAAAAAAGAAAAATGAACTAGAAATCTTTTTTTTTTGTATTTATTCTGAAAAAACAGATCCATCCAATGAGCAAAACGAAAATAGAAAACTATACATATTTTGTAAAAAAAAAAAAAAAATCAAATCAAACATTTTGTGATAAAAAATTAAAGATAATAAACATTACAATGTGAATATATTTACATGATCATATAAATTTACGGATTCTTGCATGAAAAACAATACACATGATTTTTGCATAGAAATGTTTTACAGCCAGAACATGTTATACTCGTCTTGTTGTCACAAGTAGAAGGGCAATAGCTGCATCTTTTTCTTTTGATGCCGGAAGAGGCCATGGGGGTAGAAGCACACAGCTGCTCTCCAAAGAAACTGAAAGGTAACATGTCTGGGCTAGCATATGTGTACTGATAAGAGCAGAGAAGATAAGAACCCTTCTGAAAACAAGCAGATAAGCCAGGAAGACAGACTTATTTAGCAAAAAAAATTATTTGCAAGACTTTACAGCTCAGCTTTACAAAAAAAAAACATCTTAGACAGCGCGTTCTGAGCAGTCCGTTCTGCGCATAATATACACGTGTAGTGCACACCTAGTGATCTCTCCGGATGCACTCTACATTTTAGAATAGACTGCGCACCAAAAATAATCAATATAAAGCCATTTTTATGGTGCGCAGATCTCAATGCATACCTCCGGTAGAGCGTGTGTACGACCCCATTGAAATAATTTAGGAAATAAATCAATTGATATACAATAGTAGATGCAATAAATAGACCCAACTGAGGTTAAAACTCCTTTATTTCACTGAAAATATGGCCTCACAGCTGTAAAAAACGATGTCGGGTCACTATGACCCGAACACAACAAGTGTAACTTTTTGCGTGTAGCAAAAAGTAACCAAAAAAAAAAAAATACTCATAGGTAGGTCCCCCCAAATGAGGAAAAGTCAAGGAGTCTTAAGTCTTATAGACTTACAGAAAAAAATCTACAGGGCCGCAAAAAGTCTGTTCGGGTCACTATGACCCGAACAGAACAGCAGGGTTAAAGAAAAATAATGACACATAAAATTTTCTTTATGGACAGGGAAAAAGTACTCTATATTGACAGACTGTCCTGCAGAATTTCTGGACCCTCCTAAAAACAAAGAAATGCCACAAAAATTATGATTATTTCCAAATGTGAAACCAGGGTGAATGAGAGGGGCTTTGATGAAGTTCTAACGTGCCCAGCAAATACCATCTACCTGGCGTGTGCAATGGCCTTTTTCCCTTTCTGTCCATTCCAACCTTTCTTAGTCCTCTTGATTATATGTGTCTCTATGCACTAAGGCGGAAATTGTCCCATTTATTGTAGAAGTCTCTAGTCCACCCAGTTTTTTTTTATACATTCTTGAACAAGTAAGAGCATATTCGAATTACAGTTTTTCTTGTCCATGTGATGTGCGCTTCCAAAACAGGTGGCACAAAAACTCCTAAAATCTAATTTATTCACACATTCTGTTGTTTGTTCTTTGGTGTGTGTCAATGCAGTAAAGTATTCCTGATTATGAGATAGTCAAAAAGATAAAAAAATAAAAATATTTTCTTAACAAGGTATTCAATGACAATTTATTTGATCTTATTTTCCAAAAATAAAATGCTATTGTGAGAAAACATTTTAAGACAACACTCGACAAGCTTTAATAATTATAAAACGCAGATTATTGAAAATGTCAAAACTTTATTGTACAAATAATTACAGAATGATGTTTTGTCAGAGTGTTAAGCCTTTCTGCCCAATCTTCTTTATATCATCCTCTTTTCTGTGATATTCTTTGCTCATTTCCACCAGAATTAAAGTTGTTCATGAATAACACATCCGTGCTGTGACCTTCAAGCTATACAAAGAAACAATACATGATGTTAGTTTAGGTAATTTTTATTTTTTCTTACAATGGTTTGTATTAAAGAAGTTTTCCTCTATTTGGACAACTTCTTGTTTTACCCTACGCTTGTCCCCCATAAAATAATATAGCCTATACTCACCTGCCGTGCTGTCTCTATACCCAAGGTGTCGGCAGTCGGTCTCCTGGGGCTCCTGTGCTCTTGTTGTCACACGTGACATGGGCATCCAATCAGCGCAGGTGTCACTGTCCCCGGAGCCTTATCGAATTGAGCATGAGGAGGAAGTCCGAGATCAGCTGCAGACCAGACTTCCTCTTCATGTCAATTTGTCTGAAGGCAGGTACAATGAAACCATCTCTGGTTGCCAGCGTCACGTGTCACAACAACTGCATGGGAACCCTGGGAGATTGAATGCCGATACCGCGGGAACAGCGCCCACATGGGAAGTGAGTATAAGCTTTATTATTTTATGGGGACAAACATTTTGATTAAGAAGGGGTTGTCCTAGTAAAGGACAACCCCTAAACTCTATTACATAATTTTCACATTACAAACTAATGGAAAAAAAACAATAAACTTTTAGATTTTAGTCCCAGTAGACCACACAGATTTGAATTTGTCACTCTGAGCAACTCAGGTGTCCTACTCATTCTGGATCAGGGTTGCACAACCCGCAGAACAGGGGGCCACATGGCTCGCCGTTCTGGTATGTCATTCTGTGAAGTCTTCTACCATTTGGTTAAATAAATACTTGCTTGTGCATTGCTGTTTGCATGTAATTTATATATCAAAGAAAAGCAGGATGTAACAGTCATCTGTGTCCCCCATAAATGGGGTCTTTTCCCCCTTATTTGTCACTCCAGAAAGATGGATGAGTTTTACAGTTGGCCATCTACAGTATGCTTGTGGTTATCTACATTGTATTCTATGGCATTTAAGTTTACAATAAGGAAAGAACATTCACACAAGACCTCTCCCTCTCCTGTGTGATAACTGGAGGTAAAGGGGTCCTAAATTATTCCCATAGGTGCTAACGTCACGGCAACAATGTAGTAAATCCCTTATGTGCCCACTGTCCATTTGCTCTTCGGGCATGCACACTGACTCTGGGTGTACAGCCCCAGCTCCATGTCAGTTGTGCGCATGCGCCGGAGCCACTCTAAGTCAGTGGCTAGATGAAGCATGAGCACGAACACTATGTGCGCTGCTGTGTCCCCTCCACTCTGCTCTCTGTATATCAGAGGTTATGTGGGACTCATGCTCTATGTCAGAGACTATGTGTAGGGAGGCTATGTGGGGGCTCAGACTATGTAGGAAGGCTTTGTGGGGCTCACACTATATATTTGGAATCTATGTGGGGCTAACCCTGTATATAAAAGGCTATGTGGGGGTTCATACTGTATAAAGGGGGCTATGTTGGGGCTCATAGTATATAGGAGGCTATGGGGGCTCATACTATCTAAAGCGGGCTGTGTGTGTGGGCTCATATGATATATAGGGGGTGTCAACATACTTTATTCTGCTCAATATTAAGTGATACAATATTAATATAAATTATATTTAATATGTTAATATTGGGCAGAACTAATTTCAGTCTATTGGACCCTCCACAACAGTCATGGTCTCTCATGTGGCCCTTCGGGAGAAGCACCGGCCCCCATCCCTGTTCTACATCATAGTATTTATAGGCCATATTAATTAAGCTACTATTACATATTAAGTAGTTGTAATATTATTTTCTCTACTATCCCATATTATTCCATCAATCAATTCCCACACAACTGAATCTGTTTTTCAATTCTATGTAGTGCTTTACACTTACACCTGTCTTTCCCTGAGGTATATTCTCATTGTGGTTTGACTGCTGTAGTCTGTTAGCGCAGCAGCCATTGATTGTGGTGTAGTTAATAATCCTGTTCACACAGTGCATATGAAAAGCATTTCATTAGGTTAATGTACATTATTGGTAATGGCAAATAATTCTTTAAACACATCTATTGGTTTTCTTTAAAGGCAATCGGGTAATCAGAAAATGCCTATTGTTTAAATCAGGTTTTGGTGATTTTTTTTTTTCTTCATTTTTTGCAATTTTTAATCCATATTTCAATATTTTTTTATTTTGTTAGCAATTGTTATTCACAAAAAATATAATTTACAAAAGTAGAAAGACATTGCACATAATGTCACACACAAAGGCCTAACCTCCTAGCTATCACTTCTGGTAAAGCCATGTGGCTCCCACATAGACGTGTACAAATTTAAATAGAGGCACAACTGAACTGGGAAATCATACTTACATATATCAAATCATAGTGGACAAAAATACCAGTAGCATTGCAGCAAAACAAATGAAGTAGCAGATAGTGTAGAAACAACTAGAAGCATGCAGAAGAGGTCAAATAATGTGTTCCGGAATACCATAACCAGGGGTTCCATCACCAGTTCATGTAGGTTAGACCAATTATTGATTCACTGGTTTCCATATTTTTTCATACATGGGAAAATGGCTGTGGTTGACGAACATGCTTCACCACCAATACTGTTGATTAAGGCAAGATGGTTTATACTTATAGCCTTACACTTCCTTTCCATTCTCACTCACATTAATAAATTCCAATCTTAACACATACCAAAATCTTCCTGCAATATTACAAGTGTTTAAACAACAGAGGTAACCATTGGGAGTGAAGGATGGGGTGAATCCAAAGTAGGGGAAGAAAGGGAATTATCACACACTCAAAACCTAGCAACAGTCACAGATAAATCCACCACACGCCTTCTCCGATAACAACCACCAACAACCTCCAGCGATGCAGCATAAGGTAACTCTGACAATGAGTGCTAGCCAGGACCCAGTTTATATAGGGGATGGGAGTGGCTAACCTTAGCTCTGGATTAATCTAAGCCTTAGCTCTGGATTAATCCCTGCGCTGCCCAAAGAAATTTACACTATTTAATATGAAGGTGAAGTGCTTTTAACCAGTGCAGGATTAGGAGAAATCAGACGCTGCGGTCTTCTGGCTCCTCTCTGTCACGGTAAACCCTTGACACCTTGATATAGGATTTGTGACATTTTCACATTAATTAAACCGCTTCCAAGTTTTCAAAAATTGTTTCCCACCTATTGTTATCTCTACTGAAACCATGGTCCAATGCTTGATGAACCTCCCAAATTACTGGAAAATGAAAATTGCTCATGTTGAACCCTATCTTGTAAAATGGATTCAAATCTACCCTCCATCGCCTTCCATTTCAATCTAACTCCCACAAGACCTGTGTCATTGCATCTACTTTTTGCAAGGTCTAACTTCTCTTTCAGTTTTTTTTTTAATATGTAACATATTTTCTCTTAAGCTGACCAATTTTTTTGGCTGGCATAATCCCCTTAAATAGGGCTTAAAGGCATCTCACATTCACTGTCTTGAAGTGGAATTGTCGTTAAAAAAAATACAGCTCTATACTTTTATGGATTACATCATGATTGCTTATTTCAATCCAGCATGGATTTATCTTATAGTCGCTGCTTTTTCTGCTAACCTATCTCAACCGACAAGATAAATGTGAGGCGGGAGTTTCTTTACCTTCAATTGTCATGGCAGCCTATCTGTTGGCTTAAATTATCAAAAGCTGTTATCCCACTTTTTCCACTTCCTCCTCCTAGGGCTACACTGTAAATTGTGTTAATTTCATTAATTTTTAATCTCTCTCTCGTCCACTTGTATCTGATTCTGCTTTTGGTTACAATTGTAAATTCATTTTTAGGTTTGCTCCTAAAGTTAAGGCTAATATTGTCATGAGTGGAAGCCATAGCATTTTGTGGAGGAAGCCATGTAGTGTGACAGCTCTGTGGTGGAGAAAGATAGACCTTGGAACAGAGCTGAAGGAGATGTTGGATACAGAGTAAAGAGGTGGCAGATGCCGCTCACCTCTGGAGGATTATGTATTGTTATGTTTGTGGTGACTCTATTGAGGGTTGGTGTTACTTATTGCTGCAGTTGAACCTTCATACAGATTGGGTCGCATTGTCAGTATGATCAGCATGAAGTTCAATCTGCTGCAACAACTGAAACCAAACTTTAGCAGAGCAGAGGGGCTTAACTAGGAAAGAGTGGCAGGCATGGCATGTGCCCCGGGTTGCAGTTAGCAGGGGGGCACAGTAGGTCCACTTCTGCCATGAGGTGAGATTACCATCTCGCCTCATTGGGTGGTCTCATGTACATCCAGTGGTTTGGCATTTTAACGCCTTCTGGGAGTGAGATTCTGCAGTTCTTTGAACGGATTGTTAATTCACATACAATTGCTCTTCGTGCCAGCACTTCCATTGATGAGGCAACCTGCAATAGTGTGGTTAGGTCACCTGATTGTGTGGCTGAAGCCACTGCTGTACCACAGAGGAGGCGTAGATGGCAGGGAAGGCAAGTGCTCTAAGGAGTCGGAAAAAAATGGAGTTTTATTATGAAGTAATGTACAGGACAATGTGTGTTGTGTGTGGATGGGGTACAGTACAATGACTGGGCAGTACAAAGAAAAAAAAAAAGGAGATGGGATTGTATGGGGACATTACAGCAAGGGAGCAGCATGGGAGACAGCGTGAGGGTACAGTACATTTGAAACTATGCAGAGGAAGCAGATTCTCCCTCCCTTTCTGCGCAATGAGTAAGGGAAAAGTGTACAGCATGAGCTCAATATCAAAAGAGGGCAGTAAGGGGGGACAGTGTAAGGGCACAGTGCAAAGAGGGGGCACAGTATGGAAAAGGTAAGGCTTGGAGGGAAACTGAAGATGGCGATAGAGTGCAGTTTAGCAGTTGTAGCTCATAAAGGAGGAGTGTGACAGTTATAGCTAATAAGGACGGACATTGTTGCGCTCATAGCTATAAAATGCAGACAGTCTGGTGGTTATATGTAACTAGATTGTGGCCCGATTCTAACGCATCGGGTATTCTAGAATATGCATGTCCCCGTAGTATATGGACAATGATGATTCCAGAATTCGCGGCAGACTGTGCCCGTCGCTGATTGGTCGAGGCAACCCTTATGACATCATCGTCGCCATGGCAACCATTATGACATCTACGTCGATACTGTGCCCGTCGCTGAATCAGAAACGTGGGATTTCTACGTCCTTTATGACATCATCGTCGCTGTGCCCGTCGCTGATTGGTCGAGGCCTGGCGGCCTCGACCAATCAGAGACGCGGGATTTCCAGGACAGACAGACAGACAGACAGACAGACGGAAAAACCCTTAGACAATTATATATATAGACTACATTGTGGCCCGATTCTAACGCATCGGGTATTCTAGAATATGCATGTCCCCGTAGTATATGGACAGTGATGATTCCAGAATTCGCGGCAGACTGTGCCCGTCGCTGATTGGTCGAGGCAACCTTTATGACATCATCGTCGCCATGGCAACCATTATGACATCTACGTCGATACTGTGCCCGTCGCTGATTGGTCGAGGCGAATTCGCGGCAGACTGTGCCCGTCGCTGATTGGTCGAGGCAACCTTTATGACATCATCGTCGCCATGCTGTGCCCGTAGTATATGGACAATGATGATTCCAGAATTCGCGGCAGACTGTACCCGTCGCTGATTGGTCGAGGCAACCTTTATGACATCATCATTGCCATGGCAACCATTATGACATCTACGTCGATACTGTGCCCGTCGCTGAATCAGAGACGCGGGATATCTACGTTCTTTATGACATCATCGTCGCTGTGCTCGTCGCTGATTGGTCGAGGCCTGGCAGCCTCGACCAATCAGAGAGGCGGGATTTCCAGGACAGACAGACAGACAGACAGAAAGACAGACAGACGGAAAAACCCTTAGACAATTATATATATAGATAAGCATGGACAATGTAGCGGTTATAGCTAATAAGGACTTAAAGTATGGTGTTATAGATAATAAAGGTGGGCAGTCTGGAGGTTATAGTTCATAAGGGTAAGAGTAAGTTCACACAGGACTTTTTTGCTGTGTATTTTTGCTGCGGTTTTTTGATGCTAATTTTCAGCTGCTTTTTACAGTACCAGCAAAGCCTATGAGATTTCAGAAATCTCATGCACACACATTGTTTTTTTGTTTGATCAGTATTTTGTGCTTTTCAGCATTTTTTTTACATAGAGCATGTCACTTCTTTCAGCGTTTTTGCTGCGTTTTTTCACCCATTGACTTGAATGGGTGTTAAACAAAACGCAGCAAAAACGCAGGTATCATTATTTGCTGCGTTTTTGCTGCTGAAAATCCAAGGACATTAGCCTGGAAAAAGAGAAAAAAACGCACCAAATAACGCACCAAAGTTAGCATAAAAAAAAACGCAGCAAAAATACACAGCAAAAAAGTCCTGTGTGAACTTACCCTAAAAGTGTGGCAGCTGTAGTTCATAAGAGTGACAGTGTGGCGGTTACAGTTCATAAGAGGACGATGTGATGGTTATAGTTCTTAAGGACTGATGGTGTGGCAGTTATAGGTAATAAAAGTAGACAGTGTGGCCGTTATAGCTAATAAGGGCAGGCAGCGATTAAGAGTCAATAGTGTGGTGGTTACAGTTCAGATGAATGAACAGTGTGGCGGTTACAGTTTATAAGGAAGAGAGTGTTGTGGTTATAGTTCATAGGGTGGAGGCAATATTTTATGTTGGCGGACATATTTTGCTCAAGTCCCTCATATTTGAAGTGTGCCTTTTCCCAACAACTATCTTAAGATTTCTCCACAGGTGTTCAATGAAATTTAGATACGGACTCAATTTAGACCACTTCAGAACTCTGGGCTTTGTTTCCATCCATAGCTGGGTGCTTCTTGAAGTATGTTTGGAGTCATTATCCTGCTGGAAGGCATTTGACGTAGGATGCAAACCCAGCTTTCTGACACGGGAGTACTACATTGCGACCCAAAATCCCTTTCTAAGCTTCAGATTTCATGGTACCTTGCACACAGTGAAGGCGCCAAGTGCCAGAGGCAGCAAAGCATCCCCAAAACATCTTTCTTCCACCATGTTTTTCTGTACGTACTGTGTTCTTTTATTTGTAGGCCTCATTACTTACATTTTTGGTAAACAGGAGTATGCTGTGCTTTACTAAAAAGCTTTATCTTGCTCTCCTCTGTACACAAGACACCTACCCAGAAAGAATTTGGCTTGGGTACATTTTGGCAAACTACATTCTATCTTTTTTTATGTCTCTATGTCAGCAGTGGGGTCCTCTTGGGTCTCCTGCCATAGCATTTCATTGCATTCAATTGTTCACAGTTAATTTGTGCTGATACTGATGCACCCTGAGCCTTCAGGACAGCTGGAATTTCTTTGGAACTTTATTGGGGCTGCTTAGCCACCATTTGGACTATACTGCATTGCAGCCTTTGATCAATTTTTCTCTGTCATCCATGTCCAGGGAGAGATTATCTACAGTTCCATGGGTTTTAAACTTCTTGATTATTTTGCACACTGTGGACAATGGAACATCAAGATCTCTGGAGATGGACTTATAACCATGAGATTGTTGATATTTTTCAACAATTTTGGTTCACAGACAGTCCTTTTCTCTTTCTGTTCCCATGCTTATTGTGGCACACACAGACACACAATGCAAAGATAAAGTCAATTTCTCCCTTTTTTATCTTTTTTTTTTTTTTTTTGGGGGGGGGGGGGGGGGGGATTGCCCTATAATAACCAGTAAGGGCTAAGCAAAGAGCTGTGGGCTGATATTAACAGTGTGGGGCCTTTATGGCTATTGGCCTGTTCTCAGAATATTAGCATCAGCTCCCAGCCGCCGGCTTTCTGTCAGCTGTTTATAAAAAGTACAGGGGACCACACGCCATTTTTAATCTTTTTATTTATTAACAAGTACAGTAAGGTTACTTGAGTTCATAGCAGCTGTTTTTATTGCTTTGCAAGTGACAGTGCCTGATTGATGAATGACTGAGTCCGGCACTCTGGAATTCATCAGTCCAGCAATCGAGCTACCTTGAGACCTGATGGTTGTGAACTCAGGTAACCTTAAAGGGACACTGTCACCTGAATTTGGAGGGAACAATCTTCAGCCATGGAGGCGGGGTTTTCGGGTGTTTGATCCACCCTTTCCTTACCCGCTGGCTGCATGCTGGCTGCAATATTGGATTGAAGTTCATTTTCTGTCCTCCGTAGTACATGCCTGTGCAAGGCAAGATTGCACCTTGTGCAGGCGTGTACTACGGAGGACAGAGAATGAACTTCAATCCAATATTGCAGCCAGCATGCAGCCAGCGGGTAAGGAAAGGGTGTATCAAACACCCGAAAACCCCGCCTCCATGGCTGAAGATTGTTCCCTCCAAATTCAGGTGACAGTGTCCCTTTAAGGTTACCTGAGTTCATAGTCACCAGTTCTCCTGTCAGCTGCCAGACCCAGCAACCTCATGGGAAACTCTGAGGGACATTTTAAGGTTACTGGAGCTTCCATCTGCTGGAACACTTGGAGGCTATGAACTAAAGTTACCTTGGGTGTGCATTTTGCTGTACTTGTTAATAAATTTAAAAACAAATGAAAGCACGTTGTGGGGTCACCCATAGTTTTCATAACCAGCTGAGGGAAAGGCTACAAATCGGGGCTGATGTTAACATTCTGTGAGGTAACCAATAGACATAAAAGTTCCAGGCTATTAATATCAGCTCACAGCTCACAGCTGTTTGCTTAGCCTTTACTGGTTATTAAAGGGGAGAACTCCCCAAAAATAAAGAGGGGTCCCCCCTATATTCAGTAACCAGCAAAGGCTAAACAGACAGCTTTGGGTTGATATTAATAGCCAATTCTGAGCTTTCCCTCTTCCCACTTGATGTCAGCTGTTTTATGGCCGTGAATGGGCAAAAATCCCAGTGGTAAGAAAGGAAAACTCACACTTATCCAGAGTGACTTACAGCTGTAATTGCCACAAAAGGAGGCTCTACAAAGTGTTAGAAAATGGTAAAACATAAGTCCCCAAATGTCATCTGGAGACTTTTTTTAATAATATATTCCAATCTTTGAGGCCCCACCTTGTAATAGGATTAAAAGGGAATCTGTCAGTAGGGTCAGCCTTCCTAAGTCATCTATATGTATGTAGTATAGGAAGCTGAATAAAATGATACCTTGATAACTGAGATCAGATGTCTTATTCCAGGGAAATCCATGGTATTTTTAAATAAATTGACTGTTAAGATCTCTAAGTCAGATATAGATCTCCCCAAGAGTCTGTCTCCAGAGCTTATTTTAAATTAAAAGGGACATTACCAGTGTCAGACATATATTGACTGATAGTCTGCTCTCCTGATCTCACTGCAGAGCTATGTGTGATTATAACTTACACAGTATAGTAGAGTAGAACTTTGTCTCATTATAAACATATCTGCAGCTGAACCTCTACTTTTCAGCTCAGATGTGGAGCTGTGCTTAACTACAACTTAGACTCAGGCAGCCATCTGCAGGTTTGTTTGTAATGAGACAAAGTTTTGCTGTACTCCTCTCCCCCATACTGGCTGCCTGTGAGATGGAAGCTGAAGAAGTGTTAGATGTAGTCAGGCACAGCAGAACTGACTGCACTGTGATATGAGAGCTTCAGCTGTAGATATATTTGTGATGAGAGTCGACAAAGATCAGTTCTGCTGATTGTAATTATAACTGTCAGTCATTACATGTCTCACAGTTCTGCTGATTGAAATTACAACTGTCAGTCATTACATGTTTCACACTGGTAATGCCGCGTTTATTAAAATAAGCTTTGGAGGAAGACTCTATGTCCTGTCCATCTTACCAGTTTATATATATTAAGAAAAACATGGACTTCTCTGGAATAAAATATCAGAATTTCGATATTAAGGCATCATTTTATTCATCTTCATATGACCTGCATTGCCTTTTTAGAATGTGTAGGAGGGTTGATCCTACTGACAGATTCCCTTTAAATGATCTACTGCAGGACAGGTTCAGAGGTCTTGGGGTATTTATGCCTTGACTGGTCAATGACCGCTCAAGAGTGATCTATACCAGATTATACCGGTTTTATCCAGTTTTCATCAGCAATCTTATTTATATAGCTAAAACCTCTGGAGCCTTATGGAATTGATGCTCTGCTCTATAGATGTGATATTTAAAATACAAAACTATATATTCTGCCTAATTACTAAATCTGAATATTTATGCTTCATGACATGTAACAATAAATTAATTATTCCTCTATACAGTATAATATGTATCGATATACATAAAATAAAGTGGTACGTATGAAGCACAGAATGATCTGTATGGTAACAACAAGCCCCTAGAGGAGGCCTCACATCAAACAGCATTTGTATTCAATTTGCCATATTTAGACATGTATAGTGTAGCCACCTATCATTTCTACACTGAACGCTAAATAATTCTCACATTAAGAAGCTAGTCCTGATCCGTAAATATAATTTCCATACCTTTTCTATAAAGGCGTAAAAATAAAGTCAGAAAGGTCTACCAGTGTGTATGCAAACAGTGGTCCTGCTCACAATTGGGAACAAAGCTATGGGAAAACTAATAAATTGATGTTTTCCCACAGAATAAAAAGTGTGACAGTCTTTTATGAAGTCATTTCACTAAAGTTAAATGGGTAGTCCCAAAATCTACACTTATCCCCTATTATTGGATAGGGGATAATTTGCTGATCATTTTGCATCTGGCAGCAGGAAACATCAGCGTTCCTGAGAATGGGAATTTGGATCCTAAGAACGTAGCTCTGTAGAGCACCATCTTGAATGAAGCATAGGACAACATCCTCAGCCTATGATCCACTCATTGTCCATTGGACTGCCAGAGCTAGATGGTCATTAAACTTTTTCTGACATTCCCATAGACAATGAATGGGGCGGAGGTTGCACATGCCCATCTCCAGGGGCATGTTGTCCATAATGGCAGACTACGTGGATGCTATGAGATTCATGAGCTGCGGGAGCTAGTCCCAAGTGGCAATATCCCAGCCCCACTACCCCAGATTGTAGTCACAATTTTGATTGTATCTGCATCATTAGGATGCATGAAGATACCATTGAATGGTGTTAAAGGGAGGTCCCAGCACCCATTCAACCTGTGTGCCTGAGACTTGAGGTACCTTCACACATAACGATTTCATTAACGATATCGTTGCAACGTCACGCTTTTTGTGATGTAGCAACGATCCCACTAACGATCTCGTTATGTGTGACAGCGACCAACAATCAGGCCCCTGCTGGGAGATCGTTGGTCGTGGGGAATGATCAGGACCATTTTTTGGTCGCTGATCACCCGCTGTCATCGCTGGATCGGCGTGTGTGATGCTGATCCACCGATGTGTTCACTTCACTGACTGTCAGCGCCGGCCGTAAAGCAGAGCACAGCGGTGATGTCACCGCTGTGCTCTGCTTTACGGCTGGCGCTGACACAGTCAGTGTGGGAAGCTGACGGCGGGGAACGTGACAGACATCGGAATGTGAGTATGTACTGTTTTTTGTTTTTTTTTACTTTTACAATGGTAACCAGGGTAAATATCGGGTTACTAAGCGCAGCCCTGCACTTAGTAACCTGATGTTTACCCTGGTTACCCGGGGACTTCGGCATCGTTGAAGACAGTTTCAACGATGCCGAAGTCTTTCCCCTGATCGTTAATCGCTGGAGAGAGCTGTCTGTGTGACAGCTCCCCAGCGACCACACAACGACTTACCAACAATCACGGCTAGGTCGTATCGCTGGTCGTGATCGTTGGTAAGTCGTTTAGTGTAACGGTACCTTTAGCTCAGTAGTCGCGATCATGTCACTTATCATCCCTGTTCTGTAGAACCTTAGACCACATACTGTACAGACCAAAACAACACTTTGGGAGAACAAGGAGAGATAACTATAATTTATGTTAATGACAGTTCTTGTGGGGATCTATGGAGAACATGATACTGTGTGTGGGCCATCATACTTTGTGGGTGGCTAAATGGGATATGACAATGTGTAGGGGCCTATTATTGTGTGTAAGGACTGTGTAGGGCATTTATACCATGAGTGGTGGGCTATTGGGGACATCATACTCTGTGTGAGGGGCTGCGATGGCCATCAAACTGTGTTTGGCGGCTGTGGGGTATCAAGCTGTGTGGGACTGAGGGAGCATCATACTGTGTATGAGGGTTGTAGGGCCATAATGTTGCATGTGAGAAGCTGTGGGGGTATTATACTGTGTGTGGAGAGCTATAGGGCCATCATACTGTGTGTGGGGCTGGGAAGGGGCCTTTAAAACAGTGTAGGTTGGACTGTGGGGTACCATATTGTGTATGGGGGTTGTAGGGCAATAATACTGTGTGTGGGAAGCTGTGGAGGTATCATATTGTGTGTGCAGGGCTATAGGGGAAAATCATACTGTATTCTGGACTGCGCAAGCTATCATACTGTGTGTGTGCCATAATACTGTGTAAGGGCACTGTGGGAGCCATTATACTTTTTGTGGGGCCATCATAGTGTGTGTGTGTGTGTGTGTGTGTGTGTGTGTGTGTGTGTGTGTGTGTGTGTGTGTGTGTGTGTGTGTGTGTGTGTGTGGCTCTGGCGGTCATCCTACTGTGTATGGGGGTGAAAAGCCCATTATACTGTGTGTTCAGTGCCTCTGGAACAATGATATGTGGGAGGCTGTGAGCCTATCATAGTACGTAGGGAATTGTGATGCCATCGTATTATGTGGGGAAATTATGGGGACATCATACTGTATGAGGGGTATTTTAGTGGCTTCATGCTGTGGGAGGTATTATACAGTATTGAGGGGTTGTGAGTGGCATTACATTGTGTTGGGGGACACTATGGGGGCATCATACTGTGTTTGGGGTTGTGGGTTCATCATACTTTAGGAGGGGGGGGACTTTAAAAACATCATGGTGTGGGAGATATTACATTGTTTTATTGGTCACTGTGTAGCCATTATACTATGTGTGGGGTTGTGGGGGCCATCATACTGTGTGTGTGTGAGGATCATCATATATATGTGTGGGGGGTATGAGTTCCATGATACTGTGTTGGTGGGTTTTGAAGCCATCCTACTGTGTGCAAGTGCTGTGGGACAAGTCATCGTATTATGTAGAGTTTGCTGTGTGGTACATCACTACGTGTGGAAGGGCTGTGAGGGGTATCTTTGGGGCCATCACACTGTGTGAGAGAGTATGAGGGCCATCATATTGCGTGGGGGACTGTGGGAGCTATCATACTGTGTGTGGGGAGGCTATGGGGACCTTCATACTGTGTGTGGGGGATGCTTTATACTGTGTTTGGATCACCGTGGGCTTATTTACACTTTTTGTGGGTCTGTGGGGGGTCATCATACTGTTTGATGGGCTGTGGTGGCCATGATACAGTAAGTGGGGAAACTATGGGAACGAACTACATGAGGGGCAATTTGGGAGCATGATAGGCATGTTGGTGGTATTCTACTATATTGGAGGTTGCTAGAAATATTATACTGCTTTGGGGGTCACTGTGGAGTCTTTGTTCCATCCTAATGGACAATATTATAGTTAATGGGATGTTTCTAGTCTAGTACCTCACCTCCAAATCAAAGCATAGGTCATTCATATTAAAACAATGATGTACTTTACTTTATACTGACAAGCAGTGCCTCGCTGTTTTTATGGTGATGTCATGCAGTTGTATAAACTAGATAATGGTGTTAGGCTAGTTTTAATAAATAACATTATTTTCATACAGGGTGCTAATGTTATTTACTGTTTTATAACAGACTAGCTGAAGAGCCCGGCGTTGCCTGGGCATAGTAAATATCTGTGGTTAGTTATAGCCCCTCACTTCTCTTATTTTCCCATCATGCCTCTCATTTTCCCAATCACATCTTTCATTTTCCCCCTCACATCTCTCATTTTCTCCCTCACTCCTCTCATTCCCCCCTAACACTTGTCATTTCGACCTCACATCTGTGATTTTCCGATCACTCCACTATTTTCCCTCACTCCTCTCATTTTGCAATCACACCTTTTCATTTTCACCTCACACCTCTCATTTTCACCTCCGTATATACAGTACATGTTTGTCATCTCCCTTATATATAGTATACACCTGTATGTCATCTCCTGTATATAGTATATACCTGTTTGTCATCTGCCCTGTATATAGTATATACCTGTATGTCATCTCCTCCTATATATAGTATATACCTGTATGTCTTCTTCTATATATAGTATATACCTGTATGTCATCTCCTCCTGTATATAGTATATACCTGTATGTCATCTTCTATATAGCATATACCTGTATGTCATCTCCTCCTGTATATAGTATATACCTGTAGGTCATCTGCTCCTGTATATAGTATATACCTGTGTGTCATCTCCTTATGTGTATAGTATATACCTGTAGGTCATCTGCTCCTGTTTATAGTATATACCGGTGTGTCATCTCCTGTATATAGTATATACCTGTAGGTCATCTGCTCCTGTATATAGTATATACCTGTGTGTCATCTCCTCCTGTATATAGTATATACCTGTAGGTCATCTGCTCCTGTATATAGTATATACCTGTATGTCATCTCCCCTGTATATAGTATATACCTGTGTGTCATCTCCTCCTGTATATAGTATATATCTGTGTGTCATCTCCTCCTGTATATAGTATATATCTGTGTGTCATCTCCTCCTGTATATAGTATATACCTGTGTGCCATCTCTCCTGTATATAGTATATACTTGTGTGTCATCTCCTGTATTAGACCGCATTCACACGTTATTTGGTCAGTATTTTTACCTCAGTATTTGTAAGCTAAATTGGCAGCCTGATAAATCCCCAGCCAACAGGAAGCCCTCCCCCTGGCAGTATATATTAGCTCACACATACACATAATAGACAGGTCATGTGACTGACAGCTGCCGTATTTCCTATATGGAACATTTGTTGCTCTTGTAGTTTGTCTGCTTAGTAATCAGATTTTTATTTTTGAAGGATAATACCAGACTTGTGTGTGTTTTAGGGCGAGTTTCGTTTGTCAAGTTGTGTGTGTTGAGTTGCGTGTGGCGACATGCATGTAGCGACTTTTGTGAGATGAGTTTTGTGTGGCAACATGCGTATAGCAACTTTTTGTGTGTCGAGTTGCATGTGACAGGTTAGTGTAGCAAGTTGTGTTCAGCAAGTTTTGCGCATGGCGAGTTTTGTGCGTGGTGAGTTTTATGTTTAGTACCTTTTGAGTATGTGCAAGTTTTGTGTGAGGCAACTTTTGCATGTGTTGCAACTTTTGTGCATGTGGCAATTTTTCCGCGTGTGCAAGTTTTGCGTGTGGCGAGTTTTCCATGAGGTGAGTTTTGCACTTGTGGCGAGTTTTGCGTGAGCCTAGTTTTTGCATGTGGCGAGTTTTGCGCGTGGCGAGTTTTGAGCGGCGACTTTTGTGTTTCGACTTTTATGTGGCGAGGTTGGTGTGTGGTGAAATGTGTGCTGAGGGTGATATGTGTTCAAGCACATGGTAGTGTGTGGCGCATTTTGTGTGTGTGTTCATATCCCCGTGTGTGGTGAGTATCCCATGTCGGGGCCCCACCTTAGCAACTGTATGGTATATACTCTTTGGCGCCATCACTCTCATTCTTTAAGTCCCCCTTGTTCACATCTGGCAGCTGTCAATTTGCCTCCAACACTTTTCCTTTCACTTTTCCCCATTATGTAGATAGGGGCAAAATTGTTTGGTGAATTGGAAAGCGCGGGGTTAAAATTTCACCTCACAACATAGCCTATGACGCTCTCGGGGTCCAGACGTGTGACTGTGCAAAATTTTGTGGCTGTAGCTGCGACACCTCCAACACTTTTCTTTTCACTTTTTCCCCATTATGTAGATAGGGGCAAAATTGTTTGCTGAATTGGAAAGCGCAGGGTTAAAATTTCGCCTCACAACATAGCCTATGATGCTCTCGGGGTCCAGATGTGTGACTGTGCAAAATTTTGTAGCTGTAGCTGCGACGGTGCAGATGCCAATCCCGGACATACACACACACATACACACACATTTAGCTTTATATATTAGATTGTCCTTTGATATGGATCTCAAGGCCAAGGGAGTATCTTGGCATATAAAAAGTGTTGATATTTTCAAACAGGGTCAATATGCACACAGCTCTTTAGTTCACCTTTCATTGAACTTTAACTGGTGTCAGTATATACTGCTATTGGGATATTTCTTTCTCTAATTTTTTAATGACAAGCTTTATTTTTGTTACTGTGTATATATAAATATGTGCTCAGGGTGATAATAAATGTTTGTTATTTGTATTAGCCTACCATATTGGGGAGTCATTAGACTGTCTTCGCCTTTTTATCTCAGTGAACACTCTTTATGCTCCTAAGGTAGAGTTTCCAAGTGAGTACACCATTCTTATCGCTAATCAGGATTCGTAGTGTCCCCTTTTTTTGAGGCATTTCCTGTTTTCATTCACTGATTTTATTATTCATAATAAAGATTGATGTTTTTAATATTCCAATGATCTCTTAATTATTCTGGTTTAATACTTGTCACTTGAATAGATGTAGATATAGTTTTAATAAATGCATTGTACTGCACTATTCAAAGCCAAATATTTATATTTATCAGCTCTTATAGAGTAGTATCTGCATGTATGTAAAAGTTTGGGCACCCCTGGTCCAAATTATTGTTATTGTTAACAGTTAAGCAAGTTGAAGATGAAATTATCTCTAAAATTCCTGAAGTTACATAGTTACATATGATACATTTCTTTTCTAGTTTACGCATAATGTGTAAAAAATGATTATAAAAAAATTATATATATATATATTATATATACTATCAATTTTTACATTTTAAAAATTACAAAAGGGAAAATGGACCTATGCAAAAGTTTGGGCATTCTTAGCGATCTGTGTGCTCAGGTAACTTTGACCAAGGTTTCAGACCTTATTTAGCCTGTTAGGGTTATGGCTTGTTCACTATCATCGTTAAGAAAGGCTGAGTGATGCAAATTTCCCAGCTTTATAAAAACCCAGCCTCCTCTAAACTTGTACCAAAAGACAGCAGCCATGGGTTCTTCTAAGCAACTGCCTATCATTCTGAAAATGAAAATGGTGGAAGCCCACAAAGCAGGAGAAGGCTATAAGAAGATAACAAAGCATTTTTAAGTTGCCCTTTTCTCAATTCGAAATGTACCATATATACTCGTTTATAAGCCGAGTTTTTCAGCACATTTTTTTTGTGCTGAAAACGCCCCCCTCGGCTTACACATGAGTCAATGGTCCCAGAAAGCTGGCGGGGGGAGGGGGAGTGGAGGAGCAGCGGGTCACAGAGGCAGGAGCTAGCATCTGTGGCTAACACCTGTGCCGCTGCTAAAGAGAAATTAATATTCCTTTCTCTTATAGCGCACACAGTGGCAACAGCAGCCTCAGCCTTCCAGAAGACATCCTACTCACCCTCCAGCATACCCTCGCAGCATCTCGTTGGTCCCGATGCCCTTGCAGCATCTCGTTGGATTCGGCTTCCAGCAGCTCTTCCTGTGCTGAGCGATCACGTGGCACTGCTCGTTAAGGTAATGAATTTGCACGTGTCTCCACCCCCACAGGCGTGGAGGGAATATTCATTACCTTAATGAGTGCTGCCATGTGATCACTCAGCAGGAAGAGCTGCTGGCGGTGGAATGAGGTGTTGCAAGGGCACGCTAGAGAGTGAGTAGGATGTTTGTTTTTTTTGTAATAGGAAGCATGCATACAAGGACGGGAGAGGGGGAGCCACGCATACCAGGACAGTGACGGGGGAGCCACGCATACCCGGACAGCTATGAGGGGAGCCACGCATACCAGGACAGGACGAGGGGAGCCATGCATACCAGGACAGTGACAGGGGGAGCCATGCATACCAGGACAGTGACAGGGGGAGCCATGCATACCAGGACAGTGACAGGGGGAGCCATGTATACCAGGACAGGATGAGAGCAGAATTTCAGTGAGAGCTACTCGTAGCATTGCTAGAGAGTAAAATCAGAACCCACGATTGACTGTAAAAGCCCTTCAGAAAGGTTTAGCAGACTCTGGAATTGTGGTAAATTGTTCTACCTTTCAGAGACAAATGCACAAATATGGCCTTCATGGAAGAGTCATCAGAAGAAAACTTCTCCTGTGTTCTCACCATAAAACTCAATGTTAGAACTATAAAGAAGAACGTCTAAATAAGCCTGTTGCATTTTGTAAACAAGTCCTGTGGACCGATGGGGTTAAAATAGAACTCTTTGGCTACAATGATCAAAGGTATGTGTGAAGGAAAAAGGGCACAGAATTTCAGTAAAAGAACATCTCACCAACCATTAAGCAAGGGGGTGGATCAATCATACTTTGGGGTTCAGCAGTATTGAATATCCCGTTATCATGGAAACAGGTAACTAATATTTAAAGGGAATCTGTCACCCCATTTTTGGCCTATAAGCTGCGGTCACCGCCATCAGGGGCTTATCTACAGCATTCTGTAATACTGTGCATAAACCCCCGATTTAATCTGAAAGATAAGAAAAACAAGTTAGATTATACTCACCCAGGGGTGGTCCCAGTGCGGTCCGGTCCGATGGGCGTTGCGGTCCGGGTCAAGCGCCTCCCATCTTCATACGATGACGTCCTCTTCTTTGCTTCCTGTCGCGGCTCCTGCACAAAGTACTGCAGAGGTCAGAGAGACCCGGCGCACTGCAGTACTTTGCTCTGAACTCAACAGGAATGCTGTAGATAAGTGTTCCCCAACTCCGGTCCTCAAGAGCCACCAACAGGTCTTGTTTTCAGTATTTCCTTAGTATTGCACAGGTAATAATTGCATCACCTGGACAAGCAAGCATTCAATCACCTGTGCAATATTAAGGAAATCCTGAAAACATGACCTGTTGGTGGCTCTTGAGGACCGGAGTTGGGGAACACTGCTGTAGATAATCCCCTGATGGCGGTGGCCACAGCTTATAGGCCAAAAATGGGGTGACATATTCATTTAAGCTATGGCTGTTGTTGCAGGAGAGTATGCCCTTAAATATCTAGCATGTGACCACTGGTTACTTACATTGGTTACTTTTGTGTTACAATTTATAGCTCACTGCTGTTTTAGGGGCATCTCTTTAAATTGGACCGCATTATTTATTGATTTAATGCGTTATTCATTTTTGGTCCTCTATGCCAGGGGTCCCCAACTCCAGTCCTCAAGGCCCACCAACATGTCATGTTTTCAGGATTTCCTTAGTCTTGCCCAGGTAATAATTGCATCACCTGTGCAATGCAAAGGAAATCCTGAAAACATGACCTGTTGGTGGGCCTTGAGGACTGGAGTTGGGGACCCCTGCTCTATGCACTACAGCCACTTTATACCATTTTGTCATAGTGTTCACCATAATGGGCTATCCCATAGACATATGTAATGTTGCTTCATTAAATTAATACTGTCACTTCATTGATGTGTGCTATGGTACTTCTGCTGTAGTTGGTCTTTGTTGGCTGTTTCTAAGTTCACCTGTGTAGTCCTATTTTTTATTACTTTTTGTGTTTATATTATGTATTATTGTTCTAATAAAGATTGTTATATTTTATATACCTTTATTGACTGATCCTTCTGTTGTTCTCAGTTGGTGTATGCTTTGGGGTTGTGTTGCACCAATGACAAGGGGAACATTTCATGGGTAGAGGGAAGAATGGCATCAATGAAATTTCAGCAAATTCTTGATGCAAACATAACACCATCTGTAAAAAAAAAAAGCTGACGTTGAAAAGAGGATGACTTCTACAAATGGATAATGATTAGTGATGAGCGAACTTGCTCAGATAACGTGTTATCCGAGCATGCTCAGGTATTATCAGAGTATCCTGGGCATGCTCGGGGAATGTTTGAGTCTCTGTGGCTGCATGTTTTGTGGCTATTAGACATACGCAACACATGCAGGGATTACACGTTCACTCATCACTAATAACGATCCTAACACGTTAAAATCCACAATAGACTACCTCAAAAGCTGCATGCTGAAAGTTTTACAATGGCCCTCACATTCCCCTAATCTGAACATCATTGAAAATCTGTGACTAGACCTCAAAATAGCAGTGCATGCAAGACGACCCAGGAATCTCACAGAACTGGAAAAATTTTCCAAGGAAGTAAGAAAATCCATCAAGGCTCTTGTCTGGCTACAAAAAGCATTTACAAGCTGTGATACTTTCAAAAGAGGGCGCTACTAGGTACTAAACATGCAGGGTTCCCAAACTTTTGCATCAACCCATGTTCCTTTTTGTAATTTTTAAAATGTAAAAGATGAAAATATATATATATATTTTGTCTACAATACAAAGGAAATGTCATTTTTAACTTTAGGCCTTTTAGAGATGATTTCACTTGCTTAACTGTTCACATTAACAGTAATTTTGACCAGGGGTGCCCAAACTTTCACGCACTGCTGTAGTTCTATCAACTTTTTGCATACACCAGTATGACTTTCCATCCAGGGGTGTAACTAGAATCCAATAGACCCCAGGGCAACTTTTGGATGTGGCCCCCTACCCCCACAACTGCTAAATTGTTACTTGAATGCTTGGAACATTATTATTCTACTAAGGTCTATACAGTTAAACAACAAATCATGAAGCACAAAATTAGTATATGGCCGAGAGCAAGAAAGTGGGGCTCTCCCAAAGTTAGTACCCAGACTCACTGGGTTGCCAGGACAACTCCAACAACCATAGACTACAGCGAAAAAACGGAGTATACAAATCCCAAGAATCATAGGAATACAAAAGACAACTTTATTGTTACAGAGATATATATAAAAAAATATATCTATATTAAAATTTAGCACCCATACAGGTAGTGAATACAGAAGGAAACTGTAGGTAGGCTAGTACAAGTGGGACAAACAATATATATCCAGGGCAAGAACACTAACAACAGTTAGGCTACTGCAAAGAAAGCCCGCGCAATGAGGATAGTTTCCATATAATCTAAAGGTGCCATAGGCAGTACCCCACAAGAAACACTGCTAAGCAAATTAAATGCCTATGCATGCTTACCCATAGCGTAACCGGACAGCTCTCCCACTTGTACTAGCCTACCTACAGTTTCCTTCTGTATTCACTACCTTTATGGGTGCTAAATTTTAATATAGATATATTTTTTGCTATGTATCTCTGTAACAATAAAGTTGTCTTTTTTATTACTATGATTCTTGGGATTTGTATACTCCGTTTTTTCGCTGTAGTCTAAGGTCTATACAGATATATATATTTCCCATACTACAGTAAGTCCTGTGCAAAAGGTTTAAGCGGGTGTGGAAATTGCTGCTAAGTAAGACTGCTTTAAAATATAAAAAGATTAATAGTTTATTTTATCAATAAAAAATGTAATTTGAATGAACAAAAGAGAAATCTAATCAAAATTAAACTAACATTTTATGTGACCATCGTTTGCCTTCAAAAGCAGCATCAATTCTTTTAGGTAGACTTGTACACAGGTTTTGAGGGAAGTTGGCATTGACTGGGAGGTTATTTTAAACATCTTGAAGAACTAACCCCAGAAGCTCTGGCTTTGTCCCCAATTCTTCCATGAAGACCACTTCACATGGATGTATCTGGATCTCACAGATTGCTGCCAGTTCTGAGTTGATGGTACATGTAATATATATACCGTATGTATAAAGTGCACTTTTATATGTTTACACATGTAAATTTAAAGAACTGTAACTAGAAAAATATTTTTACTCTTTTGCGTTATCTAGTCAAACATTGTGTGGTCGAGATCTTGACAAGGATCAAATAAATTGCAATAAATCTACCTGCACAACATCTGCATAACACAAAAGGAGAAAACCCCTCAATACTATGAACACTGAGGTTTTCAGTGAGCACTGGCTTTATTTCACGCCGTTTGTCTTTATAAATGAGCATGCTTGAGCCGTTGCGGACTTTAGTTCTTGCTTCATAGTAGCTACAGGGTATCCTAATCATGAAGGATTTGTTAAATAAAGCTCTACTTGTTCTGCTCTGTAAACAAGTATCTCCTAATCCTTCCTGCTCTGCTTAAAGGGTCATTCAGGGACTCTCTTTGTTACATATTTATTTCATATTAGAGAGGGCAGACGGTGGTCGCTCTAAATCCACACATTTGATCAATGTTACTGCAAAGTGAGGAAAAATATCCCGAAGAAAGAACTTCTACAATAGTATCAAGTATAAGGCTTGGCTATCCATCCATCTCTACATCTATACACATGTATCTTTATATGCTAAGATCTAAGGGGTAACGTTTCTCCTTGTGGAGAGTGACATACCGGCTCTGGCTTGTCAATGTAAGGAGGGTTATTTGCCGTGCAATGCTCCTCTGGGAAATTTAATTTGCAAATTGCCTCTTCAGAGAGAAAGAGGACTTGAATTCTATAGGGCCACCTGCCAATCAGTTCTCATACTTTGCACTGATGAGGGGCAATACCCTGAAACTCTGTGTCTGCAAATTGAGATTCGGATTTGGCTTTTATCCTAAGTCATAGTGCACGACTCGTTAAAGGATCGATAGTGACTTGTAGGATCGATGCTTCCCATAGGTGGCGCTATAGAGTTCTAGTCCTCTTCCTCTATGAAGAGGCAATTCATTATATGTTAGGAATGTATTTATTTCTGTTGATTTTGAGGTGCAGAAAAGAGCAATAACTTTATAGAAATTGATACCATTAACATAGCATTAAAAAAGCCATTGCGACAGAACAACCATATTATGGTGTTGATGGCATGGTGCATGTGCGAGAAACCCTTTAATTTGCATGTTGTTTTTATAGCACTTAATGTTTCTTCAAGCAGTGCCATCTGCAGTGGAAGAGCTGATATCCCACGGTACCAGTGAAGACTGCCATGCATATACCCTAAACTTGGCATTGGTTGCCAGAGTACATGGGCCATTGATAAGAAAAGCTAAGCCATCAATAATTGCATCAGAGATTCCCTCTGCAGCGGAAACTTGGAGGCCTGCAGGGAAGACGCGATCGGTCTGGAGACTTATAGATAATGTGTTCCCTGTTAACCTGTACCTCCCACATGAAAAAAAAAATAAAATAAATCAATATAGTAAAATGTATAAGACTTAACATCGGTAGATAAAAATAAATCAAATTGGAAAAGAAATGTAAAACTAAATCCTCAGGCAATGAAATATTCCTGCCACGCAAAATGTGCATTACTTAACCATAAAATACAAACCCTGACGTCCAGCTTTTAGTCTCTTCTACTTTTGCGCTGTTAAAAAAAAAAAAAAAAATCTGTACCTGGAGGATTATAATCAATGTACTGAGCAACATTTAAAACTAAGGAAGGAATATGCATTTGTAACTATAGTAGAGCTTTTATTCTGGGCACTATAGGGATGTAATATATTGACCGCTCTACACATACTTGACCTTTCCATACATGGAAAAATGAGTGGATTACGGAAATATTATCTGTTAAAGTATCTTCAAATAGAGGATGAAAAAAATTAGGAAAGTTTTTTTTTTTCTTGTAATTTACCATTTTACCAACTTTAATAATAAGAAAGCTGTTTTGCGAAAAGAGAAACAAACAATGTTGGGGTAGACTAGGGAATAAAAAATCTTTAGGATATTTTCACAAAGACACATACACTGTGGATTTTCCAAGGAAATCTTCAGGTGATTAAGAATCAAAATAATCTCACCCACACTGAGAAAATATCTGCAGGAAAGTTGACATTTACAATTTATATTTTACCTCTTGGATTGTAAAGGATGTAATACACAGCAAATTTGCACCAAAATCTGCATGAATTCGCAGTACATTGATGAATTGTAAACCTAACCTTGGAATGCAGTATTCTAAAAAAGGTAAAATTTTGCTTTAGGCATGAAGTCCCAAATCACCCCTGGTCACGAAAAGGTTAATAGTTAATATTTTTTAGTTATTGTACAAAAATGCTTTCTTGTAACTTTTTCAAATATTTTAATAATATTACATATTAAAAAAGAATCACTGACTACTTCAAGTTGTGCTGCATCGTTCTAGCAGTTTTGTTGTGTTTTTGTTCCATTATTGTGTGGGGAAAAAAATGCATCATTTTATAATAGTAGCAAAATCTATAAATTTTTACAATTTCATTCACACGGTGTGTTTTTTCCTTGCATGTTTTGAGCTATATTATAACGGTATTTCTTTAAATCACGGCATGTCAAATCTTTCAACACATTGATGGATTTTTTATATACAATTAAGTGCATAAAAAAATGCATAAACGCACAATGTGTATGCATCAATTTTCCTGCCAGCAGTCTTTTTGTGTTTATCATGTGAAAAAAGATGCTGTGTGAGTAAACCCTAACTCCATATTCCTATTGTTCTTCCTACTGTATAATTCATGTGCATTGCTGTACACTGTATTATTTTTGTTTCCAGTAGCTGTTTAACCAGTTTACTAGCAGGTCACTTATCCCCCTTCCTGACCAGAGACATTTTCAGGTTCTCTCATACATGTGCTTATAATGGATCTATAATTTCATCTCATTTGGATATTTAAATCAATTTTGCCTCTTTTTTTCATGAAACATGGGGCTTAATTTTATGCTATTTTTATATTCTTTTTTTTTTGCTGATATTGAGGGAAAATGTGAAGAAAAAATGAAACTGTGAATCTATTCTTCACTTTAGTTTTTATTTCCGACCACAAAAGGACCACTAAAAACATTTTAAACTGTTCTCGTTTCCATAGAAATTATTTTTGGATACTTTTTTTTTTAACTTATGATTTTTTTTATTTTATTTTTGCTACTTCTAATTTTTTTCATTCACATCTATTTTAAATGCTGTGCCTCCATAAGAACTTAAAAGACTTTTTGGAGGGGCATTTTACAAATTCTTTTTTTTGCCGATTTCTCTTGTAACTTGAGCTGGGTTTCCTCCGACCCATCAGCTCCTGCTCCCTCCCTACACCCAGTCATCACATAATCACTGGGTTCGGAGATGAAAGCACAGTAAGTGTGTGATTTATATACACAGAGCTAGTTTAGAGCTGTGTTTACAGAGAAGGTATGCATGGTAATAATCCACGCTTATCTTGTCTCTATGAAGTTTGGCTGAGTATGACAGCCTACTCCCCTCCCCAACAGTTTAATGATCTTGTGACATTTTAAAGTGCAGGAATAAGAGTGGAGTGCCAGCCATTTAAAGTTGATGGGCAGTGCAGAATATGGAACAAATAAGAATTTGAACCTGTCATGTCCAATGCATCCATTTACTACTTGTTGAGCCAGTATTATCATTAGTGACATCCACATAGGGATATCTTATTAAGGCAGGTGTGCCAAAATGGTGGTTGTTCAACTTTACAACTTTTAAAAATGTTTTACACCATTCTTGAAACATTTCTAAATTTGGATGGGCCTTAGAGGAAAGGACGAACCTTGCACCAATAAATATATTATTATTTACACCAGATTTGACTAGATAAATTAGGCACATCTTACTCCAGCACACATATAAAGTAAGACTAGTATAAAACACCAGTGATATATAGCAGGGTAAACCATCAGCACTCAGACAACGGATGCACGCTCCAAGGTCCAAGGATCCAATCGGACACAAACGTATAAGAAAAGAAGAAAAGCAGCATCCATACCATGTGCTTTTCTTCTTTTCTTCTAGTATAAAACACCAGTCTTTCTAAATTCCACCCCAACAATATTTTAATTGTTAGTCATCACATTTCGCTGTTATTTTTATTCTAGGTTTATGTTTTTGCATTTGAGCTTATGTGAAGTGTTTAGACATGTCTTATTAAAATAATTTAACTAAAAGTAACTGGTCAGAAGTTGGTCTTCCAATTGCCAATGATTCCTGCACGAATCAACTGGAAGTACACAGTAAAATGTAAATTTTATTGCTTCATTAACCCCTTCATAACATGTGCCGTACATGTACTGCGTCTGCGCATGTCGTGACTCTCCCTTTGATGTGGGCTCCGGCGCTGAGCCCACATCTTTCCCGGCACAAGCCAGCTGTTTTGAACCTGTTAAATGCTGCTGTCAATCTCTAACAGCGGCATTTAATGTGATCGCGGCAGAAGCACATCACTAATCACACCCATAGGCGCCCATGTCACATGACTGTGGGTCGCTGATAGGTTGGCATGACAACCAAGGTTCTGCAGGAGACCCCTGTGGTTGTCATTGCTATAAGCGCAGCCCAGTGGTCAGTGCTCATAGCAAGTGAGCATTTCTGCTACACAAAGGAGATCTGATCATTGCCTGTGTGTAGCAGAAGCAATCGGATTATCGCCGCTTCTAGTCTCCCATTGAGACAACTGAAGCAAGTGAAAAGTAAAAAAAAAAGTTTTTAAAAATGTTAAGAAAATAAATATATGAAAGTTTAAATCACCCCCATTCAAATTAAAACAATAAAAAAATTAAAAATGCGTATATTTTGTATCGCCGGATTGAGAATAGCCCAATCTTTCAAGATATAAAAATAATTAATCCGATCGGTAAACGACGTAGCAAAAAAAAAAAAAAGTAAAAACGGCAGAATTAAACAGCAGTTAAAAAAAAAAGAACCTAGACATGTTTGGTATCTGCAAACTCGTATTTACCCAGAGAATCATAATGACAGGTCAGTTTTAGCATTTGATGAACATGGTAAAAAAAAAGTGTGGAATTGGACATTTTTTTTGCAATTTTACAGCATTTGGAATTTTTTCCAAAAAAAAGATCCAAAATTCTTAAAACTTATACTTATAGATCAAGTAGCTGTTACCACTTTGAAGCGTTATAGCAACTTGACAAAGAAAGTTTTGGGATCCTTAAATTGGGTACTTTGAGTCCTGAGGGTCTGAATTTAACCATTGAGGATGTGGCTAAGTAACAGTAGTAAGGATATAAGAAATGCACTGTAAGGTAATAATTAGGATAGGAGGAAAGGACTGAATGTGCATTTTCTTGTCAGATTGTTGCTTGAAGCTGGGTAAGCACTAGCATGGGAGACTGGCTGGGAATCCCTGGTTATGACATTAATAAACAAAGATAAAAGGGATCAATTCATATTTTCTTTGTGTTCTTACAGTTTTTAAATAAGAATTTTATATGCTACAGTATAATCTGTTATTAGTATTTTTAGATTTTATGATAAATATTTTGTACAAAACGTTTTGCAGGTGATTAGGTGGTTGAACCACTTTGAAATATATTGCCCAGCCACATAGTGTATTGCCCAGTCACGTACTATATTGCCCAGTCACGTAGTATATTGCCCAGCCACATAGTATATTGCCCAGTCACGTAGTATATTGCCCAGCCACGTAGTATATTGCCCAGCCACGTAGTATATTGCCCAGTCACGAAGTATATTGCTCAGCCACATAGTATATTGCTCAGCCACGTAGTATATTGCCCAGTCACGTAGTATATTGCCCAGTCACGTAGTATATTGCCCAGTCACATAGTATATTGCCCAGCCACGTAGTATATTGCCCAGTCACGTAGTATATTGCTCAGCCACATAGTATATTGCCCAGCCACGTAGTATATTGCCAAGCACGTAGTATATTGCCCAGCCACGTAGTATATTGCCCAGTCGCGTAGTATATTGCACAGCCCATGTAGTATATTGCACAGCCCGCGTAGTACATTGCACAGCCCACGTAGTATATTGCCCAGCCCACGTAGTATATAGCAATGTGGGCACCATATCCCTGTTAAAAAAAAAAGAATTAAAATAAAAAATAGTTATATACTCACCTTCCGTTGGCCCCTGGATCCAGGAAGCGGTTACCGACGCTCCTCGTGCGCTCCGGTCTCAAGAGTGCATTGCGGTCTCGCGAGACCACTACGTCATCATCTTGCAAGATCACAATGCATGGACCGGTCACCAGAGCGTCGCGAGGAGTGGGAAAGGCGCCGGAAGATGAGTATATGATGATTTTTTATTTTTTTTATTATTTTTAACATTAGATCTTTTTACTATTGATGCTGCATAGGCAGCATCAAGAGTAAAAAAGTTGGTCACACAGAGTTAATAGCAGCGTTAATGGAGTGTGTGTTAGGTCTCGAGTTCCCGCTTCTGCACAGGGGGAATCTCGAGCCATCTCCGCTGCGGTCTCCCATTCTCATCCAGCCGCAGTGGAGTCTGCTCAGCAAGGACGTCGGTCCCAGCGTCTTGCTCAGTCTCACTCTGTACAGAGAGTTACTGCTGCTTCTTCAGCTTCTGCCATTAAAGCCAGTGCTGGTCAGCAGCGAGCGGACTTCTCTGGGACTAAGTCCTTGTCTGCACACACTGAGCATGCCCAGGGCAAGATCTCCCGTTGGAGATCGAGGGTCATGTGCTCAGGCTCTGCAGCACATTCCATTGGTCCTCTTGGCAGGTCTTGGAAGGGCAAAGTTTCTGTGGCCAATTCCTGTGCTGCAACTATATAAACTGCGCATGACCGCACGGCCATGCGCTAGTGTACAATTGTTAATGTGTGTATGTTGTGAGTGCAAGTCGTCCTTGGATACCCCTACCCTATTGAATGTCTGTTCGCGGAAGGAGTATGGTTGCTATCTAGCGCCCGACTTAGCCTACAGCACTAATCACACATTACAGCGTCCAGTTGCTGTGACCGCCAGTACGGCGCCGTGCACTTCCTCTGTGCTTTCCTTACCCAAGCCTGGGTGGTTAGTGGCGTTCGTCAGTGCGGCACCGCATGCACTCTTGTGCCTTAAAATTGTTATTTAGTTTCTTTACACACCCACTTGCGGTGTTGTGCCAGCAAGGGTCTAATCGGACTTCAATCCTAGTTGGGGTTGAGTTCGCTGACTAATTGCTCGCGCTCTATGTGCGGTACCGCGGTCCTGTGACGCAACAGGATCGCTTCCTTCACGCTGGGTGAAGTTTAACCCACGTGTGTATACTTATGAGTACCGCCATATAGTCCGTCATTACTTGGCAGCAGGTTCCATCTCTGCACGGTAGACCCCGGGCTGCGAACGCACCATACTCTATCTGTCTTATTATTTGGTGCGTTCCTCTAGCCCTAACATTACACTAGCGCCAGGGTCTGGCTAGTAATGACGGACAAACAGCAATCCTTGCGGTATATCCAGCAGCTGGAGGGTAGGTTGGTGGCTCTTGAGAGCGCAACCTCAGCTGTGGATGTTACCGCAGTTGCTGTACAGGCTGCTAGCGTGGCTGCAGCAACCCTGTCCATTGCCACCCCTGCTCTGACATTTTCTCGCCTCCCGCTGCCAGAAAAATTTTCTGGTGATAGCAAATTTTGTAGGGGATTTGTGAGTCAGTGCTCTATTCACCTCGAGCTCCTGGCTGCACGTTTTCCCACAGAGCGGGCCAAGGTGGGATTTATAGTGTCTCTCTTGTCGGACAGGGCGTTGGAATGGGCTACGCCGCTGTGGGAGCGTGGCGATCATGTGGTGCAGAGTGCTCCGCTGTTTCTGAGCACTCTGAAACAGGTCTTTTTAGGACCTCAAGTCACCCATGACACTGCGCTCCAACTGCTGGCATTAACTCAGTTTGAGTCCTTGGTCAGTCATTTTGCCGTCCAATTCCGCACTTTAGCTTCTGAGCTGGATTGGTCGGATAAAGCTCTTATCCCCATATTTTGGAGGGGCCTGGCTGACCACGTTAAGGACGCTCTGGCCACTAGGGAGATTTCTGCCACACTGGAGGAGTTAATAACTGTCTCCACTCGAATTGACCTCCGTTTTAACGAGCGGAGGTTAGAGCGAGCCCAGTGTAGGCAGAGGTTTCGGCTGGCTCCTACCTTCGCCAAACCTCTGGAATCTCCGGTTCTGGTTCCTGAGTCACATGAGGCCAGGGAAGTGTCACAAGCAGGATCTAAGTCCCGGACCGCAGGTGCACTCAAGGTCTGTCATGTATGCCAGCAGTCGGGACATCTAGCCACCAGATGTTCTCAGCGGTCGAGGAAACGTCAGCGTCTAGTGGTAGTAGGTGGAGGTGCACTAGACACGGCGACGTTTGCCTCTAAATTGTCCTTTAAGGGGACAATTACTATAGGCTCATTCTCCCACTCGGTAGAGCTCTGTGTGGATTCTGGGGCGGAGGGCAATTTTATGTCTTCTGCCTTCGCCCAACGTCACGCAATACCCCTGGTTATGCTAGCTCAACCAGTAACGGTACGAGTGGTGAATGGGTCGACACTGCCCTCACAGATAACACACCAGACCATCCCTTTTACTCTGTCCATGTCGCCATCTCATCAGGAGATTATATCTCTGCTCGTCATTCCTGAGGGAATTGATGAGGTCCTGTTGGGAATACCTTGGCTACGGTACCACTCTCCTCATATCGAGTGGTCCTCTGGTAGAATCCTGGGATGGGGCGAATCTTGTGGGGGTAGGTGTCAGAGGGAGTGCGTTCAGGTTGCTACTACTGAGGTACCCGCAGATCTTTCCTCTCTCCCCAAGCAGTATTGGTCTTATGCAGACGTGTTCTCCAAAAAGGCGGCGGAGATCCTTCCGCCCCATCGCCCCTATGACTGTCCTATTGATCTCTTGCCTGGTGCTGAGCCTCCCCGGGGTCGAGTCTATCCGCTATCTCTCCCGGAGACGAAGGCAATGTCACAGTACATCCAGGAAAATCTGGCAAGAGGATTCATTAGGAAGTCAGTGTCACCTGCTGGGGCAGGGTTCTTCTTCGTGCAGAAGAAGAATGGGGAACTACGTCCATGCATAGACTACAGGGGTCTTAACGCCATCACCGTTAAAAATAAGTATCCTTTGCCCTTGATATCTGAGCTCTTCGATAGGCTTCGGGGAGCAAGGGTATTTACTAAACTAGATCTGCGGGGTGCTTACAACCTGATTCGCATCCGTGAGGGGGACGAATGGAAGACGGCTTTTAACACCAGGGATGGGCACTATGAATTACTGGTGATGCCCTTCGGGCTCTGTAATGCCCCGGCGGTTTCCAAGACTTTGTGAACGATATCTTCCGGGATATGCTTTCCACCTCGGTCGTAGTCTATCTGGATGATATTCTCATCTACTCTCCAGATATTGACTCCCACCGGAGAGATGTTTGCAAAGTCTTCGACCTCCTACGGGCAAACTCCCTCTATGCCAAGTTGGAGAAGTGTATGTTTGAGCAGGAGTCCTTACCTTTCCTAGGCTACATCATCTCTGCCCAGGGATTGGCTATGGATCCTGCTAAACTACAGGCTGTGATGGACTGGCAGGAACCCCATTCTCTTAAAGCGGTGCAGCGCTTTATGGGGTTCATTAATTATTATCGCCAGTTCATTCCGCACTTCTCAACTTTGGTAGCTCCCTTGATTGCCCTCACCAAGAAGGGGGCGAATCCCAAATTGTGGTCTGAGGAGGTCTCCAAGGCCTTTAACTCTATAAAGTCACACTTCGCTAGCGCTCCCATCCTACATCGCCCCGATGTTGATAAGCCATTTATCATGGAGGTGGATGCCTCTTCTGTTGGTGCTGGAGCAGTCCTCTTCCAAAAGGATGCTCAAGGTCGGAAGCATCCTTGCTTCTTTTTCTCCAAGACCTTCTCACCAGCAGAGAGGAATTATTCCATCGGGGACAGGGAGTTGCTAGCCATGAAGTTGGCTTTCTCGGAGTGGAGACATCTCTTGGAGGGAGCACGTTTTCCCTTCCAAGTCTTCACAGACCATAAAAATTTGGTGTACCTGCAGACAGCCCAGCGGTTGAATTCTCGCCAGGCCAGATGGTCCTTATTCTTCTCCCGGTTTCATTTCACCCTCCATTTTCTTTCTGGGGAGAGGAACATTCGGGCCGACACTCTCTCTCGCCCCGTTGTGTCATCTGCGGAGGAGGAGGAGGAGCCTCGGCTTATTGTCCCCACCGAGAGCTTGAGAACTGTAGCCCCGGTTTCGCTAGAGTCTGTGCCCCCGGGCAAGACTTTTGTTCCATCCAGTTTGCGACCGGAGGTTCTCTCTTGGGCACACTCGTCCAGGGTGGGTGGACATTTTGGTACCAAAAGGACATCTGAGTTACTGGCGAGGACGTACTGGTGGCCACATATGGCTCGTGATGTCGCAGAGTATGTTCGGGTGTGTGTCTCTTGCGCCAAGAACAAGACTCCTCGGCAACGGCCAGCTGGTTTGCTTTATCCTCTGCCGGTGGCAGACAGGCCCTGGGAGATGGTCGGGATGGACTTTGTGGTGGGCTTACCCAAGTCTCGTAACTGCACCATTATCTGGGTGATCACCGACCATTTTTCCAAAATGGTGCACTTGGTGCCTCTTCCACGGCTACCTTCTGCACGGGCGTTGGCTGTTTTGTTCGTCAAGCATATCTTTCGCCTACACGGTATGCCAGACAAAATTGTTAGTGACCGGGGTCCCCAGTTTGCGTCTCGATTCTGGAGAGAGCTTTGTCGTCTACTCAGTATTGAGTTAAATCTCTCTTCGGCATATCATCCCGAGACGAATGGGTTGGTAGAGAGGGCCAACCAGACCTTGGTCACATATTTACGACATTTTGTTTCTGCCATGCAGGATGACTGGGCATCCTTGCTACCGTGGGCAGAGTTTGCACTTAACAATGCCGTAGCCGACTCCACCGGTCAGACTCCTTTCCTCCTAAATTACGGCCAGCATCCGCGTGTTCCTGTGCCCATGCCTGTGTCTTCTGCTGACTCCAGGGTGGCAGACTGGGCTGTGGAGGCACGGGACATTTGGGACCGCACGCAGGATGCCATTCGGGCCTCCAAGGAGAGAATGAGGTCTTCCGCCGATGTTCATCGGCGCCCCGCTCCGACCTTTGCTCCTGGCGACTTGGTGTGGCTCTCCGCCCGTAACATCAGGCTGCGAGTTGAGTCCTCTAAGTTTGCTCCTCGCTACTTGGGTCCCTTCAAGGTTCTCGAACGGGTTAATCCTGTGGTCTACCGTTTGGCTCTTCCTCCACGCTTGGGTATCACCGACACCTTTCATGTGTCCCTCTTGAAACCCGTATACATGTCCCGGTTTTCCGAGTCATCTGCCGGGACATCGGGTTCGTCTACGGACGATTACGAGGTGAACGCTATTTTGGGGTGCAAGGTGGTACGCGGCAAAAAGTTCTATCTGGTGGATTGGAAGGGTTATGGCCCGGAGGACAGGTCATGGGAGCCTGCTGAAAACATTCGGGCCCCACAGCTCATTGCTGCCTTCGAGCGTAGCGAGGCCCAAGGAGGGGGGAGCCCTAGGAGGGGGGGTAATGTTAGGTCTCGAGTTCCCACTTCTGCACAGGGGGAATCTCGAGCCATCTCCGCTGCGGTCTCCCATTCTCATCCAGCCGCAGTGGAGTCTGCTCAGCAAGGACGTCGGTCCCAGCGTCTTGCTCAGTCTCACTCTGTACAGAGAGTTACTGCTGCTTCTTCAGCTTCTGCCATTAAAGCCAGTGCTGGTCAGCAGCGAGCGGACTTCTCTGGGACTAAGTCCTTGTCTGCACACACTGAGCATGCCCAGGGCAAGATCTCCCGTTGGAGATCGAGGGTCATGTGCTCAGGCTCTGCAGCACATTCCATTGGTCCTCTTGGCAGGTCTTGGAAGGGCAAAGTTTCTGTGGCCACTTCCTGTGCTGCAACTATATAAACTGCGCATGACCGCACGGCCATGCGCTAGTGTACAATTGTTAATGTGTGTATGTTGTGAGTGCAAGTCGTCCTTGGATACCCCTACCCTATTGAATGTCTGTTCGCGGAAGGAGTATGGTTGCTATCTAGCGCCCGACTTAGCCTACAGCACTAATCACACATTACAGCGTCCAGTTGCTGTGACCGCCAGTACGGCGCCGTGCAATTCCTCTGTGCTTTCCTTACCCAAGCCTGGGTGGTTAGTGGCGTTCGTCAGTGCGGCACCGCATGCACTCTTGTGCCTTAAAATTGTTATTTAGTTTCTTTACACACCCACTTGCGGTGTTGTGCCAGCAAGGGTCTAATCGGACTTCAATCCTAGTTGGGGTTGAGTTCGCTGACTACTTGCTCGCGCTCTATGTGCGGTACCACGGTCCTGTGACGCAACAGGATCGCTTCCTTCACGCTGGGTGAAGTTTAACCCACGTGTGTATACTTATGAGTACCGCCATATAGTCCATCATTACTTGGCAGCAGGTTCCATCTCTGCACGGTAGACCCCGGGCTGCGAACGCACCATACTCTATCTGTCTTATTATTTGGTGCGTTCCGCTAGCCCTAACAGTGTGTTACACCGCGGCATAACGCGGTCCATTAGCGCTGCCATTAACCCTGTGTGAGCGCTGACTGGAGGGGAGTATGGAGCGGGCACTGACTGTGCGGAGGAAGGAGCGGCCATGTTGCCGCCGTACTGTGCCCGTCGCTGATTGGTCGTGGCAATGGCCATGGGCGTTTTGCCACGACCAATCAGTGACTTGTATTTCCATGACAGACAGAGACCTCGACCAATGAATATTCGTGACAGACAGATGGAAGTGACCCTTAAACAATTATATAGTAGATACGTATATTTTTTTTGCCTAAAATACAGAGAAAATGTGTTATCTTTAACTTTAGACTTTTTAGATATCATTTCATCTTCAACTTGCTTAACTGTTCACAGTAACTAATTTTGGTCCAAACTTTTGCATGCCACTGTATCCTGGTTGATGGCCTGCAACTACAAATGGCACTCCCTTATTCTTAGACCAGTTCCCACTAACTCCAGGAGGCAATACGACTACAGATATGGTAAGCCCTGACTTTGTTTTTTTGTATTTGCACATAAAAAATTGATCGGTTTTGCATCCAGAAAAAAGTTACGATTTTTTATGCGCATTGTCATCTGTATGACATACGCTTTTTATCCATCAGCAGTTATGCAAAGTTATTATGTAAAGTTTATTATGCTAACAATTGAAATGTATCTGTAAAAATTTAATTTTATTCCGCTGATCCGTGTGGGAACCGATTTAGTTTTTTTGTTACTCATCTGAAAATCTGAAAGAGAGTAGTGCATGCTACTATTTATATTTATAAATACAGGTACTATACAGATGAACAGGTTTTAAATACATCAGATAGGGATTATATACAGTACAGTAGTTAGGACTGCTTTATAAGGGTATACTTTGACGATTGGTGGAGCAGCTTAGTATACATTTTTTTTGCAAAACAACGTATCAACTAAATACCCTGTTTTTTTCTTCCATCTTTTGACTAGCACTTGCTTATTACTGTGATTTTTTTTACAACAGAGTATTTTTGACCTCACTGTGCTCTTTTGTGTCTTGAAGTTTTTTTTGGTGGTGTGAACAGGTTCCTACAGACTTGTTCAATGTGCAAGTAGCCCATGTGTTTCTGGTTCTATAATTGTTCTCTTGTTTCTACAAGACTGGGGAGTCCATCACTCCTCTGTGGGTCATTTGCATTTAAGCTGTTCTGTCCTGCATGTCCACATGGATATTCCTTCTCTGAACCCTGCTTATACAGGTACTAAACAGATGATCAGGTTTTAAATACATCAGATAGGGATTATATACATTAGATAGGACTGCTCTATAAGGGTATACCTTGACGATTGGTGGAGCAGCTTAGTATACATTTTTTGCAAAAAAAAGTATCAACTAAATACCCTGGGTTTTTTTCCATCTTTTGACAAGCACTTGCTTATAAGGCTACGTTCACACTAGCGTTGTGCGCCGCTGCGTCGGCGACGCGACGCACAACGCACCGAAAAACGCGTGCAAACGCACGCAAAAACGCTGCGTTTTCTTGGTCCGACGCTAGCGTCAAAAAAGACGCACGTGTCGGAAAACGCAACAAGCAAAAACGCATGCGTCCCCCATGTTAAACATAGGGGCGCATGACGCGTGCGTCGCCGCTGCGTCGCCCGATATTTGGCGTGTGTGAATAAAACGGTCATTTGAACAACTTAATTGAATAATATTGTGCCGAATGTTGTCCATGTGAGGTCAGTTTTCTTCACCCCACTTGGACCAAAAATACAGTCATGTGTGAATGTACTCTAAGACTGTGCAGATTTCATAATTCTTTTGGATCTTTTTGAATATAGTATTATTAGCATTCGTTCTGGTATCCATAAGTGATTGGAACATAAGAATTTTGGATAGTTTTTAATGAACAAATAAAAGTTCCGTTTTATTATTCACTTCCATTGATTCAAAGTAAAGGGATTCTGGTGCGTCAATCTTCAAATGTATATCATAAGAAAAAACAACCACGCTAGTGGTGAAAGCGCCTTTTATCGATTTATATTTACAGATCTGTATGTAGCAATGAAATATAGATCTCGATATTGAACTCATATACAGTATATGTGGACGTCCGTTTATGAGAGCATTCAAATGAGTGGATGTCCATATGATAGCCATGTGCTGGCATGGACATTATTTGTGGATGTCAGTAACTGCATCCATGAGTCTCCATGTAATAAGCATGGTCCTGTGTCATTAAGCATAGCATACTTGTTGCTGAGTGACAGGAGGTTGTCAAATAAGCGCTCATTCACCCATCAGTGATTTGTCTAGTACTCAAAAACATGTGGCTGTGCCTGTCTTGATGAGTTTGCATGTGCCGATGAAATGTGATGTATATGGGGCCAGTGACGGCCATTCCACCTTAGGCTAGCTCTGCTCACCAGTCCATCCAGCAGGTAGTGCATGGACACAAAGGTCAGTGTGATAAGGCTCTTACAGGAACATATATTGGGCAAGTAACAGGACTTTGCATCCTCAACTCTTTTTTTAAATACAAAAAGTGCTTAAGGAGAATAGTTTATTCATTTTTTGTATCCACTAGAAGAAAAATAAGTCATTCCAACAGTATAGTTTACTCATATTTCGCTTTCCTAAATATTTGGTGATACAATGCATTAAATGTGACATATAAACACACAATGGCAGGGTATTCATGTTTTATGCAGCCTTTACTCTGTATTATTCAGGGTCCGATAGTTTCTAGGTCAGTCGGGGGCTGGGGGCATTGAAGGGTCTTTGGTTCTATAGAGTATAAATCTTTTGCTTCTACCCCAGGGGAGGAGGTGGGGGAGACGCCACTTTATATCATGCTACAAATTTACTGGGCTATGTAGAAAGAACCAAAGATGTGCACCAGGATTTTTTTATTTTTTATTAAGGAATGAGTTAAATTCTTTCTCCTAGCAGATACTAGGGAGGGGTAACAATCTCTAGAATGAACAAAAGAAACATCATACATAGTACCCAAACTCACTCATTGTAAAAACATCAATCTAAACTCTGTAGTAAATATACAAAAAAATACAAAAAAAAAATGTAATATTGTAGACTGCACAAATGGCCAGTGTATGGATAATCAGCTGTTGTGGTCATCAAACGTACTTAATTAGTAATATTATTTTCTTCTTATGTCATTTCTATTACAAAAACTGTCTAGATTTTTTTTCTGTACAGAAATTAATCCATGAAGACTACCATTTTCTTATAACATACTGAAATGTTATTATGATAAGGAAGCCATATTTAAATGAAGCCTTATTATATATTAGTATATATTTATACATATTTATGCGTAGTGCCTTGAAAAAATTAACTTTTTCCACATTTTTTCAAGTTACACCCCCAAACTCAAATGTATATTTCGATTTTATATACCATGCCAACACAAGCTAGCAGGTATTTTGTGAAGTGTAAAGTAAATGATACATGGTTTTCTACTTATTTAAAAAATATAAATCTGAAAATTGAGATGTGAATTTGTATTCAACCCCCTTTAGTCTGATACACAAAAAAAAATCCCTAGTGACCAAATGCCTCCAAAAGTCACAATTCATTAATTTGAGTCCATCTGTGTGTAATTTATACTCAGAAGTCCCATTTGCAGTTTGTGAAGGCCATGTAGGTACACAACTATGATGTGGATGAAGGTTGTCTGGTCAGATGAGACGTAAGTAGAACTAAATTCAAAACACTATGTGTGGTGGAAAACTAACACTGCACATCGCACTGAAAACACCATTCCCACTGTCAAGCATGATGGTGGCAGAATCATGCTGTGGGAAGGCTTTTCTTCAGCAGGGAAATCGAAACTGGTCAGGGTGATGGGAAGATGGATTGAGCTAAATACAGGGCAATCCTGTAGGAAAACATGTTAGAGGCTGCAAAAGACTTGACGATGAAGTTTAGGTTCACCTGCCAGCAGGAAAAAGACCCTAAACATGCTGTCAGAGCTACAATGGAATGGATTAGATGAAAGCATATTCAAGTATTTGAATGGCTCAGTCAAAGTCCAGGCCTAAATTAAATAAATTTCTTTAGTGCTCTGAAATTCATGCGTATGTCTTTTTTTTTTTTTTTTTGACCAAGGACACCCCATCCTCCATCAACTTAGTGTCTCCAAGCAGCTGGCTCAGAGTCACCATATTGGTGCTGAGGACAGAGATGACCCCTGATCCACATAGCACAGGATGGACCAGAACTGACAAGCTAAATTAAATAAATACCTTAAAAAAGTTGCAGCAGTAATTGCAGAGAAAGATGATCCTACAAAGTATTGACTCGGGGGAAGGGGGGACTGAATACAAATGCACATCAATATTTTTAGATTTATATGTTTAAAAAAATTAGACAACCATGTATCATTTCCTTTACACTTCACAAATACTTGCTATTTAATGCTGGCATGTCACATAGAATCCACATAAAATAAATTTAAGTTTAATGTAATGTGTAATGTGAAAAAATGTAGAAAAGGTCACAGGGTAGGAATACTTTTTCAAGGCACTGTATATACACTCCCTGACATTGAAAAGCCAAACCAGGATCTCAATTTGCAGGCACAGTGTTTCAGACATGTCACTGTCCACAAGGATACATATTACCCCTTATTTCCCAGACGTAGCCTCTCACCTAGCCAAATAAGATCTCATACTTTGCACTAGTGAGGGGCAATACCCCGAAACGCCAAGTATGCATATTGAAATTCTGGTTTGGCATTTATCCTACACCATATGGCAAGGTTCGTTAAAGGGTCAATATTGACTTTTAGGATTTCCAATAGGTGGCACTAGAGTACTAGTCCTCTTCCTCTCTGAAGAGGCAATTTGCACATATGTTGTTTGGAATCCAAACATTGACTTAAACAGAAACAGCTGGTATGTGAGATTGTGGATGACCATTTCAGGTCATACACCATGGAAAAAGAGAGCACAGCAACAAGGCAAAGACAAAAAGGTAGTTAGTTATAGTGCAACAGTAAGGTCCCACCGAGACAAAGAAATGAACAACATTGAGGATCTAGACACAGTGGCTTGCCAAGCAAACAGCGTAACACATGAAAGATACATCATGCTTACTTTTCATAAAAATCAGCATAGCAATAACATTAGCTCAGAAAAGGCAACAGCCAGTTGGAGCTAGCTACACTTATTCACTCTTCTGAAAAGTTTGTACAGAAATAGTCTTCATGGAAGAATTTAAGCCCAAAAGGGATATCTTTGACATGGAAACAGGGCCAAGCGACTCAATATGTCATTAAAACGTAGAAAATGGGAAGCAGAAAAATGGTAGCAGCTGGTCTAGACTGATGATTCAAAAATTTTAATTTTTGACTAACAGAGGGCATTTTGTTCAGCACAGTGCTGGAGACCACTTCAATAAGAAGTGTCTACAGGCAACAGTGAAGCATGGTGAAGGTTCTTTGCATGTTTCTGGCAAATGGAGTTGGAATAGTGTTGTCCCTAAAGATGAGATATAAAGGCAGATACTTATCATGCAATACCATCAGGTAAGCATCTCATTGGCACCAAATGTATTCTTTAGCAGGCCAATGACCTAATACATACAGATACAGCCACTGTTATTGAGCACTATCTTCAGCATAAAGAAGAAAAAGGACTCCCAAATATGATGGCCCCAACAGAGCTCTGATCTCAACATCATTGTGTCTGTTTGGGAATACATGAACATTTTAGGTAAGTGTGAAAAAATGCTGCATATATATCTTGTTCTAAAAAATAAATTTTACAGAAAAAAGATATTGAACAAATTAAAGTGGTGAAAGTAAAATTCTCTCCAGTAAGTGGGAACTTCTTAAGATATCATCACATTCTGCCATATATCAACTCCTTGGCAGCATACCCACAATCTTGGTGGTTTGTTTTATTCAAACGTGTTTTTTTCTCCCTATAGCCATTCAAACTGTTATGTCACTTGCAACTTAAAAACCTCTATAGAATCTACCATTTTTTTTACCATGGAAAACAACAAGAACTCTTAAGGTACCTTCACACATAACGATATTGTTAACGATATCGTTGCTTTTTGTGACGTAGCAACGATATCGTTAATGAAATCGTTATGTGTGACAGCGACCAACGATCAGGCCCCTGCTGGGAGATCGTTGGTCGCTGAATAAAGTCCAGAACTTTATTTCGTCGCTGGATCTCCCGCTGACATCGCTGGATCGGCGTGTGTGACACCGATCCAGCGATGTCTTCACTGGTAACCAGGGTAAACATCGGGTAACTAAGCGCAGGGCCGCGCTTAGTAACCCGATGTTTACCCTGGTTACCATCCTAAAAGTAAAAAAAAACAAACAGTACATACTTACCTACCGCTGTCTGTCCTCCAGCGCTGTGCTCTGCACTCCTCCTGCACTGGCTGTGAGCGTCGGTCAGCCGGAAAGCAGAGCGGTGACATCACCGCTCTGCTTTCCGGCCGCTGTGCTCACAGCCAGTACAGGAGGAGTGCAGAGCACAGCGCTGGAGGACAGACAGCGGTAGGTAAGTATGTACTGTTTTTTTTTTTTTACTTTTAGGATGGTAACCAGGGTAAACATCGGGTTACTAAGTGCGGCCCTGCGCTTAGTTACCCGATGTTTACCCTGGTTACCGGCATCGTTGGTCGCTGGAGAGCGGTCTGTGTGACAGCTCTCCAGCGACCAAACAGCGACGCTGCAGCAATCCGGATCGTTGTCGGTATAGCTGCAGCGTCGCTTAATGTGAAGGGGCCTTTATTGTTGCACTAATTCATTCTCATCTTGATTACCGTAACTCATTACTAATTGGTCTCCCCCTCCAATAAATTCTCCCTGTAATACCACAATGCCTCTTCCCTGTGCCAGTCACTGCACTAGCTGCCCATTCACATCAGAATGTAATAGAAAACTATCACTCTCTAAACTAAAGCTCTCCATAGTGTATTTCCTTTATCTCCAACAAGTTCCTATCCCAACAGTCTAAAAATTAAGCCTCCATACACCTTAGTGGTGTAACATATAGCAATGTCACGTGAGCTACAGAAGAGCCAGTGCTCACACCGCTGGAATAGCATCGGCGACAAGCATAGGTGTTGTTATATTACTTGCGGGAAACATCGTGATTGAGAAGGGGTTGTCCGAGTAGTCTGTTACCTAGTGATGGGCGAGTAGCATTGTTGCTCGGGTGATCTCTGAGTATTTGGATGTGCTCGGAGATTTAGTTTTCGTCGCCTCAGCTGCATGATTTATGGCTGCTGGACAGGCTGAATACATGTGAGGAATGCCTGTTTGTTAGGGAATTCCCACATGTATTCAGCCTGTCCAGCAGCTGTAAATCATGCAGCTGAGGCGACGAAAACTAAATCTCCGAGCATGCCAAAATACTCGGAGATCACCAGAGCATGCTCGGGGAGACCAGAGCAAGAAATATACTCGCTCATCACTACTGTAACCCCTTTAAATTAGTTTTCTCAAAAGAAGTGCCCCAGTCTTTACCCTGTGAGCCAAAGTGGAGAACTGCTACATAAGATTTGCTCCTGTTCTGGCCAGCACTGTTTCTATGTTTTTCATAGACTCATTGTAGATCTATTACAGGAGTAAAAATACAACTTATTCAACTTTTGACAGTCAGTCTCCATAGACCTTACATCTCATTAAACCCTCAGCTCTGCTAACAGATGTGTAATGTAAGACAGTTTAAAGAGGTTTTTCCATATTTATCACCTAGGTTAAATGCTTGTAAATTTGATCATGTGACAAGACCGTTGTTCTCATGGGTGATGCAGGTCCTACAAACCCCATCCACTGTATAAATACATGATAAAAGTTCCAGAAAATAAAAGCACTTTATTCATCTTCACACCTACTGTGTTTCCATCTATTCTTGTTTGGACAGAATCTTTTAAATATTTGGTTGTAGGTTATTTGAATATTGGCATTCAAGTTAAAAATTGAATGCCCATGACCAACTTAAGAATATTCCAGAAGTATATTATATTGTTGCAATGACAATTTTGCTCTTTCAGCATACACAGAATTATGCATTATGAAATGTGTCATTCATATACACACTGTAAAAATGTAGGTTTACCTTTCAGAAGATGAAGAGATTATGGAATCTCCTTTTTACACTTGCTGGACTTCTAGTTGTCCTTTGTTGCCTCTCTGACTGAACTTGCCATTCACTTCTCCACTCGGCCTGGTGAGATTTATCTTGATAAGCATTTTACTTGTCCATTTTACATTCTTTTCCTACACAAATCAAAGATGTTTTCCAGTTCAGTTATGATACAAAAAAGGCAGAAGAAAGATTGTGGCAGCCATCCTGGTGCGAGCTGAAATGATGACGTCTTTGGTCTTTCCATTCGATGAACACATGGGAATGCTTCTTATTGCTTGGTCTGGGGATAAGTATTTACCTAGAAATACACAAAAAATGAATAACGATATCTTGAATTTGTATTGCTCCATATAAACTAATAGCATATATATGATATGTAGTGAAATATTTGACCCCAAATGAGTTTACACAAACAATCCTAATGCTTATGTTCTTAAATTTCCCAGTCTGACCAATGGACGTATCATTGAAGGCAGCTCTAATAATTGTGGTAAAATATTCAGTACTTAGGGGATAATACGGCCTTAGTAGCTGTCTGCAGATCAGTTTCTCTTAAGGTACCTTCACACATAACGATTTCGTTAACGATATCGTTGCAACGTCACGCTTTTTGTGACATAGCAACGATCTTGCTAACGATCTCGTTATGTGTTACAGCGACCAACGATCAGGCCCCTGCTGGGAGATCGTTGGTCGCTGGGGAATGATCAGGACCTTTTTTTGGTCGCTGATCACCCGCTGTCATCGCTGGATCGGCATGTGTGACCCGATCCAGCGACGTGTTCACTTGTAACCAGGGTAAACATCGGGTTACTAAAGCAAGTTTCACATTTGCGTTAAAAAATGCGTTTTTAACGCAAACGCATGTGGTGCAAAAAATGCATGTAAACGCGTTAAGACGCTGCGTTTTTTAGACGCATGCGTTTTTGAGGGTGGTAAAAAAAAGCGGCGTTTTGACGCGTTTACATGCGTTTTTTCCTGCGTTTGCGTTTTTGAAACGCATGATGAGAAGTGTGTGACAGATGCCAATCATCAAAATCAACTAGAAAACCCACTATAAACAGAAATAGCTAGGGTTAGGGTTAAGATCCCTAGTAACCATAGGGATCCTAACCCTAACCCTAGGGATCCTAACCCTAAGGTGTTATCTGGGCATGTTCTGGTGCTAACCAAGTGTCTTTGGCATGCTCGAATAATATGATCAGGTCCCCGATCCTGCATGTCTCCTGTCCTTGGGTTACTGCAACAAAGAGGAGCCAGAAGATCACAGCGTCTGACTGCTCCCACTCCTGCACTGAAAAGAAGCACTTCTTCTTTTTAAATGGTGTTTATTTCTTTTGAGCAGAACAGGGGTTAATCGGCCATGTTGGGAGCTATGGGAGTCTGAGCTCTCACCTGAGCTTGGATAGCTACTCCCATCCCCTATATAATCTGAGTCCTGATAAAAACTCATGTCAGAGCTAGCTTATGCTGCATAGCTTGGAAGAGAGGTGATTATATGAGAAGGAGACTTGGAGGAATTATATGTGACTGTTGCATGGGTTTGTAAATGTGATAATTCCCTTCCCTCCTTTACTTTGGTTTGTCCCTATCCTCCACTCCCCGATGTGTTCCTTTGTATATGTGAGTGAATATTTGCATGCCTGGCATTTTCCGTTTACCCTTGTTCGTGTTGCCTTGTTCATTGGGCTGGTGTACTGCAGTGCACAGTAGTGCCGCTCTTCCCTGGGTGGGGGAAGAGAACAGACAAAGAGCTGATTCAGGAGATAAGGCAAGGGTGGTGGGCCAGGGAGCCCCCTAGTGGCAGGGACACCAAAGGAATCTCTGGTCTCAGGTCACCCAACAGCTGAGTTGTGACATCTCCCTAACAAACAGGCAATCACTGCATGTGTTGCGGCCATTGGGACTGGAACATATTATTCGAGCATGTCGAAGACACATGGTTAGCACATGAGCATGCTCGGAGAACACCTTATCCGAGCACGTTCACTCATTACTAGTCACAAGCTCTCAATGTAAGTCTATGAGAGCCAGACTGAGACTGGACGAAGCTGTGGCTCATTCAGTAAACACTGCAGTGATCTGGTAGGTCGCAAACTGCTGCAGACCGACCAGAGCAGCGATGATAGAAGACGACCGAGGGTAAGTATGAGACTAGGTGCAGGGACCTTTAATTGGAAGCAACACTCCAGCGCTGCAATAAAAATAAAAAAAACACTGCTGGACAGGTGCTTTAAAACCTGTCTGGAAAAGATGGGTTTATAAGGGTGCGCATTGGACCCACATTAAAGTTTCTTTGTGTATACAACTTTCGAAAAAGTTTCATGTATACATACAGCTCTGGCAAAATTAAGAGACCACTGAAAAATTATCAGTTTGTCTGAACTTGCTCTTTATAGGTATATTTTTGAGTAAAATGTAAATTGTTCTTTTATTCTATAAACTTCTGACAACATGTCTCCGAATTTCCAAGCAATACATTTTGTATTTTTTTTCTGAAAAGGAGAAATGGTCAAAATAATTAAAAAAAAACAACCCAGTGCTTTCAGACCTCAAATAATGCAAAGAAAACAAGTTTATAATCATTTAGAAACAACAATACTAATGTTCTAACTCAGGAAGAGTTCAGAAATCAATATTTTGTGGAATAACCATGATTTTTACACAAAGGTCACACCTATATATAGGGAAAACCTACTCCCCACACCGTGTTTAAAAACAATATAGAACATGTATATTGGCAAAGGATGGCAATATATATACATTTGGCATGATACCGGTCTATATTTTGTTTTATATATGTGATAATATCATATCTCTTCTTAGACACCTGTACCCAGAATTTTCCAGCACCTAGATTGCATCTAGATATACACCACCACACAATTCATCATTCCTTATGCCATGCTTTTGAAGTGCTCTGACAGATAGAATGGTACAGTTAGAACAAGCATGGTACTCCTCCTAAAGCCAGATGCCGTCCGCCTTCCATAAACACCGCCTCAACACGTTTCGCCCCTCTGGCTCATCAGGAGGCCCGATCTCATAACATGTATCTCGATGGTATGCGATATCAAACTAGTTGCTGGAAAATTCTGGGTAATGGGGTCTATGAAGAGATATGATATTACCACATATATACAAAAAAATATAGACCGGTATCATGCCAAATTTACAGAGCAGAGAGGCGGAGGAGTAATGAGAGAGAGATGGAATAACCGGTGCTGATATAACAGTGATTTTATAAAAATTACTTCAAACACCCTAATAAGTAACCCATCGCTGTAAACAGGATCTCTGTCCATACATTATGATGCTCTTATTTACTGCAGATGCCAAAAGCCTTGTGACAGATCCCCTTGAATTGTTTTTTTTCCTATCTGTAATATGAAGCCTATGTTTAAAGGGTTATACAACCTTTTAAAAAATTGATGGCTTATCACTAGGATGGGCCATCAATATTAGATCGGTGGGGTCCGACTATTTGCACCCCCCTGTCCTATTTCCTTCTAAGGAACAGAGCTGCAATATTTTTCTTAGGCGCTAAAATAAGGACAGCACATGGAAGTATAAACCAAGGTGCAAGCTGGTGTACTCATTAAAGAAGTATGAACACTGCAGCTGATTGGAGGTGACGGCCATAGCTAGGCCGCTTCCGGTTGAAAATTGATGGCCTGTCCTAGAGATAAGCCAGTAATTTGTAATGGTTGGACAACCCATTAAATCTATGAGTCTATTCACATAGGGGTATGAAATATATGCCAATGTTAATCCCTTAATGCCTGCCCTCTGATCCAGCACCATTATCCAGCTGGCTCAGTCAGGTCTTCTGGTGCAAAAACTGGGATCAGGGATCACTCCAATCTCTGGCTTTCAAACCCCTAGATTTCATGGCTGAGACATTGAAGTACTTAGAAAAATGGAGGAGGCTCCTCCTTTCACACATCTCTGGACCACAAATATCTGTGGTATGATCAGACCATGTCCCTGCACAGCCATTACACAGTACACAGCAGGGGCATATTTATAAGATTATCTCAGCACAGGAACATTTTATTTAACATCCAATTGTGGAGAAATTATTGTTATTACAAGATTTATTGGTTAAAACCCCTTTAAGCCTTTTAGGCCTGTCATGGCTGCCTGCATCTCACACTGCCTAATAGATTTCCTGACATTTTTAAATAGACAGACAAAAATGTTATGGTGTACTGAATATATCAAGGCATTACATCAGATCACATTGCGACATCATCTAATCAAACTAAAAAAAAGTGAAGCAAAGTTTATTAAAAAAAACTTTTTTTCTACAACTCCCCTCCTTTCCCTAAAATCCTAAAAATGTATCAATAAGATGTAAGTCATAAAAAGGTACCAAGGAAAACTACTCTGCCATCATATGGCTACATGGACAGAAAAATGATGACTTGGAATGCAGCAACAACAAAAAAGAATTATTTTCTTGTTGTGCAAAAGTATTAAAAATGTATCCATGGTTCATATCGCTACCCCCAATACAACCTAAATTATTAGCACAATATTTAATCCACATTGAGAACAGCGTAAAAAAAGCTGTTTTTTGTTTATCAATTATCAATATTTATAATTGAGCGATTAAAAAGTAATGATTTTTATCAAATTATTGTACAGCAATAAAACTCACTGCATAGATTGCAAATCACTGGATACAGTGGCAGATTTGTGCTTTGAAGCCTGTGGAATTGTGAATGGGGCTTTGTACTGCCGAACTTTAGTCGCACAGCTGCTTCTAAAGCATTCGTTGTGTTACAGGCAGGCATTCATAGAAACAAAATGGAGTTAAATGACAATAATTACTTATCGATAAACAGACAATTTAAAGTTGGCGGACATCAGATTACAGTCCTCTGAGTGATTCTATGGTCCATACAAGACAGATTTACATCAAATTTTGCTGCAAACACATAAGATTTTGTCACAGTATAGCTGGGAATTTCACCTCATACCTTGAAAAGGGTGAACTCTATACCACAAAAACTCTACAGTTCAAGCATAGTAGATGGGATTTTTTCCTCAGAATGAGTTGGTCCGATAATATAATTAGAAGGCACTTGGCCATTCAAGTCTATGGGTCCGTAAAAAAAAACCAAAAAAAAAAACTACTGCACGTGCTTGATCAGATGGGATCCGATTTTCATGGACCCAGTGAAGGGAGAAGCTGTAAATGAAGGGAGAAGCTGTAAAAATTTTTTTTCCCCATTCTGAACATCTGAGAAAATTGGATCACACTAGGGTCACACAGGCTGATTAGCATAATTTGACAGATTTTCTTGGATAAGAAAAAAAAAATTGGTCGTGTGACCCTAGCCTAAGGCTAAGTTCCCACAATCAGGATTTGGTGACTTTTTTGAGACCGCATAAAAAATGCAGCATAGTACAGTACCTGCAAAGCACAGTGTAAACAGATCTGCTGTGCGGTTTTTAAAATCCTCAACATGTCAATTTCTTTTGTGGTAAATATGCGTTAAATTTGTGGAGTTTTCCAATGAACTTGTATGAAATAAGGAAAATTGACAGGTTAAAAATTATTTGAAAAAGTAAGTAACCTAATTTAGCTAAATTGCTGCAGAATATCCACACATCAAAACCTCACCAAATACTCATTGTGGGAATACAGGCTAAAGAAATGACAGAAGAGCTACCTTATATTATAAACAGATCATCCTCGCTTTCAGCACAAAATTACATAGTGAAAGAAATATATCTGTATTTAAACAATCCAAGTTATTTACACATACATCCAACACAACTACATATACAATAAGTATCAAAACGTCTAAAAGAAAACCAATGTAACCACGTACTTTATTCTAATGATAAGCACCAGCTGATGCCACCAAGTTGCAGTTGTTAAACCCAATAACATTTTAAGATACATATGAGGTTGTATGTATTCGGTGCATGGATAGAATTCTTTAGTTGATGTTAATTTGTTTTATGCAACTACATAATATTGATATAAAGTCAGACATTGAACTGGCTGCAGTGGACATTGATGATACAGTGGGGAAAATAAGTGTTTGACGCACTGCCAATTTTGCAAGTTTTCCCACCTACACAGAATGGAGAGATCTGTAATTTTTATCGTAGGTACTCTTCAACTGTGAGAGGCAGAATCTAAAAATAAAGCAAAAAATCACACTGTATGATTTTAAATAATTAAGTTACATTTTACTACATGAAATATGCATTTGATCACCTACCAACCAGCAATAATTCTGGCTCTCACAGACCTGTTAGTTTTTCCTTAAGGCTATGTGCACACGCTGCAGATTTTTCTGCTGGTCCTCAGCGGTTTTGACGTTGCAGATCTGCAGCTGTTTTCCATGAGTTTACACTACCATGTAAACCTATGGAAAACAAAATCCGCAGTGCACATGCTGCAGAAAAAAACGTGCGGAAGCGCTACGGTTTACATTCCGCAGCATGTCAATTCTTTGTGTGGATTCCGCTGCGGTTTACACCTGCTCCATAATAGGAATCCACAGGTGTAAAACCGCTGGTGGAGTCTGCACAAAACCGCAGTGCGGTTTACCTGCGGATTTACAAAAACAGGTGCGGAAAAATCTGCAGACATCCCACCTACGTGTGCACATACCCTAAGAATCTACCTTGCTCTGTACTCACTACCTGTATTAATTGCACCTGTTTGAACTCGTTACCTGTATAAAAGACACCTGTCCACACACTCAATCACATTCCAACCTCTCCACCATGGCCAAGACCAAAAAACTGTCCAAGGACACAGGGGACAAAATTGTTGACCTGCACAAAGCTGGGATGGGATACAGGACAATAAGCAAGCATCTTGGCGAGAAGGCAACAATTGCACAATTATTAGAAAATGGAAGAAACACAAGATGACTGTCAATATTTCACTGTCTGGGGCTCCATGCAAGATCTGGGGTAAAGACAATCCTGAGAAAGGTCAAAAATCAGCCCAGAACTACATGACTTCAATGACCTGAAGAGAGCTGGGACCGCAGTCTCATACATTACCGTTAGTAACACACTATGCGGTCATGGATTAAAATCCTGCACGGCACACAAAGGTCCCCCTGCTCACGCCAGGACATTGAAGTTCATCAATGACCCTCTGAGTGATCCAGAAGAGGCATGGGAGAAAGTCATGTGGTCAGATGAGACCAAAATAGAACTTTTTATTATCAACTCCACTCACTGTGTTTGGAGGAAGAAGCATGACTACAACTGAAACAACACTGTCCCAACCGTGAAGCATGGTGGCAGAAACATCATACTTTGCAGGTGGTTTTTATGCAAAGGGGACAGGACGACAACACCGTATTGAAGGGAGGATGGATGGGGTCATGTATCTCAAGATTTTGGCCAGCAACCTCCTTCCCTCTATAAGAAGAATGTCAAGGTCCTGGAGTGGCCTAGTCAGTCTCCAGACTTTAACCCAATAGAAAATCTTTGGGGAGAGCTGAAACTCAATGTTGGCCAGCGACAGCCCCGAAACCTGAAAGATCTGGAGAAGATCTGTATGGAGGAGTGGGCCAAAATCCCTGCTGCAGTGTGTGCAAACTTGGTCAAGAACTACAGGAAATGTCTAATTGTAAACAAAGTTTTCTGTACCAAATACTAAGTTTGGTTTTGCTATTGTATCAAATACTTATTTCATGCAATAAAATGCAAATTATGTAAAAATCAAACAATGTGATTTTCTGACTTTCATTTTAAGATTCTGTCTCTCACAGTTGAAGTGCACATACTATAAAAATGACAGACCTCTCAATTTTTTGTAGGTGGGAAAACTCGCAAAATCGGCAGTGTATCAAATACTTATTTTCCCCACTGTATATACTGACTCTAATGGTTACTATTGTTAAGATTTTCATTGCGTTTACAAAATGGAAAATTAAGCCTTTAAAAAAAAATACATGATCTATTTCTGTTTTATACAATGTATTTATTTTCATATATGTATGCACACACAGAGACATCAAAGCCAACCACAAAAGTTATCACCTAAACAGGATTGTCTTCTGATGAGAAGGGTTGAAGAAAATCAATATGCAAGTTCATGGCAGTTAGCTGAAGAAGTATTAAGATATTGATTAAAATCTTACTCTTCAAAAGGGGGGTGTACTTATTTATGCTGAGCACTAGATATATACGTAGTGCTAAAACATTACACAATGAATATAATTTATGATTTATGCTGTAAAAACAATTGCAGTAATTAAAATGCTGCAGAAAAGTTTATTTTTTCTACAAAAAAGTTCTACAAATGAAATTCTAATGTATGTGGACCAAAAAGAGTAAAGTTGAATATGTTTTGTCAAAAAACAAGACTCATATAGGTACATTGAATGAAAATTTAAAATGTTTTATGGCCTGACCATAAAGACAATTTGACAACTGCCATATATGAACCTGGCAATTTTTTCAGAATTGGCCAATAATCTAAATTGTATTTTGGCCTTCTGACTCAAGATAAGGACTTTAATTGTAAAAAGCAGTCCCCAACAAACTACCCTCTTTTACTCACTTATTACCATAAAAAATTAAACAATCCAAAAGGGGTGCACCGTAAATCCAAAATATGGGTGTCCCACGATGATCCCTGACTCTGCTACATGCGGAGGCTGTGATGAGCAGAGACATTAGTAATATGACCCTTCACCACGGCCGCCAGAGCACCCAGAGGTGCTAGCAGAGTAAGAACCAGCAACTAGTTCTCTGCTTAGCCTTTGCTGGTTATTAAAAATAGGAGGAACCCCATATAATTTTTGGGGGGTTCCTCCCTTTTTAATAACCATTAAAGGCTATGCAGGCAACTGTGAGCAGTTATTAATAGGCTTGGACTCTCCAAAGATATTGGCCCCTTCCCAGAATAATAACATCAGCCCCAGCAGTCTGCTTTCTCTCAGCTGGTTATTAAAAGTACGGGGAACCACGCCATTATATTTGTTTATTTAATTATTAGCTAAATACAAGTACAGAAAATTACACACGCAAATCACTGATTATATATCTCAGATATATTTTTGTCTATACTATTCTGACAGTTCATGTGTATTTACTGTACTTGGTACAATGTAAACGTAAATGTACGATAAAATGTATGATGAAATGTTGGGTTTACTTTGTGATGTATGGGTAAAAATCGAATGGCACATGCATGGTCCGTGTGCCATGCGATTTTTTTTTTTCTCAGACCCATTGACTTGCATTGGTGAGTCTCGTCTGATATACGCGGTCACTCTCAGCATATTGCAAATTTTTTCTCAATCCGATCAAAGCTGAGAAAATTTTTTACAGATGAGCACTGAATCAATGAATAATATTAGTCAAAGTACAATCTGACTTTTTATTGGATTGTACTCGTCTGATTTATACGCAGATGAGAACGAGCCCTAAGGCAGTTTGAATGTATTCGCTTGATCCTTTTGTTCTATAGGCAAATATGATGTCAAATGGGTCTAGCAGCATCTTACTCTGCTTTCCCTATAGGGAACACTTAAACCATTGGCCAAGTCGCGCTCCCATGTTTATATGGGTATCGTGAGATATAATTGTTCAATTACCTAAGGTGTATAGTCAGGTGGTGGCCCTGTTAAAAAATAACCCATATGGTAAATTTTCTATTTCGGAGCAATACAAAAGTTCAGTGAAAGCTGGTGAGTATTCTATCATAGTTAGGAAACATTTTGACCTCCCAATGTGTTACAATAGAAGGAACCTTGTGATGATATTACGCTCAGGCATATACAGCAGAATATTGTGAGTTCTATATTTTGCACCATTTTTTTTTTTTGGGGGGGGGGGGAGTGGAGAAACAGATTGAGACCAATATGTTTGTGTTGATGTCATGGCCACTTTCCCCAAACTTTTTCTTGTCTTGGCAATATTTGCTAAGCTGTCGTGTGAATAGTATGTGGAAACACACAAACAGGCTATCAGAACATTATTTTTTCATGGGCATTTAAATAATAATTTTTAGATTTGTGCAAAGCAAAGATAACCAAACTAGATCAGCTTTGCTACAAGATTTATCTTTGACAGGCTTTGTAAGGGCAATCGTGTGCCCCCACCTTGACTCAACCCCCACTCCTCTAACCTTGCTCATCGTGAGAAAGTGGTGAGGATATGTCATTGGGAAACAAGGCTCTTTTCAAATTCATATTAATTTATCCATGCACTCCGGCTGAGCCGCAAGGAACCTAGAGCGGGAGAAAAGAGGAGGGGTGGTCGGCAGAGGGAACAGAAAGGGGGATGGGGGCAAGTAGGGAGAGGCATGAATAGGATCTCAGACACAATAATGGCATTCATAGTTGGATTGAGCAGACACAATAAGAGTGTCCTGTGTGTGTTGGGTGGACAAAATGGCTCCATCCCAATCTTTTTTCCCCCTCATTATATAATAGACATGCATTGTGTGCGTTCCTCTCTACACCGTGAATGAGACTCATGTTTATGTGACTGTCAGAGAGACGGAGGCTGGAGACCATGGTGTAGCAGAGACGTGTCCGCCTTATTGTACTATAGAATTGGACTTGTAGAATGTTATACAAACAGGCAGAAAAAACTGAGGTAATAAGTTTACAAAAATCGAACCAACAACACAGCAATAACTAACCCCAGCAATGACTTTAAGGCTGTCGTCACACTATCAGTATTTGGTCAGTATTTTACCTCAGTATCTATAAGCCAAATCCAGGAGTGGAACAAATAGAGGAAAAGTATAATAGAAACATATGCACCATGTTCTCATACACTTTATGCAGTATTAGCCCTCTGTGTCTGTACTGCTACATACTGGTTCATGCAGCTTTACATGAACACCCGAGCCTTACACTATGGCCGGTCCGAATAACAAAAACAATTGTTATCATCCACCTCTCGTGTCTCCCCTTTTCCTCATAGTTTGTAAGCTTGCGAGCAGGGCCCTCATTCCTCCTGGTATCTGTTTTGAACTGTATTTCTGTTATGCTGTAATGTCTATTGTCTGTACAAGTCCCCTCTATAATTTGTAAAGCGCTGCGGAATATGTTGGCGCTATATAAATAAAAATTATTATTATTATTATGCACCACTTCTGTATTTATCACTCACTCCTGGTTTTGGCTTACAAATACTGAGGTAAATTACTGACCAAATACTGATAGTGTGACGGCAGCCTAACTCTAAAGCGATCATTGTACCGGTGCCGCTACCGGGGTCATTAGTAATAATTATATCAGTCTAGGCTGTCTAATAAATGACTATAAAAGATTTTTTTTCTATAAACTTGAATTCTGGCATTGTGAGAGGAAACATTTAGTTTACAATGCACTAAAGATACAAGCTATATTTTGCTCTGATTGGCAGATATGGGCACCGTTCACACAGAACTGTCACAGATTGTTACTTCCACTCTCCAAAACTAGGGCTATGGCAACTGTTCATTTCTCGTGTGGTCACATCATTGTTTGGAATGGCCTCAATGTTTCTTTACGGAATTAGTCTGATTCAGTTGGGTTTTTTATGCTACAGTAGCAAGGTCATCCACAAACTTCTTACCATAAGCAAACATTGAAATAGCTTTATAGTTACAGTTACAGTAATGCAACTTTTTACAGTGACCCACACGTGGTCAGAAGTCACCTTAGACCTTATCCTTTTTGTACGTCATAAATAATATATAGCACTTGTACTCCAATATATAACACTTCAATAAAATCATAAAGATCTGCAATAAAATCACAATAATGGAACCCAACAGAAAATTGACAGTAAATATTTGTAAGTACGGTATATGGAATAAATGTCTTCTTTAATTCTAAAAAGCTAAATGGTCTAAACATGGCCTGTTAGGTAATAATAGTAATATAATAACTTCTTATTGATCAGCAGTGGCCAAATATAAGCAATTTATAGAGAATGCTGCAGCGCCGTACACTGCTTGCTGGCCGTGGCTTAATCGTACGGTTTATCTCCCATTCAAGTGTATAGGGTGGGTCATTAGTGATGAGCGAACATGTTAGGATAAGGTGTTATCAGAGTATGCTCAAGTGCTAACCGAGTGTCTTCAGCGTGCTCGAATAATATGTTAGATTCCCCACGGCTGCATATCTCGGGGCTGTTCGACAGCCGCAACACATGCATGGATTGGCTGTTTGTTAGGCAATTTGCGTTTTTGTCATTGCTTTTTTGAGTGCATCTTTATCATGTTTTTGATGCTGCGTGTTTTGTCTCTTCCTGGTATATTATGCATTAAATAAAGTTGCATTGTTTTTGATACTTCCTGGTATTTAGCTTTGATATAGTCATTTGTGGAATACATGTGCTTTTAGTGCATTTCCTCAACAGAAACACTCTAAAAACGCACATTCAGTAAGAGAAATTGACTTGATTCGGATGTGAAACACGCACCGCAGGTCAGTTCACGCTGAGTAAAAAAACACAGTGGACAGGAGATTTCTATAAATCCTATCCACTTTGCTGGAACTGTAAGACGCTGAGTTTTTGACACAGCAAAAATATGCAGCGTCAAAAACTAATCGTGGGCACACAGCCTTACTGTTCCTGCAAAGGGGGTAGGATTTATAGAAACCTAATGCCCACTGTGCTTTTGTTTTACACTACGTAAACTCACCCAGGTGTCTGAAATCTGCAACATGTTAATTTCTCTTGTACGCTGAGTTTTGTCTGCGAATTTCCCCATAGACTTGCATTAGATGTGGAAAATCTGCAGGTGAAAAACGCACATGAGTTTAGTGCATTTCCCCAACAATAAAAAAAGCATATGATCCACACATGACTGTATCAATAATGTTTAGTCAAACCGAATGCCAGGAAGTGTCAAAAACAAAGCGGCTTTTTATGTAAGACATGACACACAAAAAGAGAAAAAAACGCAATAAAAACAACGTGTAAAAAAATGCAATGAAAAAAAGCTAATAATCAAATTTAGCTAATTGGTGAAGAAGTTCTGCAATCTGAAATACTCCTCGTGGGAACATAGCCTGATTCTACTACTTTATTCTTGTAGCCCTATTTTATGTGTGCTGCCACTTAGAACATAATGCAGTTCGCCCAATAGAATATTACAGAACTGTACAATTTTCTTTGTAACCCAGAGTCATATAGAAACAACGCTGCTTGCATAGCCAGAACCCCTATCAAGATGTATTTGTACAATAATTATACTGGAGTTAATGTAAAATGTATTATTCAAATGTACCAGCACCCAACGTGGCCAAAATCGCTGATTGTTGCTATAGTTACTGGTTGTCTTAGCTCTGGAATCTGGACCTGCACAAAGGCACTAAATTGTGGCATTTTAAAAGCCATACATATGTGGTCAAACAATACGCTGAAGAATTGCCCAATGGGCAGCAATCTGTGCATTTCTTCATTTCAGATAGGTCACGGCACATAAAGGGAGGTATTACTTTTAAAAAATGACATGTAGGGAATATCTTACTAAAGTCAATACTTATATTGCTAAATTATCCTTTGTTACGGCTCCTTTCCACTTGCGAGATAAACGTCCGTGTCTCGCATGTGAAAACCAAGCTCTGGCGCCGGCACTCCAGAGCGGAGTGTGCGGCCGCATAGCAACACATGGAGCCGCACGCTCCGCTCCCAAGTGCCAGCACCAGAACTTGGTTTTCACATGTGAGACACGGACGTTTATCTCGCAAGTGGAAAAGAGCCCTTAGATATATAGAACATCGAAAACTGTTCATCTAGACAAAAGAGGGTAGATTAATTAAAACACAACCTTCACATAGCGCCTTAAAGGTATTTTTTGGTGGGAAAAATTGTGGTTTTAGATTTGCTGAGTCAATAACAAATATATTTTTGTACCCTCTATTTTTGTTTGTTTTAAATTGGGCTTTTATTTTATTTCTTTCTTATTTTTTTTTAATTGCAGCATCCCCTAAGTATGGCACTTTTTCCCCCAGGCAATTTTGCTATTTTTCTCCAACAGAACTTCACTTTATTTTTCACCAAAAATTTTGGTAAATTCGCAAATTGTGATTGTTGTGGATTTTCAATGTGTAAAATCTTTAGCATACAGTACCAACTAAAGAAACTAGAGAACGAATTTTGTTGCTGAACATTTCGGGTCAGATATAGACATGTCGTGTGATTTTAAAATCTGCAGCCTGTCAATTCTTTGTGCAGAAGATTTCCGCAGTAACAACCGTGGATTTTGCCGCAGATAGCGTGTTTTGAATGTTTCAGTTTTTCTGTGATATTTCAACACCAATTAGCTAAATTAGGTTACTTGCAATTTTTTTCATTACATTTATGTGTTTTTTTTTTAAATTAGTTTTTTTCAACGGCGGTCAGTTTTTTTGGGGGAAGTCATGCAATTATGTTGATGCAGTTGTGCGTATTACACATCTGCGTTTTTCTATCTCTATATTTTCCTTAGTCTATGGAGCAGTTTTGTAAAAAAATCCCATTTACCGGAAGAGAAATTGAAATGTTGCGGATCAAAAAAATCACACCGGATATCAGTTTCTGCAGCATAATAAAAAAGGACAGTGGGCATGACATTTATATAAATCTCTACATTATCTTATTACTTTTTCTGGAACTAAAGCTGCTTCTTTGTACAATGAAAATACACAGGAAACTACTCAGTAGATAGTATTGCAGATTAGGTGCAGATTTCACCCTTTCCATTGTAAAAAGGTGACAGGAAAGGGCGCAGTCAGACGGACGTATAAAATGGACTGAGACTGGAACGTAATGCAAGGACTGTCCGGCAGCTCTTCGCACCTGAGTGTGATAGCTGCATAGAAATTCATGAATTTGTCACGCTCGGGATGGGAGAGACAGTCCATGCACTGCAGTCCGATCTCGTTCTAGTTTATATGTTTGTCTGACTGCGCCCAAAGAAAACTCAGTATGTGGTTTAGAAAAAAGTAAAACTCATTCACTTTATTGATATGGTAGACTGTTACAGATTTTATGTGAAAAAAATCTGCACCAAGTGTGCAACATGTGAACTTCGCCTCCTATTCATGTAATTCTATGAAGAATGGCACAATTTTATGATCCATGAATCACAGGACTTTTAAATATTAAAAATGTAAGTGAAAAAAGTTAACCAAAAAGCAGAGGTACTAAAAAAAAAAAAAAAAAAAAATACAATTCTGGTCAACACTTCAAATCGTAACATGTCAATTTGTCTTGCGGCATGCTGAGTTTTCTGTGTGGATTTTCCTATAGACTTGTATTAAATACAGAATATCTACAGGTAAAAAACGTACACACGTTTTTAATACTTCTCTGCTGCGGAAATTCATCAAAAACGCATGTAATCAGCTCCTATGTATGTCAATAATGTTTCGTCAAAGCCAAATTCCAGGAAGTATCAAAAACAAAGCAGCTTTATTTAAAGAATGACACACCAGAGACAAAAAACGCAAAGTGAAATAAATAAATGCATGTTAAATAAACACACACAAAAAAAGCAATAAAAAAGCAAGTAACCTAATTTAAATAATAGGTGCGGAAATGGTGCAAAATATCTGCAACATCAAAAACGCACCAAAAAAGCTCATCATGGGAACATAGCCTTAGGGTTAAGCTCCGACTATGATTTTTTTGACGCTGCATATTTTCTCTCTGCAAAAAATAAAGGGCCTTACAGTTGCAACAAAGTGGATGTCATGCCCACTGAGCTTTTTTTTATTCTTTATGCAGCATAAACCGACCTGCGGGGTGTGATTGAAATCTGCAGCATGTCAATTTCTCTTATGAGTACGCTGAGTTTTAGGTTCAGATTTTCCTTATAGACTTGCCTTAGTTGTGGAAAATGTGCTGAGAACAAAAAAAACATGTAATTCACATATGGCTGTATCAATAAAGTTTTGGCAAAGCCAAATACCAGGCAGTATCAAAAACAGAGCAGCTTTATTTAAAACATGACATGCCAACAAGAGACAAAAACACCATAAAAACACTAGTAAAAAATAAACATTGAAATAAAAAGTAACCTAAGATTAGGTTCCCACGATGAGCTGCTGTTCAGTTTTTGATGCTGCAGATTTTCTGCACTTATTATTTACATTACTTGCGATTTTTATAGCGTTTGTGTGCGTTTTTTTAAATGCCTTTTTATCCTGTTTTTAACACTGGTTTTCATCTCTTGTAGGTGTGTTATGCATTAAATAAAGCTGCTTTGTTTTTGTAACTTCTTAGTATTAGATTTAAAAAACTTTATTGGCAAACTTCGGTGTGGATTACATGCGTTTAGTGAGTTTCCACTGTGGAAACGCACTTAACACATGTGCATTTTTTATCTGTGGAATTTCCACACCTAATACAAGTCTAAGGCCATGTTCACACATTCAGTATTTGGTCAGTATTTTACATCAGTATGTGTAAGCCAAAACCAGGAGGGGGTAATAAATACAGAAGTGATGCATATGTTTCTATTATACTTTTCCTCTAAGGCCGCCGTCACACATGCGAGTTTTACGGACGTAAGAGCGCAGAATCTACGTCCGTAAAACTCGCAAAAAATACGGCACAATTATTCTCTATGCCCCTGCTCCTATTTGCCGTATTTTACTGATCAGTATTATACGGCTTTCTACGGCCGTACAAAATCGCAGCATGCTGCGTTTGTCAGCGTACTGCGCAAGAAATACGCCAATGAAAGTCTATGGAAGCGTGAAAAATACGGATTACACACGGACAAGCAGTGTGACTTGCGAGAAATACGCAGCGCTGTTAGAGAGAAAAGCCGGTAATTCAGTGCGGTGTACAGTAAAATCACACTGACAGCTTACAGTAGAATAGGTAGAATAAATGTGTACACATAGAATAGGTATATATATATATATGTCATTAGACACATATATGTATATATATTAATATTTATTCCAGCGCTAGACAGCTTGAAAGCCGGTAATTCAATTACCGGCTTTTTCCTTCTCCTTCCTAAAACCCGACATGATTTGAGACATGGTTTACATACAGTAAACCATGTCTTCTCTCCATTTTTTTTTGCAGATTCCACACTACTAATGTCAGTAGTGTGTATCTGCAAAATTTGGCCGTTCTAGCTCTTAAAATAAAGGGTTAAATGGCGGAAAAAATTGGCGTGGGCTCCCGCGCAATTTTCTCCGCCAGAGTAGTAAAGCCAGTGACTGGCTTAATAGCCTGGAGAGGGTCCACGGTTATTGGCCCCCCCCTGGCTAAAAATATCTGCCCCCAGCCACCCCAGAAAAGGCACATCTGGAAGATGCGCCTATTCTGGCACTTGGCCACTCTCTTCCCATTCCCGTGTAGCGGTGGGATATGGGGTAATGAAGGGTTAATGCCACCTTGCTATTGTAAGGTGACATTAAGCCTAATTAATAATGGAGAGGCGTCAATTATGACACCTATCCATTATTAATCCAATACTAGTAAAGGGTTAAATAAAACACAAACACATTTTTTAAAATTATTTTAATGAAATAAAAACAATGGTTGTTGCAGTATTTTATTCAACGCCCAATCCAGTCACTGAAGACCCTCGTTCTGTGAGTAAAAAAACATAATAAACCAACAATATACTTACCCTCCGCAGATCTGTAACGTCCAACGATGTAAATCCTTCTGAAGGGGTTAAAACATTTTGCAGCAAGGAGCTGTGCTAATGCAGGCTGCTCCTCGCTGCAAAACCCCAGGGAATGAGGCTAAAAATAGATCAATGATCTATATTTAGCTTTATTTGCGGTGAGGCGCCCTCTGCTGGCTGTTCATAGATCGTGGGAAATTACCTAGAAAGCTCCCTGGCTTTCTAGGTAATTTCCCACGATCTATGAACAGCCAGCAGAGGGCGCCTCACCGCAAATAAAGCTAAATATAGATCATTGATCTATTTTTAGCCTCATTCCCTGGGGTTTTGCAGCGAGGAGCAGCGTGCATTAGCACAGCTCCTTGCTGCAAAATGTTTTAACCCCTTCAGAAGGATTTACATCGTTGGACGTTACAGATCTGCGGAGGGTAAGTATATTGTTGGTTTATTATGTTTTTTTACTCACAGAACGAGGGTCTTCAGTGACTGGATTGGGCGTTGAATAAAATACTGCAACAACCATTGTTTTTATTTCATTAAAATAATTTTAAAAAATGTGTTTGTGTTTTATTTAACCCTTTACTAGTATTGGATTAATAATGGATAGGTGTCATAATTGACGCCTCTCCATTATTAATTAGGCTTAATGTCACCTTACAATAGCAAGGTGGCATTAACCCTTCATTACCCCATATCCCACCGCTACACGGGAATGGGAAGAGAGTGGCCAAGTGCCAGAATAGGCGCATCTTCCAGATGCGCCTTTTCTGGTGTGGCTGGGGGCAGATATTTTTAGCCAGGGGGGGGGCCAATAACCGTGGACCCTCTCCAGGCTATTAATATCTGCCCTCAGTCACTGGCTTTACTACTCTGGCGGAGAAAATTGCGCGGGAGCCCACGACAATTTTTTCCGCCATTTAACCCTTTATTTTAAGAGCTAGAACGACCAAATTTTGCAGATACACACTACTGACATTAGTAGTGTGGAATCTGCAAAAAAAATAGAGAGAAGACATGGTTTACTGTATGTAAACCATGTCTCAAATCATGTCGGGTTTTAGGAAGGAGAAGGAAAAAGCCGGTAATTGAATTACCGGCTTTCAAGCTGTATAGCGCTGGAATAAATATTAATATATATACATATATGTGTCTCACTGACATATATATATATATATATACCTATTCTATGTGTACACATTTATTCTACCTATTCTACTGTAAGCTGTCAGTGTGATTTTACTGTACACCGCACTGAATTACCGGCTTTTCTCTCTAATATATGTTTCTACTGACACATATATATATATATATATATATATATATATATATATATATAGACAGTATATATATATTTTCTTTTCTTTTTGGGACACATGGATCACTTCTATAGCGGTATGTTGGTTTTGCTAGCCTGCGAGAAAACCACGCAGTACGGATGCCATACGGATTACATACGGAGGATGCCATGCGCAAAAAACGCTGACACACCCTGCCTACGGAGGAGCTACGGACCACTTTTTTTGGGACTTTTCAGCGTATTACGGCCGTAATATACGGACCGTATTGTTTTACGCTGTGTGTGACGCCGGCCTAATTGTTCCACTCCTGGTTTTGGCTACAAATACTGAGGTAAAATACTTACCAAATGCTAATCGTGTGAGTGTTGCCTAAGGGCTCCTTTTCACTTGCGCGAAATAAGTGTGAGTCTCGCATGTTAAAACCAAGCTCTGGCGCCGGCACTCCAGAGCGGAGCGTGCAGCTGCATAGCAATACATGGAGCCGCACGCTCCGCTCCCAAGTGCCGGTGCCAGAGCTTGGTTTTAACATGCGAGACTCGGACGTATTTCTCTCAAGTGAAAAGGAGCCCTAAGGCGAAAATCCGCACAGAAAACTCAAAGTACCGCAACAGAAATCAACATGCTGCGGATTTGAACTATGCACTGCAAGTCAGTTTACGCTGTAAAAAAGAAGCACAGTGGGCAGATTTCTATAAATCCCATCCACTTTGCTGGAACTGTAAGGGTATGTGCACACGTTGCGGATTCTCTGCAGATCCGCAGCGTTTTTTGCAGTGCAGAAAGGCTGCAGATCCGCAATTGATTTACAGTACATTGTAAATCAATGAGAAAAAAAAAAAGCTGTGCACACTTTGCGGAAAATCCACTGCGGAAATGCTGCAGTTTAAAAGAAGTAGCATGTCACTTCTTTTTTGTGAATCTGCAGCGTTATTGTACCTATTCCATCATAGAAATCCACAGGGGTAAAAAACGCAGCTAATCCGCAGCAAAAATGCACAAAAAACGCTGCGGATCCGCACAAAAAAATGCAACAAATCCGCAGCTGCATTTTTTTGCCAGGAGAGGCAGAATCCGCACCAGAAATTCCTAAGGCTAATCCGCAACGTGTGCACATAACCTAAATGTTGCATTTTTCTTGCAGTGAAATTACGCAGCATCAAAAACTCACTGTCGGCATGCAGCAATTTGTACACATCAGCTAGATTATTTACATGGTGTTCAAATCACTCCCCCAAATTTAGGTCAGGTGCTTGAAACTTTCTTATCATTTGTACATTTAGGTATTCAGTGATCTTCTTCAGAAGGCTGATTTTAAGACAAATACACTGCAAAACCACATGCTATCTGCAGCTTCCACTTGTGCTCCACTTCCTAAAAGCAGACAAACACAATGGAGTACAGACCAGGAAGATCTCTGCAGGTTGTAAAGAATGGGACTTTACTGTGCAACTAGAGTAGCATCATAATAATTAGTGCAGAGAATTAATGGAGTACAATAAAGAGAAGCTGTTGGAGAAATAAGGATTACACTGGGAATTGTCTGGAGTTAATTAACAAAGTCCTCCCATTTAACACACTGAAAAACAACTCTGCTTTTATTACTCGCTCATTATAAGCTAATCAAATTTACTTACAGCCTGTCAGTGACTTTTCTTCAAAACTGAATAGCAACCTTTGGAAAAAAAAATCCATCTATAGTTTTCACATATACATTTTTTTTTTCAAATGGAGTTTAACAAATATGTTAAAAAATAAAAATAAAGAAAATATGGCTCCCCTGGGCGGAATACACCAACCATACCCCTTTTGCCACACCGGTACTATACCCAACTAACTACATTCAGTCGGATTCAGAATAACCTACCAAACCCTTTAGACGTTATACACCTCTTTACTCGGGCTCCCCTCCCCCTTTCCCTTACTTTGGTTAGGTTGTATGATTGCATGTCAGTTAACCACATGCACTATTGTTCAGATTGTATGTAAAGACTTATCCTGATTTTTTTTTGATTATCTTGATTATCGCGTAAATGTAAACCGAAAACTTTCAATAAAAATTTATTGTTTAAAAAAAAAAAAAAATAATAATAATTTTTGTTAATTGTGTTTTTTAAAAAATTTTAACATTTAAAACTCTTTTTTTTCTGGCATTTTTTAAATCCTGTAGTAAAGACAATAGAAAGAATGCCATAGTAATACTGGAAAAAAAGATCAAAACATCACAATTATCACTAAACTTTTTAATAATTTTTTTTATAGATCAATTTGCGTGCTAAGAAAAGTTGTAAAAAATGGCAACAGTCATAAACCTATACAAGACCAAGTAACGCAGTAGATCCATGAAATGGGGCGAATTTCATTGTAAACAGGTTGAAGCATCAGATGTAGACAGAATAATGTTTTGAAGTGTGTGTGACTGAAAAAAGGCGCTTTGTGCTGTGTGTTTCTCACAAAAGATTTGCGTTTGGGTCGAAATTAGTGTCACTTGTCTTTCAACGTATATGCATAAAACGAAGCTGCATATTGGCATTGATATGGGACACAGACTGTGTATATATTAGTGATGTGAGTTGGGCTGACCTCAGCGGGGTGAGATGTCGTTTGGGCGTGAGAAAAACTCCTAGACCCTTTTCACAGCTGTTCAGAGCGTCCCATTGAAGCCGAAGAGAGCAAAGTTAACCGTCTCCCCTCCCTACTTCTTCCCATTCATTCTGCAAACCCCCTTTGAGAGATCCTTAAAAATACACCTCATTACTCAGTGCTGGCTGTATTCAAGATCCCGCAGTGCTCCTAGTATCTTAGCGAATCCCTGCAGTTTGCCCTTCTTTTTTTTCCTTCTTTTCAGGATTCTAGAGTTCAAGTAGAAACTCATCATGCAACCAAGGTGTTTTCCTTTAAAAGTTGACCTTGCATTATAAGGCTTAAAAAAATAATTTTATAATATTACACTGCAGTCATCATAAGGCCTTTGTGAGTAATATAAGGTTGGGGACATAGAAAAAAACTACATAGCATTCATTCAGATAGACAAGCTTAAGGCTACATTCAGACATCATTTTCAAGGGTATCACTTGTACCTATGACAGTCTATGAGAATATTCACATGTCAGATTTTTTTCCTCGGACCGAGTGGTCTATGAAAAATCGCGGAAACAAAATTGCGAGTGTCAGATCAAAATCTGCAATGTAGATTTCTATGGGTCCGTGTAAACATCGGACAGCCTGAGGTGCCATCCATATAAACACACACGTGCATATATTAAAAAATATTGATATTCTGGTTGAATAATACCATAATCAATGGAAACGTAGATATCGCTGCAAAATGAAGACAGAAGGATTATTGTATCATCTGCTAAAAATTGGTAAAATTATGCCATTTATAAAAAAAAGGAAAATGGTAAACATCAAAATGCTGTTTTCACGCATACTTTAATAAATCATCATAAATCACTACCCAGTCTGGTAACAAGGGATTTAAAAATGATGACGTTTATTGTGTTAATGTTCAATTCACAAAAAAATGCAAGGAATGTTATTAGATCTTAATTGAGCATGAGAAGATGTGGGGGCTATGCTAAGCTTTACACCATTAGTGCCCATGTTCACACAACAAAACTCACAAAAATCTGCATGTAGGCTATGTTCGCAAGATGAGCTTTTGGTGCATTTTTGATGCTGCATCAAAAACGCATCATCCTACCATTCTAGGATAGGATTTATAGAAATCTTGGGCCCACTGTGATTTTTTTTTAACTTTTTATTACTTCATGTCAATTTCTCTTACGGTTACGCCGAGTTTTCTGGTTCCCCATTGACTTATATTAGGTGTGGAAATTCCGCTGATAAAAACGCACATGCATTTTAAGTGTGTTTGCATGTTGGAAACGCATCAAAAACACAGGTAAGCCACACCTAAGTATGTCAATAAAATGTTGCCAAAGCCAAATACCAGGAAGCATCAAAAAGAAAGCAGCTTTATTTAAAGCATGACAAACCAACAAGACACAAAAACCACAGCATCAAAAATGCGACAAAAACGCATGTTAAAAAAAAGTATACAAAAATGCAATGAAAGCACGCAAGTTACCCAATTTAAATAATAGGTGCAGAAAATCTGCAGCATTTAAACCTCACCTAAAGCTCATCGTGGAAATGTAGCCTTAGATGTACTTGTTATATGTAACAAAATAACTGTTTTCGTGGATTTTTCCCAGGAAATTCAATATGTGGAGAAGTTATTCTTTTTCAAATTTAATATCCATTATTATGCTATGGGACCTCTCTAAACCCCAGAGCTTAAAAAACATAAAGGGTAATAAATAAAAGAATCCTTAGGCTGGGATCACACACAGCGAGATACGGCCGTGTCTCGCTGGTTAAAAACAAGCTCTGGCACCGGCACAGGTTGGGGGGTTCCAGATTTGATGGGCCTGGGAAGGTTCTTGCCATGCGTCCACAAAGGTCAATGCGCATGCACTTACATCATGATATCTCGGCTTGCATCGCAACCTTTTCAGGTGAATGTGCAGAACCCTTCAGAGTCTATCAAATCTGGAAGCCCCAACCTAAGGTGCGAGGTCCAAGAATTTCAGCACAGTTGACGTTGATCTTAAGATACGACGCTGACGGGACGGGTAGTGGTGAGAAGCAAAGGGTTTGGGTAGGTGAGTGTTGAGATGAGTATAACAATTATTTTCAATTTTTTTCACATTTTGATGGCCTTTTAGGGATCACAAAATTGACAATCATTTTACTTAAGCAGCGCGGAAGCAAATTACAAAAAATATCTGCCCTTTGGGGAATGTGTATTTTTGGAAAATCAGAGTGGAGTTCAATTCCATTCAAATTTATTCCCTCATCTCCAATATTGTGTTATACTTAGGGCACAGTCAGACAGTTGCATAAATTGGACCAAGATTGGAATGCAATGTTCGAAATGGCCAAGCATGACAGCTGCATAGAAATACATGAAACTGTCACACTCGTGTCGGGAGAGCTGCCGGCCAGTGCACTGAGTTTCGATCTCGGTCCAAACTATACGGCCATTTCACGGCACTCTTAGTCCAAGAACTAAGAGCGTAGTCAGTACAGAAATTCTCACTTTAGTGGTGACTGAATCCCTGTGTCAGGAAAGAGAAAAGCGCTGCTATAGAAATGCACACCACCCAATATGTAAGCAAAATACAAAAACACTTTATTGACAAGAACAATAAAAACAATTAAAAACACTACACCACCACCGACCACCTGGATACAGATTACACATATCTATATATAGGCAATAAGTACAGCCCGTCCGTATGCCCATAGGAAATACAGAGTGCATATAATAATACTATCCTGCCTAACGGCTCATGGGGAATCTAAGGGTAACCATATACAATGGTAACTAACAACCCTAAAAAAACATATATATATATATATAATAAGGCTAAGTAGCCACAAACCTCCCACATATAATGGAGGAAAATGAGGATCCCATACATGAGTCAAAAGGACATAGTACCTATGGCAAAGCACAGACAGACCTATGAACTGGTGAGCCGAAGTGTCCAGGGGGCCGGGTGGACCATAGCCCCACGCGTATCGCCTCCAAAATGAGGCTTCGTCAGGGGAAGTATACCAACAGCCAATGAACAAGTGTTTATATACTGTATGTCCCTAATCATGCTTAAAAGCTCTTACCGGTGTGTATGTAATCATGGAAAGCGGGGCTGTAGCGCCAACCCCCGAACCGGAAGCGGAAATGACGTGCCTGGAGGCTAAAGAACAGGCAGATAGAGCGCCTGCATATACATATGGGACCGAGGATGAACATGAAGTGGACATCATGGACGATTCTTCATTGGGATCCCGTTCTCATCTTGGACTCAAGACTATTATGAGACTTTACATATTGGCTTTATGCCTAATATCGATTTTGATCTTTTTCTTTTTTGGCCATTATGCTTTCTACTATGCTATATGTTTGTCTGGCTCATGGGGGCAATATTAGGTGCTAGGGCTGGCTCATGGGGGTAGGTTTGGAGGGTATACATATGTGTGGGGGGGGGTTAGTTTATTGGTATATGTTTTTTGATATGTGGTTTAGTACTTCGGGTAGGCCCCCCTTTTGTGGTTGTGTTTGAGCCTGGGTGCCTCAACAAGGGATGGGCTGGTTCCATATCATGTGCTATCCTTTGGGGCTTATGATGGACCTATTTCGATCTTTATATTGGGACTCCTTGTGATGGATAGGACAATTCTTCCTCCTAATGATATTATCATTAACCTTGGCCTCATCATCATCTATTTTGATGGGTATTTTTCGTCTTATATATTCCTACCTGTTGGGATATGAGATTGCACCATCTGGGGATGTATTTATGGTATTTTTACTTATTCAAAACATATATTATATTACATATTATATATACAATAAATTTTCTACAATTAGTTGGTTCTTATCTGAATGGTTTATTATCACCATTGGTCTACTGTGTTGGTTGACGTGTCTGTGTGGTCTTCCTTTCCCCCCCCCTCCCCCTCCTTCCTCTTTTCTTATTCTTTTATTTTTTCTCTCTCCCCCCCCCTTTTTTTTTTTTGGGGGGGGGGGGTATGAGTCTGTATATGTGGTTATGTACGTGTGGTGCGGGCATATTTATGCCCCCTGACTTGCCTGTTCTGTTTCCCCTGATATCTATGTATTGTATATCTGTATGGACCCTGGGGGACATTCTTCTCCGTACAGGGCTTTTTCATTTGGCCGCCTATCTGCGCTTGTTCGGGAGTTTTCCCGGGCAGGCGCAGGGGGGGACCTTTTTTGAGAGACCATCAATATGGGGTAAAATACATGGGGTTTTGGCAATAGCTGCAGACGCGCACTAGCCTACTTTATGGTCTTTTTTCTGGTTTTTGTACCATATTGTTTGGACTCATGTTGGCGTGTGCGCCTTTAAACCGCCACTCATGTTGATATGTGCGGTTTTAATCTTTATCGGATTGGTCCATGCATACGTATCATATAGTATGGCCATTTGTGGTCACCAGGCCATGGGCTCATGGTTTCTCCACTTAGGCACCGGTGATTGTGTATGCGCTGTTGTATTATGGATGCGCTTCTGTGGGTGCTGCTGCGCACGCGCGCTCTAAGCGCGCTTTTTTGTTTAGAGGTAGGCGTTCTATATGCCTGGATTTATAGTCCTGCAGGCGCTGTTGTTATTGGGGCTGCGCTCCTGTGGGTGCTACTGCGCACGCGCGCTTTTTGGTTTAGAAACAGGCGCTCTATATTCTTGGCTCTGTAGTCCTTCAGGTGCGTCATTTCCGTTCCCTTGGGGAGGGCTGCAGCTCCTGTCATTATTGCGCTCCCTTGAGCATTACCGCGCATGCGCACTTGATGTGCATCCTTCTACGTATATGCAGGCGCTCTATCTGCCTGTTCTTTAGCCTCCAGGCACGTCATTTCCGCTTCCGGTTCGGGGGTTGGCGCTACAGCCCCGCTTTCCATGATTACATACACACCGGTAAGAGCTTTTAAGCATGATTAGGGACATATATAAACACTTGTTCATTGGCTGTTGGTATACTTCCCCTGACGAAGCCTCATTTTGGGGGCGATACGCGTGGGGCTATGGTCCACCCGGCCCCCTGAACACTTCGGCTCACCAGTTCATAGGTCTGTCTGTGCTTTGCCATAGGTACTATGTCCTTTTGACTCATGTATGGGATCCTCATTTTCCTCCATTATATGTGGGAGGTTTGTGGCTACTTAGCCTTATTATATATATATATATGTTTTTTTAGGGTTGTTAGTTACCATTGTATATGGTTACCCTTAGATTCCCCATGAGCCGTTAGGCAGGATAGTATTATTATATGCACTCTGTATTTCCTATGGGCATACGGACGGGCTGTACTTATTGCCTATATATAGATATGTGTAATCTGTATCCAGGTGGTCGGTGGTGGTGTAGTGTTTTTAATTGTTTTTATTGTTCTTGTCAATAAAGTGTTTTTGTATTTTGCTTACATATTGGGTGGTGTGCATTTCTATAGCAGCGCTTTTCTCTTTCCTGGTTCATATTATTTTGCTGCTAATTGCACCCCCTGCGTATGACTGTTACGGCTGTGCGCCGATGTCTTTGATATTCATGGTATTTTTAACCTGGCTCTGTTAGCAGGTTTTCTTTTTGGCGGCACGCACCCTATTTGGGGAAATTCAGATCAGTAAATTTATTATCTTTTGCTGAAAATATATATATTTTGTATAATTGTGTCTTTTAGCTTTTTTGCCGGTGCCCATCATGGACTGGGATGCACGGGAGGCGGCCTGGCGTGCTGAATCTGCTAATGTCTTCTCTTCTGCAGACACTAGTATACCAGGTTCAGAGTTTACCACATTGTCAGCTGAACTTACTTCGGCCCATAGGTTGGGGATCAGGCTATGGTGGAACATTCGCAGCTTGGAAGAGTATGTTAAGGCCAATATTGTACCCCGGGGCCTTAGGGTTCCCATTTACCCTGCATGGGAGCTCTCTGTATCTTTTCGTTCTACATGGGAACAAGGATTACTACGGTGTTCAAATATTATAATGAACATGCTCTTGGAACATGATCGGGAGTTGTTAATGAGCACCAAAAACCATATTAAGGATCTGGAGTCTAGGTTGTCCAATTTTGATGATAAGACGCAGGTCCAACCCTTTAAGACCAGACTTAAGGATGCCTTAGACAAATACGATCACGAGATTAGAGAAAAGAAGAGGTCTAAATTTTTCCGTGACCGGAGGGATTTCGATACTCAACAAGCATTTCAATGGAAACATCAAGGGAATCGCAGACAGGCTCCTCAGATTTCCAGACAGCCGGGGGGAGTATCAGGGCCATCTAAGGGAGAAGGAGGGGGTGTTCACTCGTCCAGCAGTGATTTTTTATCATCAGCCGAAAGCGAGCACGATGTCGGATCAGAAGGGGTCGCAAACGTCGCCCAGCCACCTCGACGGTTCACCAGATTTGGGGGCCGCAGGACACCGAAACGGCACAAGTTTTTCCATCAATAGGAGCACCGTTAGAGTCCGTGACCCCATCACCTACTATACAGGGACCATCAGGTAAATTGCAGGTCATTAACTTATCTGAGCACCAGCTTACTGCGGTTGAGCTTTCAGTGTTAGAAAGGGGGTTGACGTTTTCCCCGGTGCAAAATGTAGATAGGTTTACATTGGTTAAGGACCTGTATTTATTTTGTAGGTGTTTGGTTTTGCAAGTTCTTCACAACAGACCACAGGACAGGGACGGACTGGACCAGACTGACCAACGAGTACTTCAAGATCTACTGCAACTATTACAAGAAGACACCATCGAGAGTGGTAAGGATCGTTTCCCCCATAGAAAGAAATCTATGGTGGCCCCCCCCTTCTCTTTAGTGCCAGCTATAAGGGTATTTTTTGAGCTGGTGAAGAAGGATATTCTTCAATTACGCCCCTTCTCTGGTATACCAAATAATCTGGGGAAAGAAGAAAAACGAGCCATTTCAAATTTGAAATCGAACCCTGCCTTCTTAATTAAGGAGGCTGACAAAGGGGGTAATGTGGTCTTGTGGCCACATACCCTCTATTTGGAGGAGGCCCACCGTCAACTGGATAACACCCGGTTCTACCGGAAATTACCATCTGACCCTACAGGGGTGTTTTCTGTTAAATTGAGAGGTCTTTTGGAAAGGGCCCGGGACCTGGGGATCATTAATGGCCATGAATTTAATTTCATGTGGGTTGAATACCCTATTACAGCTACCTTTTATATGCTCCCCAAGGTGCATAAAGATCTTTGTAAGCCACCGGGTCGCCCAATTGTGGCCAGTATTGGGAGTTTATGCGAGAAAATCTGCGTTTACGTCGATCACTTCCTGCAGCCCCTGGTTAAGGGGTTACCCTCCTTTACACTTGATTCCTCCCATTTTATCAAGAGGTGCCAGGGTATTGTGTTGCCAAGGGAGACGTTATTGGTCACCTGTGATGTAGAGGCTCTCTACTCTAATATCAATCATGATGATGCAGTCAGGGCAGTTCTTTACTTCTTGGACCAGTTAGGGCATTCTGACAGAATGCATGACTCATTAATTGTGGACCTCATGGAATTTGTCCTCAAGCACAATTACTTCACATTTGATAGGACATATTATCTCCAGACCTCGGGTGTGGCCATGGGGGCCAGATGTGCCCCGGCCCTTGCCAACCTATTTTTAGGATGGTGGGAGGCCACCGTGGTGTATGTGCTTGATACGTTCAAAGATAGAGTGCACCATTGGATGCGCTTTATCGACGACGTGTTTTTCGTTTGGTCTGGGACAGAGGCTGAGTGTAGGACATTCATGGACAGGTTGAATGAGAATTCCCATAACATCTTTTTGACATATTCAATATCTTCCTCCTCAGTCACTTTTCTGGATTTGGAGGTGGTGAAGGAAAACGGTACTATTATTACCAAACTGTACCGTAAACCAACAGCAACAAATAGCCTCCTGGATTTCAGAAGTTTCCATCCCCAGCACACGAAACGCGGAGTTCCTATCGGACAGTTCTTAAGAACAAGGAGGAATTGTACACGTGATGATGATTTCAAGTCAGAGGCCCAAACATTGACTTCTCGGTTTAAGGAGAGGAATTACCCTCAGAGATGTATATCATCAGCATTTCAGAGAGCGAGGACCCAGACACAGGAGTCTCTATTGAACACGGCGCGTAAGGTACGGGATAATGTTCCTAGGTTTATAACAAACTATAATACACACTGGTCACAACTGGGAGGCATCCTACGTAGACATTGGGGTATTCTTACTACTGATTTGAATACCTCCAATGTTGTCGGTGAACGACCTGTTCTTGTTGCTAGGAGGGCACCCAATTTGAGGGACCTGCTGGTTGAAAGCCATTATAGACGACAGACTACCCGGCTGAATCGTGGTGTTAGACTTAGGGGATCCTTTCCCTGTGGGGACTGTAACATCTGTCCCCACATGGGTCCAACCAGGGAATTTTTTCAAAATCCCGTCGATGGTGTGGCATATAAACTTGGGGGGTATATCAACTGCAGGACTAGATGTGTCATTTATGCTCTCATCTGTCCTTGTAAGATGGTTTATGTGGGCCAGACCTCTCAAGAATTGCGACGGAGGGTCCAAAAACACTTTTCCACAATTAACCTGGCAAGAAGTGATAGTGATAAAGGGAGGACTCTGACCCCGGTGGCGGCCCACTTTCTAACACACCATTCTGGGAGTACCACCAACACACTGGTAGTTGGTTTGGAAAAGATTCTTATGTCGGAGAGGGGGGGTTCCCCTAAGAAACGCTTACTTCAAGTAGAGTCACGGTGGATTTTTAATTTGGGATCTGTTGCTCCTACAGGTTTGAATGAGGAGCTGCTATTCACCGGATTCCTTGGCTAATCTGTGGACTATTGGACTGTGCCATCTCCCCCCCCCCTATGTGGAGTCGGAGTAATGATGCACATATGGGACCGAGGATGAACATGAAGTGGACATCATGGACGATTCTTCATTGGGATCCCGTTCTCATCTTGGACTCAAGACTATTATGAGACTTTACATATTGGCTTTATGCCTAATATCGATTTTGATCTTTTTCTTTTTTGGCCATTATGCTTTCTACTATGCTATATGTTTGTCTGGCTCATGGGGGCAAAATTAGGTGCTAGGGCTGGCTCATGGGGGTAGGTTTGGAGGGTATACATATGTGTGGGGGGGGTTAGTTTATTGGTATATGTTTTTGATATGTGGTTTAGTACTTCGGGTAGGCCCCCCTTTTGTGGTTGTGTTTGAGCCTGGGTGCCTCAACAAGGGATGGGCTGGTTCCATATCATGTGCTATCCTTTGGGGCTTATGATGGACCTATTTCGATCTTTATATTGGGACTCCTTGTGATGGATAGGACAATTCTTCCTCCTAATGATATTATCATTAACCTTGGTCTCATCATCATCTATTTTGATGGGTATTTTTCGTCTTATATATTCCTACCTGTTGGGATATGAGATTGCACCATCTGGGGATGTATATTAGATTTATGGTATTTTTACTTATTCAAAACATATATTATATTACATATTATATATACAATAAATTTTCTACAATTAGTTGGTTCTTATCTGAATGGTTTATTATCACCATTGGTCTACTGTGTTGGTTGACGTGTCTGTGTGGTCTTCCTTTCCCCCCCCCCTCCCCCTCCTTCCTCTTTTCTTATTCTTTTATTTTTTCTCTCTCCCCCCCCCCCTTTTTTTTTTTTTTTGGGGGGGGGGGTATGAGTCTGTATATGTGGTTATGTACGTGTGGTGCGGGCATATTTATGCCCCCTGACTTGCCTGTTCTGTTTCCCCTGATATCTATGTATTGTATATCTGTATGGACCCTGGGGGACATTCTTCTCCGTACAGGGCTTTTTCATTTGGCCGCCTATCTGCGCTTGTTCGGGAGATTTCCCGGGCAGGCGCAGGGGGGGACCTTTTTTGAGAGACCATCAATATGGGGTAAAATACATGGGGTTTTGGCAATAGCTGCGGACGCGCACTAGCCTACTTTATGGTCTTTTTTCTGGTTTTTGTACCATATTGTTTGGACTCATGTTGGCGTGTGCGCCTTTAAACCGCCACTCCTGTTGATATGTGCGGTTTTAATCTTTATCGGATTGGTCCATGCATACGTATCATATAGTATGGCCATTTGTGGTCACCAGGCCATGGGCTCATGGTTTCTCCACTTAGGCACCGGTGATTGTGTATGCGCTGTTGTATTATGGATGCGCTTCTGTGGGTGCTGCTGCGCACGCGCGCTCTAAGCGCGCTTTTTTGTTTAGAGGTAGGCGTTCTATATGCCTGGATTTATAGTCCTGCAGGCGCTGTTGTTATTGGGGCTGCGCTCCTGTGGGTGCTACTGCGCACGCGCGCTTTTTGGTTTAGAAACAGGCGCTCTATATTCTTGGCTCTGTAGTCCTTCAGGTGCGTCATTTCCGTTCCCTTGGGGAGGGCTGCAGCTCCTGTCATTATTGCGCTCCCTTGAGCATTACCGCGCATGCGCACTTGATGTGCATCCTTCTACGTATATGCAGGCGCTCTATCTGCCTGTTCTTTAGCCTCCAGACACGTCATTTCCGCTTCCGGTTCGGGGGTTGGCGCTACAGCCCCGCTTTCCATGATTACATACACACCGGTAAGAGCTTTTAAGCATGATTAGGGACATATATAAACACTTGTTCATTGGCTGTTGGTATACTTCCCCTGACGAAGCCTCATTTTGGAGGCGATACGCGTGGGGCTATGGTCCACCCGGCCCCCTGAACACTTCGGCTCACCAGTTCATAGGTCTGTCTGTGCTTTGCCATAGGTACTATGTCCTTTTGACTCATGTATGGGATCCTCATTTTCCTCCATTATATGTGGGAGGTTTGTGGCTACTTAGCCTTATTATATATATATATGTTTTTTTAGGGTTGTTAATTACCATTGTATATGGTTACCCTTAGATTCCCCATGAGCCGTTAGGCAGGATAGTATTATTATATGCACTCTGTATTTCCTATGGGCATACGGACGGGCTGTACTTATTGCCTATATATAGATATGTGTAATCTGTATCCAGGTGGTCGGTGGTGGTGTAGTGTTTTTAATTGTTTTTATTGTTCTTGTCAATAAAGTGTTTTTGTATTTTGCTTACATATTGGGTGGTGTGCATTTCTATAGCAGCGCTTTTCTCTTTCCTGGTTCATATTATTTTGCTGCTAATTGCACCCCCTGCGTATGACTGTTACGGCTGTGCGCCGATGTCTTTGATATTCATGAATCCCTGTGTCATGCACCAACCCCATAAACCCTGCACTATACAGACCTCATGGGTTTTTTGTTTTCTAGTCTGCTGGACCTATTTTTGGATTCTGTGTCAGTTTTTGCAATCTGTGTGTCATCCTTTTTTATCATATGGAAATCAAAATATAGAGGTTTTTGAAGCTTCTCATATTAACTACTCAGGGAAAAGCAGCAGTTGGATGACACAGAGATGGAATCCCAGTGTCATTTGTTTTTTTCAAGGTCCCATATACTTAAATTGGCAAGATTGATTTGCAATTATTACAAAAACGAACATGTCTTCATTATTATGTGCATATTGATAGTCCACAAAAATAAAACATTGTTCATAAACTTTAATCAGTATATGTATTGTCCTCTTCATGAAAAACATTATTAAAACACATACAAGAATAAGGGACATCAGAATGCCTTACACAGGGTACCAGCACTTTCTTAAAACAGACGTGCAGTTTACTAGCGCTCTATATTTAGTAGTCATACAAATCACATAAACAATAGTTCCTACAGCCGTGCCCTAGATAAACTTTGAAAAAGTGATAAATATTATATAAGGTTGTATCAATTTCCATTTAAATAGTGTAATGTAACAGCTTTCACTACAGTGCGGTAATGAGGCAGTGACCCAGCATAGTCTAAATTAAACGTCTATTTAGTGGCAAATTACAAAAATAACTCAAACTTTAGCCTCTGAATCACTGTATCAAATCCGTTGCTGTGTGTGACTGCGCCGACGTATCACTACGAAGTGCATCAGTGGTTTTGCTTTCTCTGGCTCTGTGTTCAGTCTTAGGCCGGCGTCACACTCAGCGTAGGGAAATATGATCCGTATTTTACATGCGTAATATGCAGAAATTATCCAGAAACAGTTTTCCGTATGTCATCCGTAGGCAGGGTGTGGCAGCGTATTTTACGCATGTCTTCCTCCGTATGTAATCCGTATGGCATCCGCAAAAAGACCAAAATAGACAGATACATGCATATAACTGTAGGATCAACCAGAAGACAAAAGAATCAAGAAAATTTCAAATTTTTATTAGACACACCAAAGAAAAAACAAACAGAACACACTATTGAAAACATTTAAAACTTGTTCCCCATTGAACAATCAGTAAGATCCAAATCAATAGCATATAATATATCAAAAATATACATTAGTCATAACAAGGATGCCCGGCTGTGTAATAAAATTACATACAGGAAAGACCAGAAATTGTGCTTCCTATTATTTCAATGCACTAGGCTATAAGTATATACACCAATCAAAAGTGGACTCTGGTAGTCAATAGGGCCTAGGCAGCACCCCGTCGTATGGTAATTGCGACCTGAGACTATTACAATGCTGATACCAATTGCATTCATATATATATATAGGTCCCTGCTGCTATGGACATCCACATAGAGTCTAATACAAAGAAAATAAAATAACGGCACAGATTAACACATAAATGCTTCCCTCACTCCTGCGGGTGTTAGGTAAACAGTACCCTGTCTGGATGGCTAGTTGGTCATACTTAACCCTATACCGTCTCAGAGTCCACTACCGTCATCATGGTCCTAAGTGCACTGCTACAGTCCGGGCATGGTTACTGGACCCACGCGTTCCGACACACCCTGTGTCTTCCTCAAGGTGGTACCACCTAGAGTCTAATACAAAGAAAATAAAATAACAGGGCACAGATTAACACATAAATGCTTCCCTCACTCCTGAGGGTGTTAGGTAAACAGTACCCTGTCTGGATGGCTAGTTGGTCATACTTAACTCTATACCGTCTCAGAGTCCACTACCGTCATCATGGTCCTAAGTGCACTGCTACCACCTTGAGGAAGACACAGGGTGTGTCGGAACGCGTGGGTCCAGTAACCATGCCCGGACTGTAGCAGTGCACTTAGGACCATGATGACGGTAGTGGACTCTGAGACGGTATAGGGTTAAGTATGACCAACTAGCCATCCAGACAGGGTACTGTTTACCTAACACCCTCAGGAGTGAGGGAAGCATTTATGTGTTAATCTGTGCCCTGTTATTTTATTTTCTTTGTATTAGACTCTATGTGGATGTCCATAGCAGCAGGGACCTATATGTATATATGAATGCAATTGGTATCAGCATTGTAATAGTCTCAGGTCGCAATTACCATACGACGGGGTGCTGCCTAGGCCCTATTGACTACCAGAGTCCACTTTTGATTGGTGTATATACTTATAGCCTAGTGCATTGAAATAATAGGAAGCACAATTTCTGGTCTTTCCTGTATGTAATTTTATTACACAGCCGGGCATCCTTGTTATGACTAATGTATATTTTTGATATATTATATGCTATTGATTTGGATCTTACTGATTGTTCAATGGGGAACAAGTTTTAAATGTTTTTTAATAGTGTGTTCTGTTTGTTTTTTCTTTGGTGTGTCTAATAAAAATTTGAAATTTTCTTGATTCTTTTGTCTTCTGGTTGATCCTACAGTTTATGCATGTATCTGTCTATTTTGGTCTTTTTGCGGTAACTTTCTACATGCATGTTAGTGATCCCAGATAAGTAACCATAACATTATATATGATGGTGCCCACTTAAACAGCTTTTTTCCGTATGGCATCCGTACGGTGAAAACGGCTTGCAAAATGAACATAGAATGGATCCATGGGCTCAAATATTCGTGAAAAGATATATACAGTATATATATATATACATATATATATATATATGTGTGTGTGTCAGTGAGACACATATATATACATATATTTATATTTATACGGCGCTAGATGGCAGAAAAGCCGGTAATTCAATTGCCGGCTTTTGCTATCTCCTTCCCAAACCCGACATGATATGAGACATGGTTTACATACAGTAAACCTTTTCATATCATTTTTTTTTTGCATATTCCTCACTACTAATGTTAGTAGTGCGTGTGTGCAAAATTTGGTGGCTCTAGCTGTTAAAATAAAGGGTTAAATCACGGAAAAATCTGGCGTGGGCTTCAGCGCAATTTTCTCCGCCAGAGTGGGAAAGCCAGTACTGAGGGCAGATATTAAAAGGCTAGGGAGGGACCATGGATTTTGGCCCCCCCGGCTAAAAACATCTGCTCCCAGCCACCCCAGAAAAGGCACATCTGGAAGATGTGCCTATTCTGGCACTTAGCCTCTCTCTTCCCACTCCCCTGTAGCGGTGGGATATGGAGTAATAAAGGGTTAATGCCACCTTGCTATTGTAAGGTGACATTAAGCCTGGTTAATAATGGAGAGATGTCAATAAGACACCTATCCATTATTAATCCAATAGTAGTAAATGGTTTTTAAAACACACACACATTATGGAAAAAGTATTTTAATGAAATAAAGACACAGGGTGTTGTAATAGTTTATTATACTCTTGATCCAAATTATGACCCTCGCTCTGTAAAAAAGGAAAAATAAAAAAACAACAATATCCCATACCTTTCCGGAGCTCAGTCATGTCCCACGATTAGTGTTGAGCATTCCGATACCGCAAGTATCGGGTATCGGCCGATACTTGCGGTATCGGAATTCCGATACCGAGATCCGATACTTTTGTGGTATCGGGTATCGGTATCGGATACATAGAGATGTGTAAAATAAAGAATTAAAATAAAAAATATTGATATATTTACCTCTCCGGCAGCCCCTGAACTCAGCGCGGGTAACCGGCAGGCTTCGTTGTTCAAAATCAGCGCTTTTAGGACCTGAGAATCACGTCCCGGCTTCTGATTGGTCGCGGGCCGCCCATGTGACCGCCACGCGACCAATCACAAGCCGCGACGTCATTCGCAGGTCCTTAACGCGCTCATTTTTTAAAAATGAGCGCGTTAATGACTTTCAAAGACGTAACGGCTTGTGATTGGTCGCGGCCACGCGACCAATCACAAGCCGCGACGTCACCGCAAGCTATTAACGCGCTCATTTTTAAAAATGAGCGCGTTAATGGCTTTCAAAGACGTAGCGGCTTGTGATTGGTCGCGTGGCCGCGACCAATCACAAGCCGCGACGTCACCGCAAGCTATTAACGCGCTCATTTTTAAAAATGAGCGCGTTAATAGCTTGCGGTGACGTCGCGGCTTGTGATTGGTCGCGTGGCCGCGACCAATCACAAGCTGCTACGTTTTTGAAAGTCATTACCGCGCTCATTTTTTAAGGACCTGCGAGTGACGTCACGGCTTGTGATTGGTCGCGTGGCGGTCACATGGGCGGCCCGCGACCAATCAGAAGCCGGGACGTGATTCTCAGGTCCTAAAAGCGCTGATTTTGAACAAAGAAGCCTGCCGGTTACCCGCGCTGAGTTCAGGGGCCGCCGGAGAGGTAAATATATCAATATTTTTTATTTTAATTCTTTATTTTACACATCCCTATGGATCCCAGGGCCTGAAGGAGAGTTTCCTCTCCTTCAGACCCTGGGAACCATGAGAATACCTTCCGATACTTGATGTCCCATTGACTTGTATTGGTATCGGATATCGGTATCGGCGATATCCGATATTTTTCGGGTATCGGCCGATACTATCTGATACCGATACTTTCAAGTATCGGACGGTATCGCTCAACACTACCCACGATGTAAATCCATCTGAAGGGGTTAAATAATTTTACAAGCAGGAGCCTGCTAATGCAGCTGTGCTTCTGCCTGTAAAAGCTGGGGAATGAATGGAAGCAGGGGAACGTAGCTACCTAGACTTGCGGTGCTGCGCCCCCTGCTGGCATATACTCATATGAACTCGAGCGTGAGAAAATATTCAGAAAAATTCCCACACTCGAGTTCATATGAGGTTATGCCAGCAGGGGGCGCAGCACCGCAAGTCTAGGTAGCTAACGTTCCCCTGCATTCCATTCATTCACAGTTTTCTATTTTAATCTAACCCCTTTTGTGACCGAACCAATTTTGATCTTAGGCTGGGTTCACATTGCGTTAAACCCGTCCATTAGACAGACTACATTACACCGCGGCATAACGCAGTGTAACGCAATCCGTTAACGCCGCCATTGAATCCAATGTCGGACGCATCGCTAGCGCACGCCCACAATGGGCGTGCGCTAGTGATGTGCCGTCATTGAGTGACGGACCCCGAGACACGGGCTGCAGCGGTTCCGGGTCCGTCACCGCTAGCGCAGATAGAGCTAGCAGATGCTCTATCTGCGCTAGCGCGCTGCCATACCGGCACTTGCGTTAACAGCAGCCCGTTAACGTATGCAGGCTTGGACTGGCCCACCGGAGAACCGGAGGATTCTCCGGTGGGCCCAGGCACTGACACCTGCTGTGTGCCCCCCCCTGCTCCAGGGCCCCCCCGCCTCCCTCCCACCCTCCTTGAAGACGATACTCACCCTGCTCCAGCGATGCCTGGTCTCGGCGTCTGAAGCTTCTCCTGAATGAGCGATCACGTGGTTAATATGCGCATATTCATGACCTTAATGAGCGGTATCACATGACCGTTCACGCAGGAAGAAGGTGCTGCTCCGGGAGTTGGGACAGAGCCAGAGGGATGTTGGCGCGGCCGCGAGGTGTGTGGGACAGGTCAGGTGAGTATGAGGGACGGATCAGGTGAGTATGACGGATGGAGGGACTGGGGGACGGAGGGATGAAGGAGGACATAAGCCGGCGCGCCATGCAAGATGGGAGCAGGTCAGGAGCAGGAGCGGGAGCGGGGGGGTGGAGAGATAATGAGCCATGCATACAGGAAGGGGGAATATGAGCCATGCATTCAGGGGGGAATATGAGCCATGCATTCAGGGGGGGAATATGAGCCATGCATTCAGGGGGGGAATATGAGCCATGCATACAAGAGGGGGAATATGAGCCATGCATACAGGAGGGGGAATATGAGCCATGCATACAGGAGGGGGGAATATGAGCCATGCATACAGGAGGGGGGTCATTATACAGTATTGAGCATCATGTGGGATCATTATACAGTATGGAGAACTGTGTGTGGCCATTATACAGTATTGAGCATCATGTGTGGCCAATGGACATTATACAGTATGGAGCATCATGTGTGGCCATTATAAAGTAGGGAGCATCATGTGTGGCCAATGGACATTATACAGTATGGAGCATCATGTGTGGCCGTTATACAGTATGGAGCATTGTGCGTGTCCGTTATACAGTATGGAGCATCATTTGTGGCCATTATACAGTATTGAGCATCATGTGGGATCATTATACAGTATGGAGAAATGTGTGTGGCCATTATACAGTATGGAGCACTATGTGTGGCCATTATACAGTATGGAGCACTGTGTGTGGCCATTATACATTATGGAGCATCATGTGTGGCCATTATACACTATGGAGCATCATTTGTGGCCATTATACAGTATTGAGCATCATGTGGGATCATTATACAGTATGGAGAACTGTGTGTGGCCATTATACATTATGGAGCATCATGTGTGGCCATTATACATTATGGAGCATCATGTGTGGCCATTATACACTATTGAGCATCATGTGTGGCCATTATACAGTATTGAGCATCATGTGTGGCCATTATACAGTATGGAGAACTGTGTGTGGCCATTATACAGTATGGAGCATCATGTGTGGTGGCCGTTATACAGTATTGAGCATCATGTGTGGCTATTATGTGTGGCCATATTTTTTTTCGTTTATAATTATTGTATATAAAACAGTGTGATCAGCAGTGCTAAATGGCTGTGGTTGGGACGTGGATATGGGTGTGACTAGTTGTGAAATGGGTGTGGTCAGAAGCATGGCCTAAAATTTGCCGCGGCGCACTACGCGCGCTGCAAACTTTATACTTCCTTCCCTTCAAAAGTTGGGAGGTATGGTACCGCATTTGCCAGATCACGGCAAGTGCCGCAAATCCCATAGGGAATGAATGAGGCCGAATACAGTGTTGCTATAAGTGATCCATTACGCAGCAGATGCAGAAAAACTGCCAGATCTGCTGCAAAAAAGTGACTTTCACCTCAGTGATTCTTGCCAAAGTCACTGCCGATAGTGTCATACTCACCAAAGGGGGAGGCAGCACTAAAAGTGCCTAGGGCAGCAGAAACTCTAAATACGGCCCTGGGGGGCTACATTATATTCTGTGGGGGGACTGCATTATACTCAGGGTACTACATTATATTATGGGGGGATACATCATACTATATGAGGGGTTACAGTATACTCTGTGGGGGGCTGCTTTATATTCTGTGGTGGGGCTGCATTATTCTCTCAGGGGACTACATTATATTATGGGGGCTACATCATACTATATGAGGGAGCTACAGTATACTCTATGGGGGGGCTGCATTATATTCTGTGGTGGAACTGCATTCTCTCAGGGGACTACATTATATTCTGTGGTGGGTTGCATTATACTATATGAGGGGGGCTACATTATACCCTATGGGGGTGCTACATTATATTCTATGGTGGGGACTGTGTCATACCTGAGGGGGTTGCATTATATTTTGTGGGGTGCTGTATTATATTCTATGAGAGGGGACCGCATTATATTTTATGAGGGGGCTACATTATATTCTGTGAGGAGGCTACCCCAACCCTTGCTACATTATTAAAACGTGAACTACCTTATATTATCCCTCAACCTACTGTCTCCTTCCCCATAATCCTGTAGAATGTAAGCCCGCAAGGGCAGGGTCCTCGCCCCTCTATATCAGTCCGTCATTGTTAGTTTGTTTACTGTATGTGATATTTGTAACTTGTATGTAACCCCTTCTCATGTATAGCACCATGGAATCAATGGTGCTATATAAATAAATAATAATAATAATAATATTATACCCTGATATTAGCGCTTTTTACTGCACAATTGGTGGTCTTGTATCTATTTCTATGTAGCTACATAGTGGGCCCCAAGAATGATTTTCTCTGGTGGGCCCAAGGTGCTCCAGTCCGACGCTGAACGTATGTGTTGAATGGGCTGCTGTTAATGCAATGTGAACCCGGCCTAAATGACCAAGAAAATTTTTACAGGGTTTTACAGTTCTGACCACTGTCACTTTATGAAGTTATAGCTCTGGAACAGTTTAATAGATTCCACTGATTCCGAGATTGTGTTTTTGGTGGCATATTGTACCAATATTTAGTGGTAAAATTTCTTTGATATGACTTGCATTTATTTATGAAAAAAACAAATGTGGCAAAAATTTTGAAAAATTTGGCAATTTTCCAACTTTTAATGTTTCTGCCCTTAAATCAGAGAGTGGTGTCCTACAATATAGTTAATAAATAACATTTCCCACATGTCTACTTTACATCAGCACAATTTTGGAAAGATAATTTTTTTTTGTTAGGATGTCATAAGGGTTAAGAGTTGACCAGTGATTTATCATTTTTCCAGCAAAATTTACAAAACCATTTTTTTAGGGAGCATCTCACATTTGAAGTGAGTTTGGGGGGTTATTATGACAAAAAATACCTAAAAGTGACACCGTTCTAAAAACTGCACCACTAAACATGCCCAAAACCCCATACAAGAAGTTTATTAACCCTTGAGGTGCTTCTCGAGAATTAAAGCAATGTGGAAAGGAAAAATGAACATTTTACTTTTTTCACAAGAAATTTACTTTAGACCCAAACTTTTTTATTTTCACAAGGGTATCAGGAGAAAATGGACCACAAAATTTGTTGTGCAATTTCTCCTGAGTATGCCGATACTTGTATGTAGGGAAAAGGCACTGTTTGGGCGCATGGCAGGTCTCAGAAGGGAGGGAGCACCATTTGACTTTTTGAATGCAAAATTGTCTGGAATCAATGGCAGGCGACTAGTGATGAGCGAATATACTCGTTACTTGAGATTTCCCGAGCACACTCAGGTATCCTCGGAGTATTTTTTAGTGCTCGGAAATTTAGTTTTTATTGCCGCAGATGAATGATTTACATCTGTTAGCCAGCATAAGTACATGTGGGGATTCCCTAGCAACCAGGCAACCCCCACATGTACTTATGCTGGCTAACAGATGTAAATCATTCAGCTGCGGCAATAAAAACTAAATTTCCGAGCACTAAAAAATACTCGAAGGACACCCGAGCGTGCTCGGGAAATATCGAGTAACGAGTATATTCGCTCATCACTACATTTGACATGTCGCGTTTGGAGACCCCGATGTACCTAAGCAGTTGAAACCCCCCAAATTCTAACTCCAACCCTAACCCTAATCCCAAGCCTAACCCTAATGCCAATCCTAACCACAACCGTAACTCAAACACAACCCTAACCCCAACACAACCCTAACCCTAGCCCCAACCCTAAACCTAGCCCAAACCCTAACCCTAGCCCAAACCCTAATCCTCGCCCAACCCTAGCTCTAACCCCAACCCTAGCTCTAACCCCAACCCTAACCCTAGCCCCAACGCCAACCCTAGCTCTAACCCCAACAATAACCTAACCATAGCACCAAGCCTTACTGCAATGAAAAAAATACATTTTTTAAATTATTTTTACCTAACTGTTATGATAAGGTAATTCAGTACCACAATGGACATAGAGGTCAGAGCACATACAGTGACCTGACAATAACCCCAAAAACAAGAACGAGCTCTGAGATGTGGGAACTCTGCTGACCGCAATCCCTAATCCTCTCCAACCACACTAGAGGCAGCCGTGGATTGCGCCTAACGCTCCCTATGCAACTCGGCACAGCCTGAGAAACTAGCTAGCCTGAAGATAGAAAATAAGCCTACCTTGCCTCAGAGAAATACCCCAAAGGAAAAGGCAGCCCCCACATATAATGACTGTGAGTTAAGATGAAAAGACAAACGTAGAGATGAAATAGATTTAGCAAAGTGAGGCCCAACTTTCTGAACAGAGCGAGGATAGGAAAGGTAACTTTGCGGTCAACACAAAACCCTACAAAAACCACGCAAAGGGGGCAAAAAGACCCTCCGTACCGAACTAACGGCACGGAGGTACACCCTCTGCGTCCCAGAGCTTCCAGCAAGCAGGAAAAAACAAATAGACAAGCTGGACAGAAAAATACAGCAAACAAAATAGCAAAGCAAAACTTAGCTATGCAGAGCAGCAGGCCACAGGAACGATCCAGGAGGAAACAGGTCCAATACTAGAACATTGACTGGAGGCCAGGATCAAAGCACTAGGTGGAGTTAAATAGAGCAGCATCTAACGACTTCACCACATCACCTGAGGAAGGAAACTCAGAAGCCGCAGTACCACTTTCCTCCACCAACGGAAGCTCACAGAGAGAATCAGCCGAAGTACCACTTGTGACCACAGAAGGGAGCTCTGCCACAGAATTCACAACAGTACCCCCCCTTGAGGAGGGGTCACCGAACCCTCACCAGAGCCCCCAGGACGACCAGGATGAGCCATATGAAAGGCACGAACAAGATCGGGAGCATGGACATCAGAGGCAAAGACCCAGGAATTATCTTCCTGAGCATAACCCTTCCACTTAACCAGATACTGGAGTTTCCGTCTTGAAACACGAGAATCCAAAATCTTCTCCACAATATACTCCAACTCCCCCTCCACCAAAATCGGGGCAGGAGGATCAACAGATGGAACCATAGGTGCCACGTATCTCCGCAACAATGACCTATGGAATACGTTATGTATGGAAAAAGAATCTGGAAGGGTCAGACGAAAAGACACAGGATTAAGAACCTCAGAAATCCTATACGGACCAATGAAACGAGGTTTAAACTTAGGAGAGGAAACCTTCATAGGAATATGACGAGAAGATAACCAAACCAAATCCCCAACACGAAGTCGGGGACCCACACAGCATCTGCGATTAGCGAAACGTTGAGCCTTCTCCTGGGACAAGGTCAAATTGTCCACTACATGAGACCAAATCTGCTGCAACCTGTCCACCACAGTATCCACACCAGGACAGTCCGAAGACTCAACCTGCCCTGAAGAGAAACGAGGATGGAACCCAGAGTTGCAGAAAAACGGCGAAACCAAGGTAGCCGAGCTGGCCCGATTATTAAGGGCGAACTCAGCCAAAGGCAAAAAGGACACCCAGTCATCCTGATCAGCAGAAACAAAACACCTCAGATATGTTTCCAAGGTCTGATTGGTTCGTTCGGTCTGGCCATTAGTCTGAGGATGGAAAGCCGAGGAAAAAGACAAGTCAATGCCCATCCTACCACAAAAGGCTCGCCAAAACCTCGAAACAAACTGGGAACCTCTGTCAGAAACGATATTCTCTGGAATGCCATGTAAACGAACCACATGCTGGAAGAACAATGGCACCAAATCAGAGGAGGAAGGTAATTTAGACAAGGGTACCAAATGGACCATCTTAGAGAAGCGATCACAGACCACCCAAATGACTGACATCTTTTGAGAGACGGGAAGATCTGAAATAAAATCCATAGAGATATGTGTCCAAGGCCTCTTCGGGACCAGCAAGGGCAAAAGCAACCCACTGGCACGAGAACAGCAGGGCTTAGCCCGAGCACAAATCCCACAGGACTGCACAAAAGTACGCACATCCCGCGACAGAGATGGCCACCAAAAGGATCTAGCCACTAACTCTCTGGTACCAAAGATTCCAGGATGACCAGCCAACACCGAACAATGAACCTCAGAGATAACTTTATTCGTCCACCTATCAGGGACAAACAGTTTCTCCGCTGGGCAACGATCAGGTTTATTAGCCTGAAATTTTTGCAGCACCCGCCGCAAATCAGGGGAGATGGCAGACACAATTACTCCCTCTTTGAGGATACCCGCCGGCTCAGATAAACCCGGAGAGTCGGGCACAAAACTCCTAGACAGAGCATCCGCCTTCACATTTTTAGAGCCCGGAAGGTATGAAATCACAAAGTCAAAACGGGCAAAAAACAGCGACCAACGAGCCTGTCTACGATTCAACCGCTTGGCAGACTCGAGATAAGTCAAGTTCTTATGATCAGTCAAGACCACCACGCGATGCTTAGCTCCTTCAAGCCAATGACGCCACTCCTCGAATGCCCACTTCATGGCCAGCAACTCTCGATTGCCCACATCATAATTTCGCTCAGCAAGCGAAAACTTCCTGGAAAAGAAGGCACATGGTTTCATCACCGAGCAATCAGAACTTCTCTGCGACAAAACAGCCCCTGCTCCAATCTCAGAAGCATCAACCTCGACCTGGAACGGAAGCGAAACATCTGGTTGACACAACACAGGGGCAGAAGAAAAACGACGCTTCAACTCTTGAAAAGCTTCCACAGCAGCAGAAGACCAATTGACCACATCAGCACCCTTCTTGGTCAAATCGGTCAATGGTTTAGCAATACTAGAAAAATTGCAGATGAAGCGACGATAAAAATTAGCAAAGCCCAGGAACTTTTGCAGACTTTTCAGAGATGTCGGCTGAGTCCAATCATAGATGGCTTGGACCTTAACAGGGTCCATCTCGATAGTAGAAGGGGAAAAGATGAACCCCAAAAATGAAACCTTCTGAACACCAAAGAGACACTTTGATCCCTTCACAAACAAAGAATTAGCACGCAGGACCTGAAACACCGTTCTGACCTGCTTCACATGAGACTCCCAATCATCCGAGAAGATCAAAATGTCATCCAAGTACACAATCAGGAATTTATCCAGGTACTCTCGGAAGATGTCATGCATTAAGGACTGAAACACTGATGGAGCATTGGCAAGTCCGAATGGCATTACTAGATACTCAAAATGGCCCTCGGGCGTATTAAATGCAGTTTTCCATTCATCGCCTCGCTTAATACGCACAAGATTATAAGCACCACGAAGATCTATCTTGGTGAACCAACTAGCCCCCTTAATCCGAGCAAACAAATCAGATAACAATGGCAAGGGGTACTGAAATTTAACCGTGATCTTATTTAGAAGGCGGTAGTCTATACAAGGTCTCAGCGAACCATCCTTCTTGGCTACAAAAAAGAACCCTGCTCCTAATGGCGACGATGACGGGCGAATATGCCCCTTCTCCAAGGACTCCTTCACATAACTCCGCATAGCGGCGTGCTCAGGCACAGATAAATTAAACAGTCGACCTTTTGGGAATTTACTACCAGGAATCAAATCGATAGCACAATCACAATCCCAATGCGGAGGTAGGGTATCGGACTTGGGCTCATCAAATACATCCCGGTAATCAGACAAGAACTCTGGAACCTCAGAAGGGGTGGATGACGAAATAGTCAGAAATGGGACATCACCATGTACCCCCTGACAACCCCAGCTGGACACAGACATGGATTTCCAATCTAATACTGGATTATGGACTTGTAGCCATGGCAACCCCAACACGACCACATCATGCAGATTATGCAACACCAGAAAGCGAATAACCTCCTGATGTGCAGGAGCCATGCACATGGTCAGCTGGGTCCAGTACTGAGGCTTATTCTTGGCCAAAGGCGTAGCATCAATTCCTCTCAATGGAATAGGACACTGCAAGGGCTCCAAGAAAAACCCACAACGCCTAGCATACTCCAAGTCCATCAAATTCAGGGCAGCGCCTGAATCCACAAATGCCATGACAGAATATGATGACAAAGAGCAGATCAAGGTAACGGACAGAAGAAATTTTGACTGTACTGTACCAATGGTGGCAGACCTAGCGAACCGCTTAGTGCGCTTAGGACAATCAGAGATAGCATGAGCGGAATCTCCACAGTAGAAACACAGCCCATTCAGATGTCTGTGTTCTTGCCGTTCAACTCTGGATAAAAGTCCTATCGCACTGCATAGGCTTAGGTTTAAGCTCAGGTAATACCGCCAAATGGTGCACAGATTTACGCTCACGCAAGCGTCGACCGATCTGAATGGCCAAAGACATAGACTCATTCAGACCAGCAGGCATAGGAAATCCCACCATGACATCCTTAAGGGCTTCAGAGAGACCTTTTCTGAAAATAGCTGCGAGCGCACCTTCATTCCATTGAGTGAGTACGGACCACTTTCTAAATTTCTGACAATATAGCTCTATCTCATCCTGACCCTGACACAGAGCCAGCAAATTTTTCTCTGCCTGATCCACTGAATTAGGTTCATCGTATAGCAATCCGAGCGCCAGGAAAAACGCATCGATATTACTTAATGCAGGATCTCCTGACGCAAGAGAAAATGCCCAGTCCTGAGGGTCGCAACGTAAAAAAGAAATAATGATCCTAACTTGTTGAACTGGGTCACCAGAGGAGCGAGGTTTCAAAGCCAGAAATAGTTTACAATTATTTTTGAAACTCAGAAATTTAGTTCTATCTCCAAAAAACAAATCAGGAATAGGAATTCTCGGTTCTAACATAGAATTCTGAACCACAAAGTCTTGAATATTTTGTACTCTTGCCGTGAGCTGATCCACACATGAAGACAGACCTTTAATGTCCATCGCTACACCTGTGTCCTGAACCACCCAAATGTCTAGGGGAAAAAAAAGGCAAAACACAGTGCAGAGAAAAAAAATGGTCTCAGAACTTCTTTTTTCCCTCTATTGAGAATCATTAGTACTTTGGGCCTCCAGTACTGTTATGATAAGGTAATTCAGTACCACAATGGACATAGAGGTCAGAGCACATACAGTGACCTGACAATAACCCAAAAACATAGAACGAGCTCTGAGACGTGGGAACTCTGCTGACCGCAATCCCTAATCCTCTCCAACCACACTAGAGGCAGCCGTGGATTGCGCCTAACGCTCCCTATGCAACTCGGCACAGCCTGAGAAACTAGCTAGCCTGAAGATAGAAAATAAGCCTACCTTGCCTCAGAGAAATACCCCAAAGGAAAAGGCAGCCCCCACATATAATGACTGTGAGTTAAGATGAAAAGACAAACGTAGAGATGAAATAGATTTAGCAAAGTGAGGCCCAACTTTCTGAACAGAGCGAGGATAGGAAAGGTAACTTTGCGGTCAACACAAAACCCTACAAAAACCACGCAAAGGGGGCAAAAAGACCCTCCGTACCGAACTAACGGCACGGAGGTACACCCTCTGCGTCCCAGAGCTTCCAGCAAGCAGGAAAAAACAAATAGACAAGCTGGACAGAAAAATACAGCAAACAAAATAGCAAAGCAAAACTTAGCTATGCAGAGCAGCAGGCCATAGGAACGATCCAGGAGGAAACAGGTCCAATACTAGAACATTGACTGGAGGCCAGGATCAAAGCACTAGGTGGAGTTAAATAGAGCAGCATCTAACGACTTCACCACATCACCTGAGGAAGGAAACTCAGAAGCCGCAGTACCACTTTCCTCCACCAACGGAAGCTCACAGAGAGAATCAGCCGAAGTACCACTTGTGACCACAGAAGGGAGCTCTGCCACAGAATTCACAACAGTACCCCCCCTTGAGGAGGGGTCACCGAACCCTCACCAGAGCCCCCAGGACGCCAGGATGAGCCATATGAAAGGCACGAACAAGATCGGGAGCATGGACATCAGAGGCAAAGACCCAGGAATTATCTTCCTGAACATAACCCTTCCACTTAACCAGATACTGGAGTTTCCGTCTTGAAACACGAGAATCCAAAATCTTCTCCACAATATACTCCAAATCCCCCTCCACCAAAATCGGGGCAGGAGGATCAACAGATGGAACCATAGGTGCCACGTATCTCCGCAACAATGACCTATGGAATACGTTATGTATGGAAAAAGAATCTGGAAGGGTCAGACGAAAAGACACAGGATTAAGAACCTCAGAAATTCTATACGGACCAATGAAACGAGGTTTAAACTTAGGAGAGGAAACCTTCATAGGAATATGACGAGAAGATAACCAAACCAAATCCCCAACACGAAGTCGGGGACCCACACAGCGTCTGCGATTAGCGAAACGTTGAGCCTTCTCCTGGGACAAGGTCAAATTGTCTACTACATGAGACCAAATCTGCTGCAACCTGTCCACCACAGTATCCACACCAGGACAGTCCGAAGACTCAACCTGCCCTGAAGAGAAACGAGGATGGAACCCAGAGTTGCAGAAAAACGGCGAAACCAAGGTAGCCGAGCTGGCCCGATTATTAAGGGCGAACTCAGCCAAAGGCAAAAAGGACACCCAGTCATCCTGATCAGCAGAAACAAAACACCTCAGATATGTTTCCAAGGTCTGATTGGTTCGTTCGGTCTGGCCATTAGTCTGAGGATGGAAAGCCGAGGAAAAAGACAAGTCAATGCCCATCCTACCACAAAAGGCTCGCCAAAACCTCGAAACAAACTGGGAACCTCTGTCAGAAACGATATTCTCTGGAATGCCATGTAAACGAACCACATGCTGGAAGAACAATGGCACCAAATCAGAGGAGGAAGGTAATTTAGACAAGGGTACCAAATGGACCATCTTAGAGAAGCGATCACAGACCACCCAAATGACTGACATCTTTTGAGAGACGGGAAGATCTGAAATAAAATCCATAGAGATATGTGTCCAAGGCCTCTTCGGGACCGGCAAGGGCAAAAGCAACCCACTGGCACGAGAACAGCAGGGCTTAGCCCGAGCACAAATCCCACAGGACTGCACAAAAGTACGCACATCCCGCGACAGAGATGGCCACCAAAAGGATCTAGCCACGAACTCTCTGGTACCAAAGATTCCAGGATGACCAGCCAACACCGAACAATGAACCTCAGAGATAACTTTATTCGTCCACCTATCAGGGACAAACAGTTTCTCCGCTGGGCAACGATCAGGTTTATTAGCCTGAAATTTTTGCAGCACCCACCGCAAATCAGGGGAGATGGCAGACACAATTACTCCCTCTTTGAGGATACCCGCCGGCTCAGATAAACCCGGAGAGTCGGGCACAAAACTCCTAGACAGAGCATCCGCCTTCACATTTTTAGAGCCCGGAAGGTACGAAATCACAAAGTCAAAACGGGCAAAAAACAGCGACCAACGAGCCTGTCTACGATTTAACCGCTTGGCAGACTCGAGATAAGTCAAGTTCTTATGATCAGTCAAGACCACCACGCGATGCTTAGCTCCTTCAAGCCAATGACACCACTCCTCGAATGCCCACTTCATGGCCAGCAACTCTCGATTGCCCACATCATAATTTCGCTCAGCAGGCGAAAACTTCCTGGAAAAGAAGGCACATGGTTTCATCCCCGAGCAATCAGAACTTCTCTGCGACAAAACAGCCCCTGCTCCAATCTCAGAAGCATCAACCTCGACCTGGAACGGAAGCGAAACATCTGGTTGACACAACACAGGGGCAGAAGAAAAACGACGCTTCAACTCTTGAAAAGTTTCCACAGCAGCAGAAGACCAATTGACCACATCAGCACCCTTCTTGGTCAAATCGGTCAATGGTTTAGCAATACTAGAAAAATTGCAGATGAAGCGACGATAAAAATTAGCAAAGCCCAGGAACTTTTGCAGACTTTTCAGAGATGTCGGCTGAGTCCAATCATAGATGGCTTGGACCTTAACAGGGTCCATCTCGATAGTAGAAGGGTAAAGGTGAACCCCAAAAATGAAACCTTCTGAACACCAAAGAGACACTTTGATCCCTTCACAAACAAAGAATTAGCACGCAGGACCTGAAACACCGTTCTGACCTGCTTCACATGAGACTCCCAATCATCCGAGAAGATCAAAATGTCATCCAAGTACACAATCAGGAATTTATCCAGGTACTCTCGGAAGATGTCATGCATAAAGGACTGAAACACTGATGGAGCATTGGCAAGTCCGAATGGCATTACTAGATACTCAAAATGGCCCTCGGGCGTATTAAATGCAGTTTTCCATTCATCGCCTCGCTTAATACGCACAAGATTATAAGCACCACGAAGATCTATCTTGGTGAACCAACTAGCCCCCTTAATCCGAGCAAACAAATCAGATAACAATGGCAAGGGGTACTGAAATTTAACCGTGATCTTATTTAGAAGGCGGTAATCTATACAAGGTCTCAGCGAACCATCCTTCTTGGCTACAAAAAAGAACCCTGCTCCTAATGGCGACGATGACGGGCGAATATGCCCCTTCTCCAAGGACTCCTTCACATAACTCCGCATAGCGGCGTGCTCAGGCACAGATAAATTAAACAGTCGACCTTTTGGGAATTTACTACCAGGAATCAAATCGATAGCACAATCACAATCCCAATGCGGAGGTAGGGTATCGGACTTGGGCTCATCAAATACATCCCGGTAATCAGACAAGAACTCTGGAACCTCAGAAGGGGTGGATGACGAAATAGTCAGAAATGGGACATCACCATGTACCCCCTGACAACCCCAGCTGGACACAGACATGGATTTCCAATCTAATACTGGATTATGGACTTGTAGCCATGGCAACCCCAACACGACCACATCATGCAGATTATGCAACACCAGAAAGCGAATAACCTCCTGATGTGCAGGAGCCATGCACATGGTCAGCTGGGTCCAGTACTGAGGCTTATTCTTGGCCAAAGGCGTAGCATCAATTCCTCTCAATGGAATAGGACACTGCAAGGGCTCCAAGAAAAACCCACAACGCCTAGCATACTCCAAGTCCAACAAAAATTAAGGGCAGCGCCTGAATCCACAAATGCCATGACAGAATATGATGACAAAGAGCAGATCAAGGTAACGGACAGAAGAAATTTTGACTTTACTGTACCAATGGTGGCAGACCTAGCGAACCGCTTAGTGCGCTTAGGACAATCAGAGATAGCATGAGCGGAATCACCACAGTAGAAACACAGCCCATTCAGATGTCTGTGTTCTTGCCGTTCAACTCTGGTCAAAGTCCTATCGCACTGCATAGGCTTAGGTTTAAGCTCAGGTAATACCGCCAAATGGTGCACAGATTTACGCTCACGCAAGCGTCGACCGATCTGAATGGCCAAAGACATAGACTCATTCAGACCAGCAGGCATAGGAAATCCCACCATGACATCCTTAAGGGCTTCAGAGAGACCTTTTCTGAAAATAGCTGCGAGCGCACCTTCATTCCATTGAGTGAGTACGGACCACTTTCTAAATTTCTGACAATATACCTCTATCTCATCCTGACCCTGACACAGAGCCAGCAAATTTTTCTCTGCCTGATCCACTGAATTAGGTTCATCGTACAGCAATCCGAGCGCCAGGAAAAACGCATCGATATTACTTAATGCAGGATCTCCTGACGCAAGAGAAAATGCCCAGTCCTGAGGGTCGCAACGTAAAAAAGAAATAATGATCCTAACTTGTTGAACTGGGTCACCAGAGGAGCGAGGTTTCAAAGCCAGAAATAGTTTACAATTATTTTTGAAACTCAGAAATTTAGTTCTATCTCCAAAAAACAAATCAGGTATCATGCCCTCAGCTGCAGGTTCGGTCTCTGCTGTGAAGGGAGACCGGCACCTTTCACACAGCTCCACTGGTACTACTCACCCTGTCCGTGGCTCCAGACGATCAGCGGCTCCTTTCTCTGCTAAGAACCTGCATCCTCTTGGCAGGTCTCCTGGAAATGCTCTTAGGAGGCGCGCCCCGCTTCCTGCACATACTTAAAACAGCAGAGCACCTGTTCTCTATTAAGGCTCTCTGTGCTATGATGCTCTGTACATAAAAGGCATCCTCCCATTATGGGAGGTGCCTGGACAATGTGTTCATTCTATTGTTTATGGCCCTCTGCTCAGTCCACACTCTGCTGTGCTCTGCTCTGCAAAGTGTAGTTTACTTTTGGTTTTCTAATCCCTCTGTCTCCTCAGTATCCTCCGCTGGCAGTTCCCTATTCTGGATCCTTCTGGACTCCCCGGTTTCCACTCCAGGTTGACTGAGCTGCTCCTCGCAGAACTATCCTGATATTGCTGCCGGCTGGATCAGCCTTTCCGAAACTACACAGAGCTTCCAGGATCCTCTTCACTGATAGAGCTTGAATTCCACCGTCTTGTTTATATGGTCTGTACGGGTCGTCCCTCTGGTCCGGGTACTGCGGCATTTAGGCCATCTGGTGTTGTGACGGGGGAATCCCTGTATAGGGGTACACCTTGCCCGGTGCTCCACTACGTGGTTCAGTGTTGTGGTCCAGAGGGTTCTTCTCTCAGGCACCTCTTTCTGTTTGTTTAAAACTTCATTTTATTAAATACCTTTGCCTTTTGAAGCCATTCTCCTGTCTCTTGTGTACCGGGTATACAGCTGCCACTGCTCCATCAGTGGTCTAGTGAGTCCACTATATTTCCCCATGCCCTGTGGGCGTAACAGTTTGTCCAGGCCATGGACTCCGCTGATACCCGATACTCAGTTCAGAGAGAGCTGGCTACGCTTTGTCAGGACCAGGATCAGCTAGTTTCCTTCATGCAAACTCTGGATACCCGCTTATCTACTCTACAGGTTGCCGAGTCCACCAACATGACACAGCTAGCAGAGCTCCGTCTGGAATTCAATCGCCAACTTGAGACGCAGACCCGCTTGTTGGACTTCATGACCTCTGTGGATGACCGGTTAACTAAGGTACAGCATCTGACGGTTGAGCCCACCATGAGACCCTGTCCTCGTCTCTGCAGGCCTCCTCGTTACTATGGTGACCCCAAGTTGTGCAGAGGATTTCTCAACCTATGCTTGCTGCATTTTCATTTTTTTGCCTCAGCATTTTCAAACAGACATGGCCAAGGTGGCTTTCCTTGCCTCTCATCTGGAGGGAGAGGCTTTAGCTTGGTTCAACCCCCTAATGGAGCGGAATGATCCCATCGTGTCTGATCTGCAGGTATTCTTGGACACGTTCCGCAAGATATTTGACGAGCCTGGTCGTGCTACATCTGCCATGGAGTCTCTCTTCAATCTGCAACAGGGCTCGCTCTCGGTCGGTCAGTATGCCATCCGTTTCCGCACCCTAGCTTCGGAGCTCCAGTGGACCAATGAGCCTCTGGTCGGAGCCTTCCGGCGAGGGCTATCTGGAAGAATTAAGGATGAGTTGGCAGTCAGGGACCTACCCGAGACTTTGGATGATCTCATATCCCTCGCCATTCGGATTGACCTGCGTCTTCAGGAGCGCTCCAGAGAGAGGATCTTCGAGAAGCAATTTCCACATCCAGCATCTTCTTCACCGAAACCCCGGTTTCCGCCTTCTCATGCTCTTGTCTCTGGGGATGGACCCATGGAGCTTAATCGCGTAAAGGTGAAGAGGAATCTGCAGGAGATGCCCACTAGAAATCCGTATTGTTATAGCGGATGCTTCGCTCCCGAGCAATGCAGTGGAGCTGAGAGGCCGGAAGAACTCTTCCGCCTAGGACAGGTAAGGGAGGTCTCCCTAAGTGAGAATGATTCCTCTCCTCCACTAACTATATCCATACAGGTGATCTACGGAAAGGTGCGGTTCTCCGAGATGGCCTATCTGGACTCTGGGTCTGGTGGAAATTTCATTCAAGAAACTGTGGCCAGGCGGTTCGGGATCCCAATCATTCCTCTACAGCGGACCCAGTGCATTATCTCTGTAGATGGAAGACCCCTGAAGGATTCCATTCTTGGCATCACCGAGGAGGTGGAACTTCAGATTGGAGCACTCCACAGGGAGAAGATTTCTTTCTATGTGTTACCGAATCTTTCTCCACCATTTCTACTAGGTCTTCCGTGGCTGCATCTCCATGAACCTGTCCTGGATTGGCTGTCTGGGGATATCCTTTGTTGGGGTCAGTCCTGTTTCGATCACTGCCTCAAACCGGTTCGGCCTGGTTCTATCCTGCGGCCTCCTGCAGCTTTACCCGGGTTACCTCGAGCCTACTGGTCCTTCGCAGATGTGTTCGACAAGAAGGAAGCCGAGACTCTTCCTCCTCACAGGCCTTACGATTGTCCCATCGATCTTGTTCCTGGATCTTCTCCGCCTCGAGGTAGGATCTACCCTCTTTCTCCCACTGAGACTCAAGCCATGACCGAGTACATTAAGGAGAATTTGGCTCGAGGGTTTATCCAGAAGTCCTCCTCTCCGGCTGGAGCTGGATTCTTCTTCGTCAAGAAGAAAGATGGATCTCTTCGCCCGTGCATCGACTATCGTGGTCTCAACCTAATAACTGTAAAGAATAGATATCCTCTTCCCTTAATTCCAGAGCTTTTTGATCGTCTTCGAGGTTCCCGAATTTTCACCAAGTTGGATCTCCGTGGGGCTTACAACCTCATCAGGATACGATCTGGGGATGAGTGGAAAACTGCCTTCAACACGAGAGATGGTCACTATGAATATCTGGTGATGCCCTTCGGCTTAAGCAACGCACCCGCCGTCTTCCAAGAGTTTGTCAATGACGTATTCCATGACCTGCTCTATGTTTGTGTGGTGGTGTATCTGGACGACATCCTGGTGTTTTCTCCCGACTTACCAAGTCACAGGAGGAATGTTCGTCTTGTTCTTCAACGATTGAGGGAGAATCGTCTCTATGCAAAGTTCGAGAAATGTCTGTTTGAACAGAGGTCTTTACCCTTTCTTGGCTACATCATTTCCGATACAGGTCTCGAGATGGATCCAGAGAAAGTCTCTGCCGTGCTTAAGTGGCCCCGACCTGAGGGAATCAAGGCCATTCAGCGGTTCCTGGGATTCGCCAACTATTATCGGCAATTCATCCCTCACTTCTCCTCTTTGGTAAGTCCACTCACTGCCTTGACCTGTAAAGGTGCCAAACCTAAGGATTGGACTCCTGAGGCTGAGTCAGCTTTCTCCTCCCTCAAACAAGCTTTCTCAACCGCACCGGCCCTGCACAGACCAATGATCAACAAACAGTTTTTCCTTGAAGTGGACGCTTCGTCATCTGGAGCCGGAGCGGTCTTCACACAAAAACTGCCTACCGGTAAGATGGTGACCTGTGGTTTCTTCTCTAAGGCATTCTCGCCCTGTGAACGTAACTACTCGATTGGGGATAGAGAGTTACTGGCAATTAAGCTCGCCTTAGAGGAATGGCGATATCTGCTTGAAGGCGCAGTTCATCCAGTCATCATCTACACTGATCATAAAAATCTGTCCTATCTTCAGTCTGCTCAAAGACTCAACCCTCACCAGGCTCGTTGGTCTTTATTTTTTGCTCGGTTCAATTTCTCTCTCCATTTCCGTCCTGCAGAAAAAAATATTAAAGCTGATGCGCTTTCCAGGTCCTTCCTGTCTGACGACCTTGAAGAGGAGCCTCAGCATATCATTGAACCGTCCAAGATGATCACGGTGGCTCCAGTCAAGCTATCGCAGCCCCCTCCCGGTAAGACCCTTGTAACTGAAAGAGACAAGAGGAGAGTTCTACACTGGGGTCATTCTTCTAAGCTTGCCGGACACGCCGGTCAAAAGAAGACTTTACAATTAATATCTCGACACTACTGGTGGCCCACCTTGCGCCAAGATGTTTTGGACTTCGTTGCAGCCTGTCCCTCCTGTGCTCATAATAAAACACCCAAGAAACTGCCAGCCGGTCGCCTCCTCCCGCTACCGCTTCCGTCTGCTCCCTGGCAACACATTGCCATGGACTTCATCACAGATTTGCCAGGATCATCTGGTTGTACAGTAATCTGGGTTGTTGTGGACAGGTTCTCCAAGATGGGACACTTCACTCCGCTATCTGGTCTCCCTTCTGCTCCTAAACTTGCGGAGCTCTTCATTCTGCATGTCCTTCGGCTTCACGGACTTCCACTGCACATTGTCTCCGACAGAGGAGTTCAATTCGTCTCCCGATTTTGGCGGTCCCTCTGTAAGCTGTTGGAGGTCACCCTGGACTTCTCCTCGGCCTATCACCTACAATCTAATGGCCAAGTGGAGAGAGTGAATCAAGTCATCACCAACTATCTGCGACACTTCGTGAATGGTCACCACAGCAACTGGGCTGACCTGCTGCCGTGGGCGGAGTTTTCTTACAACAATCATGTTGGTGAGTCTTCCTCTAACTCCCCGTTTTTCATTGTTTATGGACAGCATCCTAGGATCCCGACTCCATTGCTTCTTGCCTCCGGCAATCCTGCGGCTGACTCCCTGGCCAAGGACTTCACAAAGGTTTGGACTGAGACCAGGACCTCTCTGGTGAAGGCATCGGTTCAAACCAAGAAGCATGCGGATAAGAGACGTCTGGATCCACCACCTTTTCAACCAGGAGATAAGGTATGGCTGTCTTCTAAGCACATCCGTCTTAAGGTCCCTTCTTATAAGCTGGCTCCTCGTTTCATCGGTCCCTTTGAAGTGCTCCACCGGATCAATGATGTGTGCTATCGTTTGAAGTTGCCTGCCTCCTTACGGATCCATAACTCCTTTCATGTCTCCCTGATGAAGCCAGTTGTTCTCAGTCGCTTTACCCAGGATCCAGGTAATTTTCCTCCTCCTGTCTGTTCTGAGGATGTCTATGAGGTGAAGGACATATTGGCCATGAAGAAAAGAGGGGGCAGGTCGCTCTTTCTGGTTGATTGGAAGGGATATGGTCCTGAGGAGAGGTCCTGGGAGCCTGAGGAGAACATTAATGCCCCGGTCCTTCTTAGAAAGTTCCTGGCAGGTTTGAAGAAGGGGGGCGTAAGGGGGAGGGTACTATCATGCCCTCAGCTGCAGGTTCGGTCTCTGCTGTGAAGGGAGACCGGCACCTTTCACACAGCTCCACTGGTACTACTCACCCTGTCCGTGGCTCCAGACGATCAGCGGCTCCTTTCTCTGCTAAGAACCTGCATCCTCTTGGCAGGTTTCCTGGAAATGCTCTTAGGAGGCGCGCCCCGCTTCCTGCACATACTTAAAACAGCAGAGCACCTGTTCTCTATTAAGGCTCTCTGTGCTATGATGCTCTGTGCATAAAAGGCATCCTCCCATTATGGGAGGTGCCTGGACAATGTGTTCATTCTATTGTTTATGGCCCTCTGCTCAGTCCACACTCTGCTGTGCTCTGCTCTGCAAAGTGTAGTTTACTTTTGGTTTTCTAATCCCTCTGTCTCCTCAGTATCCTCCGCTGGCAGTTCCCTATTCTGGATCCTTCTGGACTCCCCGGTTTCCACTCCAGGTTGACTGAGCTGCTCCTCGCAGAACTATCCTGATATTGCTGCCGGCTGGATCAGCCTTTCCGAAACTACACAGAGCTTCCAGGATCCTCTTCACTGATACAGCTTGAATTCCACCGTCTTGTTTATATGGTCTGTACGGGTCGTCCCTCTGGTCCGGGTACTGCGGCATTTAGGCCATCTGGTGTTGTGACGGGGGAATCCCTGTATAGGGGTACACCTTGCCCGGTGCTCCACTACGTGGTTCAGTGTTGTGGTCCAGAGGGTTCTTCTCTCAGGCACCTCTTTCTGTTTGTTTAAAACTTCATTTTATTAAATACCTTTGCCTTTTGAAGCCATTCTCCTGTCTCTTGTGTACCGGGTATACAGCTGCCACTGCTCCATCAGTGGTTTAGTGAGTCCACTATATTTCCCCATGCCCTGTGGGCGTAACATCAGGAATAGGAATTCTCGGTTCTAACATAGAATTCTGAACCACAAAGTCTTGAATATTTTGTACTCTTGCCGTGAGCTGATCCACACATGAAGACAGACCTTTAATGTCCATCGCTACACCTGTGTCCTGAACCACCCAAATGTCTAGGGGAAAAAAAAGGCAAAACACAGTGCAGAGAAAAAAATGGTCTCAGAACTTCTTTTTTCCCTCTATTGAGAATCATTAGTACTTTGGGCCTCCAGTACTGTTATGATAAGGTAATTCAGTACCACAATGGACATAGAGGTCAGAGCACATACAGTGACCTGACAATAACCCAAAAACATAGAACGAGCTCTGAGACGTGGGAACTCTGCTGACCGCAATCCCTAATCCTCTCCAACCACAGTAGAGGCAGCCATGGATTGCGCCTAACGCTCCCTATGCAACTCGGCACAGCCTGAGAAACTAGCTAGCCTGAAGATAGAAAATAAGCCTACCTTGCCTCAGAGAAATACCCCAAAGGAAAAGGCAGCCCCCACATATAATGACTGTGAGTTAAGATGAAAAGACAAACGTAGAGATGAAATAGATTTAGCAAAGTGAGGCCCGACTTTCTGAACAGGGCGAGGATAGGAAAGGTAACTTTGCGGTCAACACAAAACCCTACAAAAACCACGCAAAGGGGGCAAAAAAACCCTCCGTACCGAACTAACGGCACTGAGGTACACCCTCTGCGTCCCAGAGCTTCCAGCAAGCAGGAAAAAACAAATAGACAAGCTGGACAGAAAAATACAGCAAACAAAATAGCAAAGCAAAACTTAGCTATGCAGAGCAGCAGGCCACAGGAACGATCCAGGAGGAAACAGGTCCAATACTAGAACATTGACTGGAGGCCAGGATCAAAGCACTAGGTGGAGTTAAATAGAGCAGCACCTAACGACTTCACCACATCACCTGAGGAAGGAAACTCAGAAGCCGCAGTACCACTTTCCTCACCAACGGAAGCTCACAGAGAGAATCAGCCGAAGTACCACTTGTGACCACAGAAGGGAGCTCTGCCACAGAATTCACAACACCTAACTAAGGGGGTAATAAGAGGGGGTTTGAGTTAATATTTTTCATATTTTGATCAATGTGTTAGGGTCTTTCACAGTGATCAAATTGAACCAATAGGAACAATCTCCTATTGTTGCCGGGTACCAGCTGGCAGATTTCGGTGGGCGCACTGCGCATGCGCCCGATATTTTCTTCCAATATGAAGATGTGGAGGGCCGGGGGAAGGAGCAGAAGGGTCCGAGAATGGCAGAGGTACTGGTAGGCCTGGGGGACCCCATTTCTCTCTCCTCTGGTATTCTAGTTCATATCAGAGGAGAGAGAAATGAATGGGAAATCAGACTTTTTATTTTTTGTGATCGCCGTTATTCTGTGAATAATGTCAATCACAAGACTTAGAAAACCTGGTTGCTCTGTAAGAAAGTGGAGGAGCTGACCATGCTTCCCCTTGAAGATATGTGAAATTATGTAATGTATTATTATGTTTGGAATGTTTAGTGTTTTACATTGACAGTTACAGGCTGTGTTCTGCCCAGGCACAGGTAGTTGACAGGGATAGTTAATAGTTGGGACTAGGCCAGAGTGGGAGGGCATAAGTGGGAAGACAGTGGACAGTTTCCAGTCAGAATGTCAGATAGGGACAAGTCTGCAGTAGTAGCAGACCTCCAGTCTGGCTGAGTAGCAAAACTGCATGCAGTGAGTGCTTTTGCGGCAAGAGGGAGACAACCTCGGCAGGTAGTAAGCTCCTACGGTAGAAGCGACAGAGAGAAGCGACAGAGAGAAGACAGTTATTAGTGTACGAAGTTGGTTGAGAGCAAAAGGTAGAAAAGGAAGAAGTTTTGAGGCCTGTGGCAGGAAGCCTAGCGGGATGGCACGGAGTTGTCTGTCAGTTGGGTAATGGGATGGAAGAGAAAGAGTAAGCAAGGCGAAGAGAAAATGCCACGTGAGGTGGTCCAGAGGCATCAATAAAGTGGAAAGCTAAGTAGTGGCCATACTGGCATAGAAAACTGACCTAAGGGAAGAAGGATTTGGCACTGTGGGTGGAAGTATAGGACTCTTGCTTGCTGGACTGTAGTGGCGAGTACCTCGCCCTGCGCCACGTTACAGATTTTCCTGCGCTTAATTGATGCTGTTTGCGCATGCCCCAAAATGGGAAAAACAAAGTATTTTAATGCAAACAAAAAAAAAGTTGTTTCAAGCAGTGAAAGCATCAGGAAACTCTACTTTTTTGGGGAGATTTTCTTTTTCCAGAAGAGATTTTGAAGCAGGTTTTGAAAGGGTTTTTTCCTGAAGAGTTCCTTGTAGTCTTTGGCTACGTCCACACTGAGTTATTTGAAGAGTTAAAAAACATGAGTTTTTAGATGAGTTGTTCTTTTCCTGAAGTAATTTTGATGAGGTTTTAGGGTATGTGCACAAGATCAGTTACTGTGCAGTGTCCAGATGTTACAGCATAGTGAATGAGATTTCTAGATTTCTAGGCCATTATGCGTCCACAGACGTCCACGGCTCACCCGAGGAGACGGACATGCGGCGACTATCTCCAGACCGCAGCATATCTATTTCTCCTTTGGAGATGCAAATCTCCGCAAGAGAAATTTCACCCATAGAATGTATTGGACGCAGTGAATCTGCATGGTTCAGTGAACACATGCAGATTTACCTGCGTTGAATAGACGGCAGCACTTTGAACGCAGCCGACATGTGCTGCGTCCAAAGTGCTGCAATTTCCTGATTGTCTGCACATACCCAAAAATAGTTTTTGAATAGGTTTTTTTTCATAAAGCATTCTTCGCATCCTTGTAATTAGATAGTTTGGCGAGTTTCAGTCAGAATTTTCTTCAAATCACTGAAATGCGCTTACTTTTTTCCCCAGGCACTTTTCAAAACCACTTCAAAAAAGCTAAAAAAATCCTTATACTCGCAACAAAGTGGATTTCCAATAGAAATTAATTGGAAGAGTTTTCCAAGACATTTTGAAGCAGTTTGTGAGGATCTTCGCCAAAAACTGCTCCAAAAGCTCAGAGTGAACATATCCAATGGAGGAGTTTTCAAAGCAGTTTTTGATCATTTTAGTGCCTAGTCTGGAAAGGTTCCTTCAGGATAAACTTCAAAAGAGACATGTACTTTTTCCTACAGTGCATGTTTCTTATAGAAATGAATGGGACGAGTTTTCCAAGTTTTCCAAACTCAGTATGAACACATCCTTTGAGTATGTTAGCCCTGATTTTTTTTTAACCAGTCAAAAACCACAAGTTTGAGTTTTTGATGTTGCATATATTCATTGCGCAAAATTGCACCATATTACATATTACAGCAAATTGTATGGGATCTATAGAAAACTCTTGCCCACTGTATATTTTTTAAGCAGTGTAAACTGATCTGTGGTGCATTTTTTTTAAATTTGACACATGTCAATATCTCTTGCTGTAAATATAGGTTTAGTTTGCAGATTCTGTTCAAAGACTTGAATGAAATGAGGAAAATCTGCAAGCAAAAAATGCATATGAATGTTCAGTGCATTTTTGCTGCAGAAACGCAGCAAAAACATACGTAATCAAAGCATTACTTTATCAATAAAGTTTTATCATCTTTCCTTCAACTATGACCAAGTTTCCTGTGCTTTTGTAGCTCACACATTCCCAAAACATTAGCGATCCACCTCCATATTTTACAGTAGGAATGGTGTTCCTTTCATCATAGGCCTTGTTGACCTCTCTCCAAATGTAAGATTTATGGTTATTGCCAAAAACTTCAATTTTGGTCTCATTACTCCAAATTACATTGTTCCCGAAGTTTTGACGCTTGTCTCTGACTGTTTTGCGTATTGTAGGTGAGATACTTTGTCGCATTTGGACACTAACGGCTTTCTTCTGGCGACTCTATCATGCAGCCCATTTTTCTTCAAGTGCCTCCTTATTGTCAATCTTGAAACAGCCACACCGAAAGTTTTCAGAGAGTCTAGTATTTCAGCTGATGTTATTTGTGGGTTTTTCTTTGCATCCCAAACAATTTTCCTGGCAGTTGTGGACAAAATTTTTGTTGGTCTACCTGACCATGGTTTTGTTTTTACAGAGCCCCTGATTTTCCATTTATTAATCACAGTTTGAATGCTGCTGACTGGCATTATCAATTTCTTGGATATCTTTTTGTATCCTTTTCCTGTTTTATACAGTTCAGCTACTCTTTCCCGTAGATCCGTTGACAATTCTTTTGTTTTCCCCATGACTCACAATCCAGAAACATCAGTGGCTGGATGAAAGATGCAAGAGTCTGTCTGGATCCCAGAAACGCACTCAGCTTTTATGCATACACACTGATTACAAGCAAACAGGTTACAGGTGAGGATGTTACCTTTAGTAGCCATTCAAACCCATTTGCGTCAACTTCTGTACATGTTATCAGGCCAAAATCACCAGGGTATGTGAACTTTTGATCAGGGTCATTTGGATGTTTTGGGTTGTCATTATGATTTAAAAAGAGAAAACACAGTAGTTTGATAGTAAATGGCTTCACCCAACTGATAATCATGAGTGGAGAAAACGTTTTGGTGTTATCATTCATATTTTTCGAAAATGGCCAAGAAAGCAAAAATTCTGCTAAGGTATGTAAACTTTTCAGCACAACTGTAGGTGCTAAGTCACTAACATGACTGTACTAGCAGTTTAATTGGAGTTTTGAGGATGACAAACTGCCTTTTATAACTCTGTTTGCTGTCAATTGAGCTGTGAGAGCACTGCTTGTTTACATCCTGGGACTGAAAACCTACCCTGATCATGTTCTACCATTTCTAGGTACATGGTTCATTAGAGTTATCAGGCTCTCTATTGTAAAAAGCCACACTCCTATATGTTTAGGACAAATATAATCATGTTCCAGTATACTGACAGCAAGCAGAGTTCTTCAGAAGGAATTGAAAGACAAAACATATAAGGAAGTTGTAAAATTTTCTAAAAAACACAACAATTTATTTGTATTCATATAAAACTGGTAAACTTACAACTTAAAATGGTTGCCCGAATAAAAAACAGGCCAAGGGTAGGAAATGTCATAAAGGTGATGAGTCTACAGTTACCTGTTACATCCTCTGCCGCTCAAGTGCTCACTGGCTTCACACCACGGAGGCCTAATTTGTTTGCTGTGGTCACATGTGTAGATAATCACAGCGATGGTCACCGATAGTGCCCGTGATGCACTGGAGTGGCAGGGAATACTAAAAACATCCAGCACTTCATAAGTAGTTTCAGACTATGATATATCACAAATATATATGCAAATATCAAGAAAGGACATTTAAAAACTTTAAAAAAAAAAGCAGGAAATACATCAATCCAATACCAACCCAAATCTGATCAGTGACCACTCACACAAAGTTAAAGACTCACACAACAGAAATGACATATAAATAACTAGAAAATATCCATCCTATCTACACTGGAGATGGAGGTGATTTTTTTCTTTTTTGGCAAATACACCCTCCTTGCAAATTTTTAGCTGATTAGGGAAAACCCCTTTTAGATGAAACTCTGTGTAATTTACTAAAATCCTCAACAGAAGATATATTCCTGGTAAAATAAACTGATCATTAATTTAATTACCGTATATGAAAGGAGAATCTACAGAGAGGAATGCAACTATTAGCTGTAACTGCAGTTGCTACAATTATACAACAGTAATTCGCACGGAACTGAGATGATCCTACTGAGAAATTGAATTACCAATTATGAAACACACGTACAACTTCTACAGCTGTTCAGAAAGAAAAAAGTTTACTTAAACTCATAAAATTAGATGATTACTCTGTATATAAGATAACGTAAATCTAAACCACGTGGGCAATTTTAGTTCCTTTTGAATCTACAAGGAGTCAAAACTATCAGTTGTTAGACAATACTGTTGCTCTTATTCTAAATGGCTTTACCAATTTTACAAAATTTGAACAATTTATCATTATATTAGAAGAGTTCCTCAATACAAAGAGTCATGATATTCTGATCCAATTCATGTTCTGAGATTTCCTGCTAACAGACATTTGTAGGAAGCTTAGGAAGCTAGAGATGGACTCAGCCTTCAATGTTGGCAGTCCTTATTACTCTCTAGTATTCCAGACCTGGTTTCAGCAGGGTTGCCTGCTGGACAGAGTCAAGGCTACCACATGTCTTCTTCTTGATATGTGATTCTCCCCTGACCTTTTCCTGTTGATGTGATGTATATTTTTTGACAAAAGCAGGGGAGTTACACACCTTTTTAACGCCGTTTTCAGCAGAGAAGGTTAGGCAGTGGGCTGCCAGCCAGTAACTGTCAGGAAGAATTAGAGGGATATGAGCGTTGCCACCCTTGGATCCTTTCTGCATCAGTGCATACAGCATATAGTTAACTCCCCCTTGTCCCTGTGACACCCCTTATGCTGAGAGAATTAGAAGTAATCAGACATTCCTCCCCTCCCAGGATATTAAATCCAACACAGGCGACAAGCATAAACCAATTATTTAATCTACACTGCTCAACAAAATAAACGGAACACTTAAACAACAGAATATACTGTAACTCAAAGTACCGTATTTTCCGGCGTATAAGACGACTGGGCATATAAGACGACCCCCAACTTTTCCAGTTAAAATATAAAATCTTCTCAAAAGTCGGGGGTTGTCTTATATGGTGGGTGTCGTCTTATAGGGTGGGTGCGGAGCAATCTGCGGTCGAAGTATATAGTGGGGGGGAGTGGTCCCGATAACGAGGTGAGGGAGCGCCTCACCAGGAAGGTGTAAGTGAAGCAAACTGTCAGCGTCTGGGATGCCAGGGTTATGCAAAAAAGAAAGAGTGCGGTGCTGTGCCTAGAAAAACACTCCTCTTTCACTCATCTGGCTCACCCTTGTATCCTATAATCTCCTTCTCTGCCTCTGCTTCACTTACACCTTCCCGGTGAGGCGCCCCCTCACCTCGTGATTGGGGTCGCTCCCCCCACAATATGCGGCGACCGCAGATTATTCCCCATCTGCCCTATAAGACGACACCTGGCGTATAAGACGATACCCGACTTTTGAGAAGATTTTCAGGGGTTAAAAAGTAGTCTTATACGCCAGAAAATACAGTAAATCAAACTTCTGTGAAATCAAACTGTCCACTTAGGAAGCAACACTATTTGACAATCAATTTCACATGCTGTTGTGCAAATGGAATAGACAACAGATGGAAATTATTGGCAATTATCAAGACACACTCAATAAAGTAGTGGTTCTGCAGGTGGGGACCACAGACCACATCTCAGTACCAATGCTTTCTAGCTGATGTTTTGGTCACTTTTGAATGTTGGTTGTGCTTTCACACTCGTGGTAGCATGAGACGGACTCTACAACCCACACAAGTGGCTCAGGTAGTGCAGCTCATCCAGGATAGCACATCAATGCGAGCTGCGGCAAGAAGGTTTGCTGTGTCTGTCAGCTTAGTATCCAGAGGCTGGAGGCTCTACTAGGAGACAGGCCAGTACACCAGGAGACGTGGAGGGGGCCATAGGAGGGCAACAACCAAGCAGCAGGACTGTTACCTCAGCCTTTGTGCAAGGAAGAACAAGAGGAGCACTGCCAGAGCCCTGCAAAAAGACCTCCAGCAGACCACAAATGTGCATGTGTCTGAACAAACGGTTAGAAACCGACTCCATGAGGATGGTCTGAGTGCCCGACGTCCACAGATGGGAGATGTGCTCACTGCCCAACACCATGCAGGATACTTGGCATTTGCCACAGAACACCAGGATTGGCAAATTCGCCACTGGCACCCTGTGTTCTTCACAGATGAAGGCAGGTTCACGCTGAGCACATGTGACAGACGTGACAGAGTCTGGAGACACCATGGAGAGCAATCTGCTGCCTGCAACATCCTTCAGCATGACCGACTTGGCAGTGGGTCAGTAATGGTGTGGGGTGGCATTTCTTTGGAGGGCCGCACAGCCCTCCATTTGATTGCCAGAGGTAGCCTGACTGCCATTAGGTAACGAGATTAGATCCTCAGACCCCTTGTGAGACCATATGCTGGTGCGGTTGGCCCTGGGTTCCTCCTAATGCAGGACAATGCCAGACCTCATGTGGCTGGAGTGTCAGCAGTTCCTGCAAGATGAAGACATTGAAGCTATGGACTTGGCCCACCTGTTCCTCAGACCTGAATCCAATTGAACACATCTGGGACATCATCTCGCACCATCCACCAACATCACATTGCACCACAGACTGTCCAGGAGTTGGCGGATGCTTTAGTCCAGGTCTGGGAGGAGATCCCTCAGGAGACCATCCGCCACCTAATCAGGAGCATGCCCAGGCATTGTAGTGAGATCATACAGGCACGTGGAGGCCACACACACTACTGAACATCATTTCCTTGTCTTGAGGCATTTCCACTGAAGTTGGATCAGCCAGTAATTTAATTTTCCAGTTTGATTTTGAGCATCATTCCAACTCCAGACCTCCGTGGGATATTAGTTGTGATTTCCGTTGATCATTTTTAGGTTTCAACACATTCCACTATGTAATGAATAAAGATTTACAACTAGAATATTTCATTCAGTGATATCTAGAATGTGGGATTTTAGTGTTCCCTTTATTTTTTTGAGCAGTGTATTTCTCTATGCCTCTCTTTCGTTTTCTTATATCTTTTCACTTCTTCTCTCTACATTTTTCCAACTTCTTCTTTCTGTCATCCAAATATAGTTTTTAGATGTGTGTATATTCCTGGCATTCTAGCCTTCACATACTGTGTTATTCATTGTCCCAGCTCATCTATTGTTGTCTCCTTTCATTGTATTCTTCTACGGTTCTAAATCAATCACATAAACTCAAGTCTAACTTTCCCATTTCTGCCACTTTCTCATATCTCCATGTGTCTAACACATAACAGCTTTGCCCCAATTACACCAATGTCCCAAGAAATCATTAACACAGCACAAATATATTTTCTATAGAAAATCATACTCTCATTGTAGCTAAATAAAATAGTATCCCCTGTATGGGTCTTCTCTGTAACAAATGTACATACACTAAGATAATAATAATAACAGTGATCATTAGGAGAAAAAAATTAGATACATTTCCCCTGATGGACATAATCACTTTGTCCATTTACACACAGAGATTACACTAGTCACATTATAGGAAGAATATATCTTCTCAACCAGCGCATGATGAAGAAAGCAAGACGATTAATACGGCTGGATATATCCTGAAATAATCTCTGCCCTTTTCTCCCTCGGCCCTGCAGAACAACATTTATATAAGTGGCATCTGTTAAAAGACACATTTATACATATAAATTGAAAGCGACTTATTACTGTCAAAGCCATATATCCTACAGGTCGAGGTAAATAAGTATCATTTATATAACTGCACTGTAGGAGAGATGGTGATATTTTGTAATATTTTATCATGAGGAGGAAGGAAGAATACAACCCAAATTGCTTCCATACCTGTAGGCGATTTTCGTAGTTCTATTTTAGTTAGCTGCAAAATTATGAGCTGTGCAAAATATATCTCAATTAGGAGCTAATTAGGAGCTTTTCACCACACTGCAGCAAAAGAAATGATAATACTACATAGTACTATAACATAGTTGGTCCGAAATGGTTCTAATACATAGCTTTTCCCCTATTTACTAAGGTTTGGCTCCTACCATGTTTGAGCACAATTTTGGAAAATGAATCGGAAAAATATTTACATATAATTTTAAGTCCATAGACTTCTAATTGCCAGAAACATCCCATAAGAATTTCCTTTTTTTGCATACATCTGTTTCCTACTGTCCGTCTATAATATGAATTGTATTTAAAAGCACCGTCCACTTTGTTTTTAATATAACTGTGCAAAAGAACATTTTTTTACTACTGGAATCAATAGGACATAGGCATAACATTACATACCCCTGGGGCATATACTTGACATCCATATAATTTCTTTTTTGGCATTGTAAGTTATGCCTTGAAGGCAGATGCCGAAACGCGTGTCAGGGAAGACACTTCATCGCCACACTCATCATCCACTGCCATACTGGTACAGTTTGCTAAGGGTTCTACCAAATATTCTTATGTAGCCTGCGGGTAATCCCCAATGTACCATATACACCTATTCTTCTCACAGTGACACCTCTGTGAATTTGGACCCACAACACAGACACATGCACGTACACTTTTTCCAGCCATTTATGCTGTTTATAAGATATAGTCTGTTCTTTACATTGTCTGCATGTATTGATACATCTCAGTGGCTAATACATATAATGTGTTGATACCAACATATGGATTTAGGTTATAGCAATTTTGCACTTTATTGAATTTACCATTTCTATCCTTACTCCTATTGGTCTACACACCAATGTTAATCACCTATGGTAATCACCTATTATAATTACATTATATGTTTACAACTTATATGTGAGTGTCGCATCGAATTACATCTGTTGCACTACCAGATAGTTTCCCCACCCCATACTTTTTAATGCATTTGACTAATAAAGTTGTATATTTTATTCATATATTTGGACTTGCATCTTCAGTTCTGTCTTCTTCTTTTCTTGCGTGCATGCTCACCGATGAGTTCATGTAAATATACATGTGGTGATAGTAAGGGACTTTTTCCCTTCTGTTTATTTTGTATTATGTATTTGTCATAATTTCATACTACCTACATGTGTATTTCCATCCCTATCCCCCCCCCTTTCTTTTTTGAGGTTTTGCTAACAACATTATATTATCAGCATCAAAGTTACCCAAGTACAATGCAATACGTCTTCTAATGATTCCTTGAAATCTACTTTGCTAGGAAGGATGGAGAGCATGGATGATGCATGAGCACTGACAGACACCATTGGGTAGCGGCAATGAAGCCTACAGTGATCCTGCATGGGGGACAAATTAACTGTCAGGATTTGGCCTTGTACCACCAGTTTAAGGCAATAGAGATAAGGAATCATAGATTTTCTTCCTGAAGTAGCTAGCATAGTAATCAGGAGTATATTTTTCCACTAAATGAAAGCTACCGTATATACTCGAGTATAAGCCGACCCAAGAATAAGCCGAGGCACCTAATTTTGCCTTGGAAAACTGGGTAAGCTTATTGACTCGAGTATAAGCTGGGTATGTATTTTCTCATCATCCCTGTCCTGCTCTGTGTGACTCCCCTCATCCCGTCCTTGTATGAATGGCTGGGCTCCCTCTGTCCTCCCCCATCCTTGTATGCATGGCTGGGCTCCCCCATCCTCCCCATCCTTGTATGCATGGCTTGGCTCCACCTGTCCTCCCCCATCCTTGTATACATGGCTGGGCTTCCCCCATCCTTGTATGCATGACTGGGCTCCCACCATCCTTGTATGCATGGCTGGGCTCCCCCATCCTCCCCATCCTTGTATGCATGGCTTGGCTCCACCTGTCCTCCCCCATCCTTGTATACATGGCTGGGCTTCCCCCATCCTTGTATGCATGACTGGGCTCCCACCATCCTTGTATGCATGGCTGGGCTTTCCTCGTCCTTGTATCCATGGCTGGGTTTACCCTATCCTCCCCGTCCGTGTATGCATGGCTGGGCTTCCCCCGCCCTCCCCCATCCTTGTATGCATGGTTGGGCTTCCCCAGTCCTCCCCATCTTTGTATGCATGGCTGGGCTTCTCCCTTCCTCCCCATCATGTATGCATGGCTGGGCTCCCCTCCATCCTTGTATGTATGGCTGGGCTCACCCCATCCTTCCCCATCCTTGTATGCATGGCTGGGCTTCACCCATCCTCCCTCATCCTTGTATGCATGGCTGGGCTTCCCCCGTCCTCCCCTGTCATACTCACCCTCCTAGCGGTCGCTGCGCATCCCTGCAGCTCTGCTCTCCTGTGCTGAGTGGTCATGTGGTAGCGCTCATTAAGGTAATGAATATGCGCACCACGCCTATGGGAGTGAAGACGCGTGCATATTCATTACCTTAATGAGCTGTACCATGTGACTGCTCAGCACAGGATAGCTGCCACAACAGGACGACGGAAATGCAGGAACATGCAGAGACGGCACGAGGAGGGTGAATGTGATGTCACAGCCTCCGGCGCCTGCCGCTGCTCCGCCGCTCCCCTCCCCCTCCCCCGCTGGCTTACTGGACAATGACTCGGCTTACTTGTATAAGCCGAGGGGGGAGTTTTCAGCACAAAAAAATGTGCTGAAAATCTCAGCTTATACACGAGCATATACGGTGTCACGCTCATGCCCTGACTGGTGGGCGTGAGCTCGGGGGGTTTGTGGCCCCACTGTGCCACAAACCAGACTACCCTGGAAGGGGCGTGACTATGACAGCTGCCTGGGTTTTCACTGGAGCCTCTGATGGTGAGGTCAGGCTTGTGCAGCAGGCAGCTGCCAGGTGCTACTCCAGGGTGGTGTCTGGCTGTGGCTGCTGATCCCACTTGGGAGACAGGAACACCAGGATTGGTGCGAGCATTAGGCAGGACTGGCAGAAGAGCACGGCTGGAACACAGACGAGTAGGCTGGCACGGCTGAGACAGGGCTGGCAGAGACACGGCAGAGAACTCAGGGCTGGCAGAGACACGGCAGGAAACAGGACTCGCTAGGCAGGGCAGGAACGGCAGGACTGGCAGGAACACAGGATTGGGAGGCACTGCAGAGAACACAGGACTGGAAGGCAGGGCAGGAACGGCAGGACTGGCAGGAACACAGGATACACAGGACTGGTTGATGTGGTGTATGAATCAGGCTGCACTCTGATGACACCCGAGTGCAGTCCTATTGTGAGTGTGATGAAGGAACAGGTAGGGACCTGTACACACAGAAGATGCAGGTACGGAAACAAGCCAGAAGGAAAGGAGAATGAAGGAACAGGTAGGGACCTGTTCACACAGGAGAACCAAGTAACAAGTAGAAGGTGGAACTAAGAGAAGAGAAAAAGAAGGCAGAGCCAAGGACGGTGCCGCAAGAGGCGGAGCCAAGGGTGGAGACGCTGGAGGCGGAGCCAAGAGCAGAGACGCTGGAGGCGGAGCCAAGAGCGGAGACGCTGGAGGCGGAGCCAAGAGCGGAGATGCTGGAGGCAGAGCCAAGAGCGGAGACGCTGGAGGCGGAGCCAAGAGCGGAGACGCTGGAGGTAACGCCAAGAGCGGAGATGCTGGAGGTAACGCCAAGAGCGGAGACGCTGGAGGTAACGCCAAGAGCGGAGACGCTGGAGGCGGAGCCAAGAGCAAAGACGCTGGAGGTAATGCCAAGAGCGGAGACGCTGGAGGCGGAGCCAAGAGCGGAGACGCTGGAGGTAACGCCAAGAGCAGAGACGCTGGAGGCGGAGCCAAGAGCAGAGACGGAGCCAAGTGCAGAAACACAGGAGGCGGAGCCAGATAGTACCGCAAAGAGCGGACCAGATAGAACCGCAAAGAGCGGAGCCACAGAGCAAAGCCAGAGAGTGTGAAGCAAGGTCTGAGTGCAGAGCCGCAAGAGTGCGGAGTGTAAGCAGACAGAAAACACAAGGAAAGAAAGCAGGGAAGGAAGCCACAGACAAAGAGACCGAGAAAAGACAAAGTACAGACAAGGCAATGGAACAAGACACAGGGACAAATACACAGGGACCAGGATATTCTGCCTCCTGGAGGGCGGACTACAAGATCAAGGCAATAGCACAGAGAAAAGCCTCCAGAGAGGGAGTAACTCAGAGCAAGGCCGGCCCCCTATACACATAGCCATGAGGCATGCAGAGAGCAAAGACACAGAACATGGAGCTGGCATTAAAGAGAAAGCACATCATGGCCTGGAGCAGTGGGTAAGATTGTGTGAGAGATGTGAGGCCATGCTGTGATGCCAGCAGAGTTGTTACATACGGTATATTGTTCAACTCCAATTCTTGATTCCTCTATTTTTTTATACATCTAAATAAACAGGTCTGTTCTGAGAACCTGATACTCAACAGAGACTCGACACTCAACAGAGACCCGACACTCAGCAGACCCGACACTCAACAGACGCAACACTCAACTGAAAATATGTTGGATATGTCAAGCTGTCAAGCTGACACTCTAAGGGCTCGCTCACACCACTATATAAATCGGACCACTGCTATCTGATTTTTTTTTTTTATCTGACAGCACTCAGACCAAAGTTATTCAATGGCGCAGTGCTGATGACCAATTTTTTTCACTGTCAGAATTTGTCTCTGAAAAAAATTGCAACATGCTGTAACTTCACTCTGAAATCGGATGATTGTGAGAAAAAAATCGGACATGCGATTTTTATGGATACATTATAATTCTGTAGCATATGAAACTTTAAATCGTCTTGCAAATGATTATGTTAAGGTAAAAAAAAGATTGCACACAGATAACAAATGACAAAAAAAAATCACACTTTTCTGGATGAAAATCGCACCGATTTTTGTTTTTGATAGGCTCGTGTGACTCCAGCCTTAAGCTGTATTGTAGCTTATAAATTACATAGGCATTTAGCTTTTTTATGCTATAAAAATTCCCTTTCTATTCAGCGCCAGATAACAGAGAAGCTGATGTTTGATTTTCATAAATAAACCTAATTTTACAGTTTTGTCTAATTTATTTATTTATTTTACTCTCTTCTATAGCGCTATGGATTCCACAGACTTTATCGGCTCTGTCCCCATTGGGGCTCACAATCTACATTCCCTATCAGTATGTCTTTGCGTGCATATCCTCTCACACTCCAAACACTGGGAGAACAATAAACTCCTTTTCTGCTACTTTATGAAAATCTAAAAACTGATTTCCAAATGTAATACATATTTAAAGCAATTTTGTTTGCTATTAACAATTCTTGTATTTTTCATTATTTCTTTTACCTGTTTTTATTTCCTTGTCACTTATATCAGCATGAATGGACATTTGCATCTGTTTATAGTTAGAATACCAAGATTGTGTTTCCGAGTATCTACGATGGTATCAATGTGACAAGAGCCTGCAGACTGTTCCTTGCTACAGAATCATTTTTACATATATCAACTTGAAATTCTATAAAACTCAATGTGAAAGTACTTAGAAAAAAAGATTTGGTGGGATAAATTTTTTGTCATTTATTCTTTGTGCAATATGAGCTATTTGTCAGACTGAGGGCCTGTTTTACAGGGTGACCATATTTCTTGCTGTCCCCTTTACATCCCACAATCTCCAGGAAGAATATTATATTTAATAACTCCCCGGATGACAGCTTCTAATGGCTCTACAGGACAGACATAAAGCCCAGCTGATGCATTATCCATACTCACATTCTAATGTAAGGTATACAAATATTTCCTAATTTGGTTACTCCTATATGGAGCATTTAAGAACTGCCATCATGTAAATTGTTTGTGAGTGCTGTGCGTTTCTTATAACTCAGTGAGTCTAAGATCCACCTTTAAGGCATCCTTCACTTGCCAGGACTGATGCCTTCGCTGGAGGCTTTGTCCTTCTGATTGACTGGCCTGTTATCACACATGAATTTGCTTTCTGTGAGCCAAGTTGCTCCAGTTACATATAACCAATGCATCAGTCACGGAGCGCAGGTCTGTACATTTTGTTAGTATTCCACATACAGGGCAGCAAGCATCGAGTGACCGGTGCCCTTTACTGATAGTGAATAATGGAAGTGGGATACAAAAGTATTGCACATGATATGTGCTGCACCCTTAGTAGCCGGTTGCTGCAGTGATGTTGCCTTCCCTTCGGGGAGGGTGATGTCATGCTTGGAGGCAAGGGGGATGCTTTCTATCAGGTAAGGCAGTTATATTCAACACATCTGAATCTAGGCCAGGAGGGGGAGCTCCGGACCCGGATTCAGGGGAGCTTCCTTGGACTTTATGTTTCCTGGTCTGGAGGAGGAGTCAGCCAGTTGTAGAGGAGTGAGGAGAGGAAAAGGATGTCTGGAGCAGATGTAGAGGCCCAGCAGCCACGAGGGAGCTGCAGCCTCTGGAAAGAGAGATAACGAGAGGAGTTGAATTGTGAAGGAGCTGAGAGGGAAGAAGCACAGTGGAGGAAAGGGCTCAGGAGGGGAACAGTGGAAGGACACCCTCAGAGCCAGAGCGCAGAAGCCGGGTACCGGGAGCTCGAGGTCATGTTGCTCTCCAGGATGCGTGACAGAACCGGAGTTCATAGTACTATATGTCAATTGCCTGTTACAAATCCGAGGTGAAGCAGTGACCTTAAGAGCCGGGTCATCTAAGAGATCCTATAAACAGGCTCAAACTGCCTATCGTACAGACGTCTGTCTCAGGACAGGAGAAAGGGACCCTGTCAGCAAGCTTTAAGCCGCAGGGACCTTGCCATCTAGCGCAAGTAGGAAAGGCTTACGGACCTCACCTGAAGTGGGATCCCTTATTGCCTCCAAGCCGGGTGGACTACAGCTACCCTTCACCTGTTACCCTGAGGACTGCTACCATCAGTAAACCAGGTAAAAGACTGCAAACTCTGTGTCCTCCACTTATTCGTCAGCATACACCATCTTTGCCACACACCTTGGGAGCCCTGGGGACCCCGCTTCACCTGTGGGAAGCGTTACCATCTTGCTGCAAGAACATCACCCCAGAAGACCCTTTTAAGCAGCGTCGGTCCCTACTGACCGAATACCACATGTGGCGTCACGAACAATAGACATTACAAATCCCTTTAAAGACCTTTCCCTGTGATTGGGCACCCAGGGCCATGGACCGGGTCGCAGCCACTGTGATATCCCCTTGAAGACCGGACCCGATACCGAGTACCCCGCTGCCCTAGCAGGGCGTCCCATATGCATGGAATTTCTTTCTTATAGAAATATTAATTTATTTATATATTTAATATATATGTACAGGGTGGTCCAAAAGTAGGTGGACAGTATGTGTAATAGGGTTAAGAAGGGGGAGATTTATCAAACATGGTGTGAAGTGAAACTGACTCAGTTGCCCTAAGCAACCAATCAGATTCCACTTTTCATTCTTGACAGACTCTTTGGAAAATGAAAGGTGGAATCTGATTGGTTGCTAAGGGCAACCGAGTCAGTTTCACAGATCCAGTTATCACAGATAAATCTCCCCCAAATCTGTTTTCTTTTCAGATAATTCAGATGACCCATAATGGCAAATAATTTAAATACAGATCAAAGGAAATGGATTTTAAAAGAGTATTGGAAATCTCAAAATGCTGCAACAGTTAGAGCAAATTGGGTTGAAACATTTGGTACTCAAACCCCAAAGAGACAAACCATTTACCGCATTCGTGACAAATTCGATGCCACTGGCTCAATCCTTAATGCTCCAAAAACTGTCTCTTTAGAATTGGGAATTTCACAAGCTTCCATCATGCAAATCCTGAATTCTATTGGGTGGAAAGCTTATCGCCCACGTCTAATTCATGGTTTATTGGAGGACTATCCAGACAGGTGGCTGCAATTTAGGCCTCTTTCACACATCAGTGTCTCCGGTGGTTGTACTGACAGTTTTCTCATGTACCGGAGACACTGACACACGTAGACCCATTCAAATGAATGGGTCTATGCACATGTCTCCGTCTTTTCACGGACCGTGTGTCCTTGTGCAAAACACGGAGACATGTCCGCTTTTCTCCAGCAGCATGTACCGCAATACGTCCCGCACACATGCACACGGAGAACAGTGTGCACTCTCCTCCGTGTGCACGTACCACCCGCAGGAGAGACAGCGCTACAGTAAGCACTGTCCCCACTGTGTATGGTGCTGAAGCTGGCATTCATTCCTTCTCCCCAGCAGCGTTCGCTGGAGAGAAGGTATGAAAAATCAAGGTTTTTTTTTTGTTTGTGTTAAAAATTAAGTTTGGGGTCACCTCCCGCCTCCCATCCCCTGTGCGCCCACCCGCTTGCCGAGAAATACTCACCCAGCTCCTGCGATGTCTGCACTCAGCGCCGGAAGCCTGTCCTGTGTGATCAGTCACGTGGTACCGCTTATTACAGTGATGAATATGCACATATTCATCACTGTAATGAGCAGTACCACGTGACCGCTCACACAGGACAGGCTGCCGGCGCTGAGAGCATACATCACAGGAGCTGGGTGAGTATTTCTCGGCAAGCGGGCGGGCGCACAGGGGATGGGAGGTGGGAGGTGACCCCAAACTTTATTTTTAACACAAACAAAAAAAAACTTTGATTTTTCATTCCTTCTGTCCAGCGAACACTGCTGGGGAGAAGGAATGAATGCCGGCTTCAGCACCAAAAGCAGGGGACAGCGCTTAACTGTAGCGCTGTCTCCTGCACGGTCCGTGTGGTCCTCAGTCGGCACACGGGCGGCACACAGCTGCTGCACATGTGCCACACTGATGTGCTACATGAGCACACGGACACACGGACACGGATAACTCCGATACCGATTTCTCTGGTACCGGAATTATCTGGACGTGTAAAACCGGCCTTAGTGAGATTATACTTAACGAAACTGAAGAAAATCCAGTAATTTTAGATAACATTATGTGGAGTGATGAATCGTCTTTCAAATTATCTGGCCATATTAACAGACATAATTGCATTTACTGGTATAATGAGAACATGCATTTAACATTAGAGCAACAACTAAATGGTGTCAATGTTTGGGGTGATATTTCAAGTTTTGGTGTTTTTAGACCTTTTTTTATGGAACAGTCACAGGAGATAAGTATCTCGAAATTATAATGAATCAAGTTGTTCCCCAGTTACAGCAACAGCCTAATTCAAATGACCTTTATTACCAACAAGATGGGGCTCCTCCACATTATTCAAGAGTAGTCCGCGAGTATCTTGATGAAGCATTTCCTAATAAATGGATTGGCCGAAGACGCCCACTTGATTGGCCGTCACGTTCAACAGACTTGACCCCAATGGATTTTTTCTTTTGGGGAGTACTCAAGGACAAAGTTTATAGTTGAAAACCAAAAAGTGTCAGTGATTTGAAAAATTACATAAGAGATGCATTTCAAGAAATTATTACCCAAAGAGACTTGTGCAAAAATGTTTGTCGAAGCGTAAGAGGCAGACTTCAAAGCTATGCAAATTGTGATGAAAAAACAGTTTGAGCACCTGCGTTGATAAAATTTAAGGGCTTTTGTATTATTGTTCAGAATAAAATGTAATTGTCAATGTTATGCTTGTGTTAGTAAATATAATTTTATATATAAATCATAATAAATGGTATTATTTTCTGTCCACCTACTTTTGGTCCACCCTGTATATAAAATTATATAAATATTATTTTAAAAATATAAATGTTACAAATACCAGCCTAACAGAATATAATTCAGAGATTACAATGAACTGGAAAAAAATTTATGTTTTAGATACACGTACAGTAAGTGTCGTAAACTAGTATACGTATATGAGGTTAAGGTACCTGTATGTAAGATGCATATAAGTATGTGCCACATTGCTGTACCTAAAAATGCCACTGGCTTTATATAAGGCTAAAGCGTTTTTCTGTCCTGAAATGTCTGTTTTAGTAAACTCTTGACAGTGTGCACAGAAAGTTACCAATCAGTAGTGGGGGCGGAGTTATACAGAACTCATGAATATGCTTGACCACATGGCTGCAGGCCAACTAGTCCTCTAGTGATAATCTCCTGCTGATAAACAGTGAATTTATCAAAACTGCAACAAGCTGCCCAGTAAGTGTCACATCTCTGGAAATAGGGTCCCCGTCTCTACTTTATACCACTCTTAGAAGCTGGTGATGGATTCCCTTTACATACTTAAGTGGCCCCAATGAAAAAAAACAAATGTTCACTGTCAGGGGGATGACTGGGAGATCCCGCAGATATTTCCCCCGATGTTTCCCGATGTTCATGAACCAGCACTCCTCTGCCTCCAATCCTTAATACAATTACGCAATTGGTTGAAGATTGATGCACGATGCCACGGCTGCTTTCACTATTCAGGGAGTTGACAGTGAATGTATAGTATATACACATCTGGTTCCAATGCATGGAATATATATACCGCATATACTCGAGTAAAAGCCGAAATTTTCATGACATTTATTTGTGCTGAAAACATCCTCTCGGCTTATATTCGAGTGAGGGTCTGAGAAGTTGGAGGGGGAGCTGTTATGAAAGGTAATTCAGTACCACAATGGACATAGAGGTCAGCGCACATACAGTGACCTGGCAATAACCCAAAAAACAAGAACGAGCTCTGAGACGTGGGAACTCTGTTGACCGCAATCCCTAATCCTCTCCAACCACACTAAAGGCAGCCGTGGATTGCGCCTAACGCTCCCTATGCAACTCGGCACGGCCTGAGAAACTAGCTAGCCTGAAGATAGAAAATAAGCCTACCTTGCCTCAGAGAAATACCCCAAAGGAAAAGGCAGCCCCCACATATAATGACTGTGAGTTAAGATGAAAAGACAAACGTAGAGATGAAATAGATTTAGCAAAGTGAGGCCCAACTTTCTGAACAGAGCGAGGATAGGAAAGGTAACTTTGCGGTCAACACAAAACCCTACAAAAACCACGCAAAGGGGGCAAAAAGACCCTCCGTACCGAACTAACGGCACGGAGGTACACCCTCTGCGTCCCAGAGCTTCCAGCAAGCAGAAAAAAACAAATTGACAAGCTGGACAGAAAAAAACAGCAAACAAATAGCAAAGAGGAACTTAGCTATGCAGAGCAGCAGGCCACAGGAACGATCCAGGAGGAAACAGGTCCAATACTAGAACATTGCCTGGAGGCCAGGATCAAAGCACTAGGTGGAGTTAAATAGAGCAGCACCTAACGACTTCACCACATCACCTGAGGAAGGAAACTCAGAAGCCGCAGTACCACTTTCCTCCACCAACGGAAGCTCACAGAGAGAACCAGCTGAAGTACCACTTGTGACCACAGGAGGGAGCTCTGCCACAGAATTCACAACAGGGAGCAACAGTGGTGAAGCAGCGGGTCACAGGATGCAGAAGCCATCTGCTACAGCTAAAGCCTATGTCTTCTGCTAAAGAGAAATGAATATTCACTGCTCAGGCAGTGAATATTCATTTCTCTGTAACATCACGCACAGTAATTGCAGCCGCCAGCTTCCAGCAGCGACCAGGCGGTCACTTGTGCCCGCTACTTAAGAGAAATGAATATTCACTTCTCTCCTCTTCCCCGCAGGAAGCCAGCAACTGCAGCTGACACTGTGCGCACTACTAAATAGCAATGAATACTCACTGCCCTCCATGCACATAGTCCCGGCGTGGAGAGCAGTGAGCATTCTAACAGTTGTGTTCTGCTTGTAAACAGCACATGACGTCCCTGCCATGCACTGCTTACAAGCATAAAGCAGCAACTGGCACTGGAAAAAGATATTGCAAGGGAGCGCAGGGACAGTAAGTAGGATGGTTTAATTATTTTTTTAATGTTTTTTGATGGGGGGCCCTGCATACAAGCATAGGGATAAGGAGCCATGCAGACCAGGATAGGGATGAGGAGCCATGCAGACCAGGATAGGGATGAGGAGCCATGCATACCAGAATAGGGATGAGGAGCCATGCAAACCAGAAAAAGGATGAGGGGACAATGCATGCCTGGCTTATACCTGGCTTATACTCAATTAAATAAATTTTCCCAGTTTTTTGTGGTAAAATTAGGTGCCTTGGCTTATACTTGGCTTGGCTTGGCTTATACTTGAGTATATATGGTATATGCTCCAGTATGGTCACCACCAAGCTTTCCAGTAACCCACGAAAAACTAGCTCCCACAACCAATAGTTTATACAGCAAAACTGGACACCTGACAGGTAGCATCTGGCTTCAGAGGTGCGATTTACAGAGCAAAAGGAATGGAGCTATTACATTTTATATATTTAATCCCAAAAAATAGGTAGTGCTTTTAAAAAAATATACAAAGATATTACAAAACGGGAACCAAACAATACAGCATATACAATAACATAGAATAAAAGGGATATCAAAAGAAAAAGTACTAAACTTGTGGCGGGAACGGAATGGGAAGGAGCACTACTTGGCTTTAAGAACGCAGATTTCATTTGAATAGATTGTGGGCTCCATTAGCTGAGCCCCTGAGATGCCAGAACAGCAGAACCCCCCAAGTGACCCCCATATTGGAAACTTCACTGCTTAAGGAATTCCTCTAGGGGTGTTGTGAGTATTTTGAACTCATAGGTGCCTCACAAAATTTTATAACATTAAGACAAGGAAATATTACACTTTAGTGGTATAAATTTAATTTTTGTATTTTCTGCAAATCTGTCAGGTACACAAGGGTTAATAGGTGAAACTGGGCACCATAAATTATTACGAAACTTCTCCCGAATGCGGGGATGCCCCATATGTCATCAGAAATTACGGTTTGGACACATGACAGGGCTGAGAAGGAAGGAATGCGATTTGGCTTTTGGAGCACAGATTTTGGTATAATAGTTTATTGGCCACATTTGCAAAGCCCCGAAGGTGTAGAACATGAGAAAAAACTACGGCTGCAGTGACGATTTTGTAATAGCCATGTCAGGCATTTTTTCTGGAGAATTGCAAATATGCCAGTTTCGGGCCCATACATTGTACCCCCATACAGTGTAGCGAAGCCAGACATTGTGCCCAGCTTGTGCTTCTGGTGACAGGCACCACGTAAATTGTTAAGGGCTCTCTCCCCACTACAATAATGCCAAATATGTGGCCTTTTAGACTATGTGCCCACATTGCAAAATAGAAGCAGAATTTTCTGCTTCAATTCTGCATACCCTTGGCAGGAAAAACGCATGCGGATTTAGATGTGGTTTATAGGCGTTTTTACCACGTATTTACCGCGTTTTCCATGCGTTTTTCAAGCGGATTAGAAGCGGATTTCTAATGCATGTCTATGGGTGCGAAATTGCTGAGATTCCGCAAAAATAATGAACATGCTGCGTTTTTTTCCGCGATGCGTTTCCGCAGCGGAAAAAATCGCAGCATGGGCACATCAATGCAGAATGAATTAGAAATTAATGGGATGCTGTTTGTAAGCATTTTTTAAGCATTTCCGCCGCGGAAAATAGTGGCAAAAACGCATAAGAAATGCAATGTGGGCACATAGCCTTACTGTGGTTTAGAAACAGTGGCGCTAAGAAGGAGGGGGGCATTTGGATTTGGGATTGCAGAATTCACAAGATTTTATTTGAGGGGGCGGGAGCTATGTTGCGTTTCCAGAGTCTTTGTTCTGCCAGTAATGTGGAAACCCCCTTATAGTTCCAGTGACCAATGATGGAGATGAGTGGGGGATAAATTACATATTTTATTGGTAACATTTTGGAGTACATAATATTTTTTGATTGCTTTCAGTATAAGGCTGAGATCACATTCTTGTGTTCTATGCAGAACACTTTCGTCTGGGTTTCCATGTAAATCCCACAAAATTGCAATTCAGACGAAACTCCCAACAGAACCACCCACCATAATGAGGCAGATGGAGGCCCTTCATACTCCATTTGGTGTCTGCTCTAGTGATGAGTGAATATACTCGTTACTCGAGATTTCCCGAGCACGCTCGGGTGTCCTCTGAGTATTTTTTAGTGCTCGGAGATTTAGTTTTCCTCACCTCAGCTGAATGATTTACATCTCTTAGCCAGCTTGATTACATGTGGGGATTCCCTGGCAACCAGGCAACCCCCACATGTACTTATGCTGGCTAACAGATGTAAATCATTCAGCTGCGGCAATAAAAACTAAATCTCCGAGCACTAAAAAATACTCGGAGGACACCCCCGAGCGTGCTTGAGAAATCTCGAGTAACGAGTATATTCGCTCATCCCTAGTCTGCTCCAGTGGTATCCATCTTTTTAGGCATGCACAGATCCAGGGCTGGCTCCAGGTTTTTGAGGGCCCCGGGCAAAAGAGTCTCAGTGGGCCCCCCCTTTAACACATACCCCGATTCATGATCGCATATAAACACAGCCATGTAGTATATAACACTGCCCGCGTAGTATATAGCAGCCCACGTAGCATATAGCAGCCCACGTAGCATATAGCAGCCCATGTAGTATATAGCACAGCCCACGTAGTATATAGCAGCGCAGCCCACGTAGTATATAGCAGCCCAAGTAGTATATAGCAGCGCAGCCCACGTAGTATATAGCAGCGCAGCCCACGTAGCATATAGCAGCGCAGCCCACGTAGTATATAGCAGCGCAGCCCACATAGTATATAGCAGCGCAGCCCACTTAGTATATAGCAGCGCAGCCGAGCCCACGTAGTATATAGCAGCGCAGCCCACGTAGTATATAGCAGCGCAGCCCACGTAGTATATAGCAGCGCAGCCGAGCCCACGTAGTATATAGCAGCGCAGCCCACGTAGTATATAGCAGTGCCACTCACTCCGGCACTGGTAGAACTAGGAGCTCCTCCTGAATCTGCCTCATAACTTCAGCAGCACGGCAGCCAGCCAGGGGCGGAGAGCAGAGCAGAGAACTGCTCTCTCCGCCCACAAACAATGCCACACTGGCTGCCTTCTCTTAACCCCTATGTGTGCCTGCCTGGCTGCACTCACTGAGTGAGAAGATGCTTGTGTCAGAGCTGGCACATAGGGGTTAAGAGAACGCAGCCAGCAGTGACTTTGTGGGCGGAGAGAGCACGTTATCTCCTGCTCTGCTCTCCCAGCTGTATCTATGACAGCATGAGTGGGCCCCCCTCTCTCCCCAGGGCCCCGGCATTTGCCCGGTGCGCCGGGTGCTGACGCCGGCTCTGCACAGATCTGTGGTCGCCCACACATCTGCACTAAAAAGAATGGGACATGGCTGGAACACAGATCACCCCATTGGGGGTTTTGTCTGAATCATGGTTTTGGGTAATTTTCACAGACACCCTGATGTAAATGCTCAGCGGAGAGTGCAGGATGAAAGTGAGCAGTGCCTTATTCTGATTTTTGGGAGTTAGAGTGAACAAATAGATACCAGTACAAGAATAGTTCTTATTTTTAGGTTTGTGTAGGTCACCATACGGTATAAGTGTTAAGGCGGATTTAGGCTGTGTGCACACGATGCAGATTTGGTGCAGAAAAATCTGCTGCAGTTCTGCACTAAATCTGCATCTCCTGGCAGAATCCGCAGGTACATTTTTTATGCGTTTTTGATGCGTTTTTGATGCGGTTTTTATGCGTTTTTTGTGCACAAATCTGCACAAAAACGCATAAAAAACGCATCAAAAACGCACCTGCAGATTTCTATTATGGAGGGGTGCAGAAACGCTGCAGAACTGCACAAAAGAAGTGACATGCACTTCTTTGAAATCTGCAGCGTTTCTGCGCAGATTTTTCTGCACCATGTGCACAGCTTTTTTTTTTTCACATTGATTTACATTGTACTGTGATCACAGTGCAGTTCTGCAGCGTTTCTTCTGCAGAAAAATCTGCTGCAGTTCTGCACTAAATCTGCATCGTGTGCACATACCCTTATTCTATGGGTCTGTGTAATTGCAGTGATACCAGATTTATATTGGGGGGGGGGAGGGGTTAGGTTTTGCTGATATCACACAGTAAAAATGCTTTTTTCGTAAAAGGTAGTGTTTTTTTCTCCATATTCTGACAACTGTAACAATTTTTTTGACGAACAGAGCTGTATAAAGACTTATTTTTTGTAGGACGAGTTGACGATTTTTTTCTCATCACATTGGGGTATATAACATTTTTTGATTGCTTTTTATTTAGATTTTTCAGACACAGAATTAACAAAACCCAGCAATTCAGTTATTGTTTTTACTTTTTATTTTTTGCGCCATTCACCATGCGGTTAAAATGATAAGACCGATTTGTTCATTGGCTCGGTGCGATTACAGCGATAGCAGTTGTTTTTTTTTTTTATGTTTTGCTACTTCTACAGACTAAAATATTTTACAAAAATGAATTCCTTTTGGCATTGTTATATTCTGAGAGCTGTATCTTTTTTATTTTCTTGACGAATTTTAGCCATATTAGGGCTTCTTTTTTGCAGGATAGTTTGGCGTTTACATTTATAACATTTGTTTTACTTTACTTTTTGATCGCTTTTTATTCACTTTTTTGTGCGTCAGTATGATAAAAAAGCAACATTTTTGGCATGTTTTTTATTGTATTTTTTTTTTACTGCGTTCACCATACGCAATAAATAACAGTTTTATAGAGCAGGTCGTTCCAGATGTGGTCACACCAATTATGTGTACTTTTTTTTTGGTTATTTTTGCTTTATCACAAACACTGTGTTTTGAGTGGTGAAACAGCTTTTCGTGGTTTGTGTGCACTTTTTTGTGTTTTTTTACTTTTTAACATATTTCATTTTACTTTCTCCACTTTTGTACTTAGCCTCATTGAGTACAGTTTTTATAATTTTTTGATCTGTGGTCTCATACACTGCAATACTCATGTACTGCAGTGCATGAGACTGTCAGTGTCTCACTGACACAGCCTGTGAGACCCAGTGACCTGGATTTCACAGTCCACTGTACTCTGGGGTCACACATGACCTCAGGGTACCATGATTAGCATCAACACCTGTGATTCTCATTGCAGGGGTCCAATTGTTACAAAGGGGGTCTTGTAACCCCCTTGCAACCAATCAAATACCGTTGTCACAATTGACAGCTGTATTTAAGAGGTTACTGGGCCCTGAATGGCTTCAAAACCGACCTGGGCTGATACCGCAGGGTGTCAGTTTTCATGGACAGCTGACCCCGAGGGAAATTAAGCTGCTGGGTGGCGCTATATCCTTATAAAGCCTGTTAACCAACGCCGTTTTAATGCATATTGTGGTCATTAAGGGGTTAAGATTGGTGTGCTTAACACCATCCTTAATGAGTCTGCTACATAATGCTTTTAAACAACAAGTTTACACAATAATACTTATTGAGGCAATGACAAAATGTGCGCTAGCATTGCTTAGAAATACATTTCCCCCAGTGATTCCACCCATCAGTACTGACGGACTGGGTTATTGTTATACACTTTTTGTACACTATTATGTATATAACAGCAAAAACTCACTGTACTGGTCTCACCTATAATAATAATAATCTTTATTTTTATATAGCGCCTGCGGGATGTATACAACTCTAGCTTACTACAGACAAATGGCGTTGTCGGGAGACTATGTTTGGTTTTAATGACCCGCAGAAAAATAATGACACTTTCTCCAGCAGCCATTTTCAGCAGGACGCCCCAGCCATGTCTGATAAGGGGAAAATCGGAGTGAAGGAGGAAGGTTTAATACACAGTGATCCTGTCACCTCGACTCTGTGTATTACCTGTGCTTACCTGCCATTCCTGGGTGCTTATACATCAAGCTGCATTATTATGACATGGCTCAAAAGGAAGCGAGACTTTTACAGTTTCTACATAAATCTAATAGGAAATTATTTAAACAATAATTCCTATAGAGCAGTCAGCTTTAGACTTTTATAAGCTGAATATACAGTGCCTTGCCTTGAAAGTATTGCGCTCCCTGGAACTTTTCAACCTTTCCCACATATCATGCTTCAAAGATACCAAATGTAAATTTTTGGTGAAGAATCAACAAGTGGAACACAATTGTGAAGTTGAACGAAATTTATTGTTTATTTAAAATTTTTGTAGAAGTACAAAAACTGAAAAGTGGGGCGGGCAATATTATTAGGCCCCTTTAACTTAATACTTTGTTGCGCCACCTTTTGCTGCGATTACAGCTGCAAGTCGCTTCGGGTATATCTCTATCAGTTTTGTACATTGAGAGACTGAAATTCTTGCCCATTCTTCCTTGGCAAACAGCTCGAGCTCAGTGAGGTTTGATGGAGATCGTTTGTGAACAGCAGTTTTCAGCTCTTTCCACAGATTCTCGATTGGATTGAGGTCTGAACTTTGACTTGGCCATTCTAACACCTGGATACATTTATTTGTGAACCTTTATGTTTGGGATCATTGTCTTGTTGGAAGACAAATCTCCGTCCCAGTCTCAGGTCTTTTGCAGACTCAAACAGGTTTTCTTCAAGAATGTTCCTGTATTTGGCTCCATCCATCATCCCATCAATTTTAACCATCTTCCCTGTCCCTGCTGAATAAAAGCAGGCCCAAACCATGATGTTGCCACCACCATGCTTGATAGTCGGGATGGTGGGTTCAGGGTGATGAGCTGTGTTGCCTTTACGCCAAACATATCATTTGGCATTGTTGCCAAAAAGTTTGATTTTGGTTTCATCTGACCAGAGCACCTTCTTACACATTTTTGGTGTATCTCCCAGGTGGCTTGTTGCAAACTTTAAACAACACTTTTTATGGATATCTTTGAGAAATGGCTTTCTTCTTGCCACTTTTCCATAAAGGCCAGATTTGTGCAGTGTACGACTGATTGTTTTCCTATGGACAGACTGTTCCACCTCAGCTGTAGATCTCTGCAGTTCATGTAGCGTGATCGTGATCATGGGCCTCTTGACTGCATCTCTGATCAGTCTTCTCCTTGTTTGAGATGAAGGTTTAGAGGGACGACCAGGTCTTGGTAGATTTGCAGTGGTATGATACTCCTTCCATTTCAATATGATCGCTTACACAGTGCTCCTTGGGATGTTTAAAGTTCTGGAAATCATTTTGTATCCAAATCCGGCTTTAAACTTCTCCACAACAGTATCACGGACCTGCCTGTTGTGTTTCTTGGTCTTCATGATGCTCTCTGTGCTTCAAACAGAATCCTGAGACTATCACAGAGCAGGTGCATTTATACAAAAACTTGATAACACACAGGTGGATTATATTTATCATCATTAGGCATTTAGGACAACATTGGATCATTCAGAGATCCACAATGAACTTCTGGAGTGAGTTTGCTGCACTGAAAGTAAAGGGGCCAAATAATATTTGACGCCCCACTTTTCAGCTTTTGAATTTCTACAAAAATTTTAAATAAACAATAAATTTCATTCAATTTCACAATTGTGTTCCACTTGTTGTTGATTCTTCACCAAAAATTTACATTTGGTATCTTTATATTTGAAGCATGATATGTGGGAAAAGGTTGAAAAGTTCCAGGGATGTCCTACTGCTCCAAGCCACAAAATCATCTCAAATCTGTGAGTGAATCTGGCAGTGCTGAATTTCCATGAGGCATCACCACAGGTAAAATGAAGCATTACACAATTACCAATTGAATGAATGGGCTGACTGTGTCCTATGTTCTTGAAAGTGTCAGGTTCTATAGAGTTAAGCCCCCATACATATTAGATGGCTGTCACCTGAACGATGGTTCAGCCAATTGTTCGGCCAGTAGCTATCTAAAGGTACCGTCACACTCAGCAACTTTGCAAAGAGGACAACAATCCGTGACGTTGCAGCGTTTTGGATAGCGATCTCGTTGTGTTTGACACGCAGCAGCGATCTGGATCCCGCTGTGCCATCGCTGGTCGGAGCTAGAAGTCCTTAACTTTATTTCGTCGTCAGGTCGGCGTGTATCGTTATGTTTGACATCAAAAGCAACGATGCCAGCAACGTTTTACATGGAGCTAACAACCAGCTACAACGATAAGTGAGTCGCCGTTACGTCACTGGATCGCTCCTGCATCGGTCTGGAGTTGCTGTGTTTGACGTCTCTACAGCGACCTAAACAGCGACGCTCCAGCGATCTAGTTTAGGTCGGCTCGTTGTCTATATCGCTGCAGCGTCGCTGAGTGTGACGGTACCTTTAGCCATCTTCCCCATGCACAGAAGCCGCTTCCTAGCTGCGGCTTATCTCTGGGAGGACAAAAGGATTGCCAGATCCGTAACTCCTCTGTCAATCAATTATCCATGGCTTCCAAACACATTGGACTGTCAGACGAACCTGTCATTGGCAGGTTGGGCTGACATTAGTCTAATGTGTATGGGTGGCTTAAAGGGGCTGTCCACTATTCAGACGACCCCTTCTAAAATGCTATATCCCCACTCATGAAATAACAACAACCTATACTCATCTCAGGTGCTGGAGTCATTCCAGTGATGATGGCACTGTCTCTCCTGGTGCTCGTTTTGTGGCACGAGTCCTGCAGCTAGTCAGCTACCGCTTCACGTCCTTTAGATGGATCGCTCTCTGACTTCTTCCAAATGTTAGTTACATCCACTGGAAGTGAGAAGTGAAGCTGTAGCTGATTAGCTGCATAACGTCACTCGAGCCCCAGGAGAGCCAGTGCTGTCATCACTAGAACAGTGCCAGCACTGAAGGTGAGTATAGGCTATTGCTATTTCATTAAAGGTAATGCAGCAATTAAAAAGAACTTGTAAGAATTTAAGAGGCGCATAGCCCGTCTCAATTGCGACTAATAGATACTGTAAGTGGCGTGAAGTGAAAGATTTGCAATGTATTACCTCTGAATCCCTTAATACAGTATTTGAAAAGCATTTTTATAAACCAGACAGCACTCTATAAGCAATATTTTCATACCATTCTCCTATGAATCTACAGTAATCCATAAAGCACAGCCTGTAGCTTGTTGATTGGATCTCTAGGAGGGGAATTTGAAATTTAACATGGCCTAGTAGATTTTAATCATAACCATTACTCATGTAATGGCGCATCCATACTGCTGGTATCATTGGTCAGTCCTCAGGAGAGGACTACAACCCAGCAACTAGGTAGCCAAGAGGCAGAGTGAGGTGCACTGCTGAGGATACAATATGAGAAAAGCCCTTTAAGCTCATACAACCACTGTAAGATTACGTAACATCGCCAAATTAGTGAACTTGTATATATTATAAGTTTACCAGACTTTGTAATCTTTTGATTGCTTAGTCAGGGGGTGTTAGCAAAAGAATGGTGCGAGTCAGGTACGTTCTCCCAGACTGGTTGGGTTCTTTTTATGTCTGTGCATTTTCACCTTTATTTGTATCTTTACTTGATTAATTTATGACATCTACTGTTTCCCTTTATTTGTGGTCCATCCATACTATATTATTTATACTTGAACCTTTTGTAGTATCCGTTTTCAATACTGTTTACTATTTATATACTCTGTATGCATTTTTGCTTCCTTGTATTTATTTTTCATTGGCTGGTTTGTAATTATTTTTATGTCATTACTTTGTATACACTGTATAACATTTTTTGTAAATTCTATAAAACAACTTTACTGTGGGGTCTCGAAATATCAAAAACCTTGCTGTTTTTCTTACCTTTAGAGAATCTTTCGATCGTTTTCTCATTGATGTTTCCTGAAAAGAGAGAAGTTGACAAAAGTCTTAATAAAGTCCAGCCATCAAAGCTTGTTTTTACATTCTATGTACTATAGTGTAGTATAGGTCTTGTGTATAACTATATACCCCCAGGGTCGCACTATAATAGGGTAAATCTGGGCTCAGATTGACTGCCGCCATCAGGGCATTACTGCCCTGACTGTCGTATGGACCCAGTGGGCAGAGGGGGCCCGCATCGGGCCCCGTCTCATCTGCTCACCGGGCCCCTGCCGGCGCTGCGGCAGTTAAACGCTATTGATGTGCGGGCGCGCGCCCGCACGTCAATAGTTAACAGCCGCCAGCCAATCGGAGGCTGGCAGCTGACATCAGCTGTAGCGCGCACGTCGCCAGTGTCTGATGTCATTGTCAGTCGCCGGCAAGTGCATGCTTCAGCTGCGAGGAGAGAGCTTCGCCGCTGGAGCGCTGACAGGTGAGGAGAACTTTTTTTTGTGAACGGCAATCCGGGGGGCCCGGGCCAGTATGCTGGACACTGGGGGCAGAGATGCTGGACACACTGGGGGCAATATGCTGGACACACTGGGGCAGAGATGCTGGACACTCTGGGGGGCAATATGCAGGAGACACTGGGGGCAATATGTTGGACACACTGGGGGCAATATGCTGGAGACACTGGGGGCAATATACTGGACACACTGGGGGCAATATGCTGGACACACTGGGGGCAATATTGTGGACACACTGGGGGCAATATGCTGGACACACTGGGGGCAATATGCTGGACACACTGGGGGCAGTATGCTGGACAAACTGGGGCAATATGCTGGACACACTGGGGGCAGGATGCTGGACACACTGGGGACAATATGTTGGACACACTGGGGGCAATATGCTGGACACACTGGGGGTAGGATGCTGGACACACTGGAGGCAGGATGCTGGACACACTGGAGGCAGGATGCTGGACACACTGGGGGCAATATGCTGGACACACTGGGGGCAGGATGCTGGACACACTGGGGGCAGGATGCTGGACACACTGGGGCAGAATGCTGGACACACTGGGGGCAATATGCTGGAGACACTGGGGCAGATTGCTGGACACACTGGGGGCAATATGCTGGACATACTGGGGCAGGATGCTGGACACACTGGGGGCAGAGATGCTGGACATTGGGGGTAGAGATGCCGGACATTGGGGACAGAGATGCTGGACACTGGGGGCAGAGATGCTGGACACTGGGGGCAGAGATGCTGGACATTGGGGGCAGAGATGCTGGACATTGGGGGCAGAGATGCTGGACACATTGGGGGCAGGACTGGAGACAGATGGGGCAGGATTGGAGACATGGGCAGAATGTAGATACGGGGCATGATTGGAGACACAGGGCAGAATGAAAGACAAGGGGCAGGATTGGAGACAGATCATGCAGGATCATGGGGCAGGATGGATACGATGGAGACAGATGGGGCAGGATGGGGAGATCATATGGGGCAGAATGGATACTCATGAGGGCAGGATAGGAACATATGGCTGGAGCCAGGAATGAGATACACGGGGCCAAGATGGGGGATATTATTATTACAATAGGGGCTAATTAAGGGATATTACTGCAGTCATGTATTCATTTTATTTTTTGAGTATACTGTTTAAAATGGGGGGCGGTCCTGTTACTGTGTAGAGTGACACTATGTCGCCTCTTTTTCTTCATGTGGTGTAATGTTGAAGTTAAATTAAGTAATGTGTTCTGCAAGCGGAGCTCGAGATAACTGTGTTATTTCCTGTAGAGACGAGTCCTGGCTGGATGAAAGATGAAAGACTTCACCTAGAGACGTCACTGGTGAGTCAGTGTTACCTATACACTGACACTATACACTGTATACTATATACAGAGATCCTGTGTACAATGTCACCGGTGATCACTGTATTACCTCTACACAGACACTGCATACCAAGTACAGATCTCCTGAAGTGAATACTGGCACTTATGGTGATAGTATTGTGTTTTTTTTTGCTGTTTTTTTTTTTTTTCTTTCTTCCTAACTGAAGGGTAAATTGACTAGCTCAATGGATGTTTGACAGGTTATAGTTTCATACAGCAACTATTTTTCTGGAATAATCTGGTTCAGGTAGATGATGACCCCGTCGCATGACCCCATCACATGACCCTGTCACATGACCGGGGGGCCCACAGTGTCTGAACAGCCCAGGGCCCTGGCTACCCTTAATCCACCCCTGTATACCCCTATCACTTTCAATATCTATCTTAACTGTAACGTATGAGTAAACGAACGCATATACACCCTCAGACATTCAAAACTGCCCTACAAACTTTTCTTGAAAGCCCTGTTATTGATAGGCAATCCCCAATCATAGTGTGGTAGAAGCTATAAAGCTCTATGCTCCTGTTAGGATCAAGTTGTTAAACACTGCAGACTGTGGTCCTTGCTATTTTAAAGGCTTCTCAATATTTTTGTAAACTGTGATACATATATATCACGCATGCAAATATCATACTATCTTTGTTAACAAATTTACCTATATCTCTATATAACAATACACTGGGTAGCATGGTTAATGAATGATGAGATGCTGCTTTTTCTGTAGAGAGTGAACCAAGAGAATTATGCCAAGTACTGCCCATACCCCATACCCCGGTTTGGGGGCCCAGATCTACACAGGGGCCCACCGGCCGTTGTGTATCCTGTGTTACCCTGTGTTACCCTGTGGGCCAGTCCAAGCCTGATCCTATGTGACACATAGCTCCCCTTTTGTATTTGACCAGAGGCCTTCTCACATACATTCCCCCCTCTGCCCAAAGCTGTGGTTTTGGCACCTTCAGTCTGTCACTAAACAGGGAAGTCTAGACAGGGCATCTGGATACCGCATAGATTCCCGAGTCTATGCTCCATATGGAGGCTGAAGCCCTGGAGCGCTTAAAACCACCCAGTCACCAGGACATTCTTCCCCCTTCTTTTCTCTCATCCATCTCAGAGGCGCATGGTCTGACACTAGCCTGAACTTTCGGCCTACCAGGTAGTACCATAGAGTGAAAAAGAGTGGTATTCACCTGCGCTGTCTACAAAAACGAACAATAAAATGAAAAATAGATGAATAAATGAATAAGAGAGCACTTACTTAATGAGTAATCATTGGTTATGCAGTGGATGTTGCAATGGGTCCTTAAAGTACTACCAGAATCTTAGGGGAATGAGGAGAGAAAAAAAAAAAAAAAAGGGGGTAAATGTTTGTATTGGTGAATATAGTGAGACTAAATAGATTTATAATATATACTCACTCAGATATTAAATGGAAATGTGCAATGAAGAGACGTGATCCCTGTGTATCTGCAATTGATGCGGGTATTGTGATGACCACGGTTGCTTAATCTTCAGAGGTTTATAGTAGATGCCCCTGCTTAGATAAATGTACAACCTTTATAGGTAATGGTGGTTTTAAATAAATGTGGTCTAGTTTTCCCAGTACACAATAAACTTACTGCTGGTGGGAGTAGCGCAGGATTCCGTTAGGTTAAGGTAGTAAGATGACCATCAGATGCTGGCTGACAAGGATTACTGTGATTAGAATTGATTGCCCATATGTTGAGATGTATATATTATAAATCTATTTAGTCTCACTATATTCACCAATACAAACATTTACCCCCTTTTTTTTTTTTTCTCTCTCCTCATTCCCCTAAGATTCTGGTAGTACTTTAAGGACCCATTGCAACATCCACTGCATAACCAATGATTACTCATTAAGTAAGTGCTCTCTTATTCATTTATTCATCTATTTTTCATTTTATTGTTCGTTTTTGTAGACAGCGCAGGTGAATACCACTCTTTTTCATTTTATATACTTTACAGGTCTACACAGAACCTGTCACAATCACCAGCAGCACGCTACATTCAGCAATTTTGTTTCCCCACTAGGGACTATCAGGAGCGCCAGTGCTTTTTACTTTCTTTTTTAGTACCATAGAGTGCTAATTGCCCATTTGATGGCCCAGCATTCTTTTTCTACTATATCATAATTCTTTTCTTAAGAGGAGAGTTTCCCACTTAGGTATAGGATTGGATTTTATTCACCATTTATCTCCTGGGACAATACGGCTCCCAACCTGACCTCTGAGGCATCTGTCTGGACCACGAACTCCTTACTGAAGTCATGGAATGCCATGACAATGGAATGCCATTTCCACTTCAGAAGACCACTTGGCCATCGATGTCTTTGTGCCCTTGAGGAGGTCAGTCAAAGGTGCAGCTATCATGGCAAATTTTGGCACAACTCGCCAATAATATCCCACAATTCACAGAAATGCCCTAACCTGTTTCTTGGGGACTGAGTGCGACCAATTTTCTGCCATTGTGACATCGTCAACCTTGGCTTTGTGATTGGCATCCAGGCACATAGTTTCCACCAGTTCCCTGTCTCGCTCCAGCTTAAGCAAGTTGACTTGATACACCTAGTTAGATTTTCTTCTCCTTGGCTTATAGACCTAGCAGTTGATGTCAACAACTTTTCGACCACTTCATATGATCCCTGCCATTTGGCTAGATATGTACATCCAATATCCAGGGCTAAACTGTCTCAGCCTTGCCGACCGATTGTAGACTCTTGCCTGGGCCTCTTGTAAACTGAAGGAGGCTATTTCTTACACTCGGCATTGCCTCCGTAATCCTTTCCTGCATCTGTCCCACATGCTCGATCATACTCCGCTTCCCAGGTCTCTTTTGCAATATCCAGAAATCCCCAAGGGTCTCGGCTGTACAACAGCTCGAATGGTGAAAATCCCATAGAGGCCTGTGGAACTTCCCTAATGGAAAACAGCAGATACGGGAATAGGCAATCCTAGTCTCAGCAATCCTTCTCCGTGACCTTTTGAAGCATGTCCTAGACATCTCCCTCATCACTCTGAACATGAAAGGAGTTGCTTGGTTGGTCAGGATCTCCTTTGGCAGGCCTGTCCAGAAACAAATATTGACTAGCTCTCGTTCTATACTCCTGGTAGAGGAGTTTCTCAGTGGTACCACCTTCGGTTACCGTGTTGCATAGTATATGACCAAAAGGATATGTTGGTGCGCTCTGGTGGACTTAGCTAGGGGCTCGACAACATCCAAGGCAATTTGGTGAAATGGGACCTCCATAATGGGTAATGGACTACGAAAGTGAGAGACTGAAGAAGTTAGCTGACAGGACAGGCAATGGGAGATGGGACAGGACCGGCAATAGTTAACAATTTCTCGGTGACATCCCAACCAGTAAAACCTCTGAAGGACCCGCTCTCGAGTTTTGTCTATGCCCAGATGCCTGCCCAAGACATGAGAATGGGCCAGGTCTAACACTCTATGCCTATAGAGTCCCAGTCAATCAAAAGAAAAGATGTTGAGCAGCACAGCTTAAAGACCTAGAGCTGACCGTAGTCTCTATACAGTGCAGAGGAGAGCCTGACAGCAGATCAGGGGTGCTCGCATGAAAAAAGTACTCGACCAAAATAAGCGTGGAAGTGCTACCGTTAGCGCGAAACGGCCATTGTCGACCCTTGCACACCCTTGTTTCATCTACACCCCCCCCCCCCCCGAGCCGTGAAGATGATGTTTTTACATGCTTGAGTAAAGGATCTATACCACTCAAGAACTGGTGAGTGTTGCCGCATTTTTTTCTTGCTTATTTTTTCTATAGCGTCCCAGTACTAACAGTTTCTCTATTACCTCCTCTCACAGTTCAGTAACCCGGTAACCCACTATAGCAAGTCCCTATTTACAGCAAAGTATGGAAACCTGGTGTCGGCCCCCAGCTCTTTAGGAACCCCATTTAGAACAGTAACATTATCAAATGAACTCCCCAAGTTACCCCCAGAAACCCCCAACTCAAGATTATTGGCCTCATGGGTCCCATAATGTGTCCTTGCTTGTTGCCAGCAAGGACACACAGGAGGAACTCATCCCCTTCCAACTGTGATGCGCATTCTTCATGGTCGAACCGGCTCTTATCGGAGTAATTTGGCACCCTTTTGACACAAGTCCCAGAATAAGCAGGAATGTGGGGCTCACGAGGTTCAATAAGCTCCCAGTGTCCAATTGTCCAGACACCATTACACCAGTTTGCCTGACCGTTGTTTCATCCTTATAGCCACCCTCACCCAGGACACGAACTTTGTCCACAGCCTTCACACTTGCTTCCTGGAGATACTGCCCTCACATCCAACCACTACCTATGGTAGATCAGCTCACTTGGATGCTTAATGAGGTAGTCAAAGGAATGCTTTCAATTTAAGTTTTCAACTGGTTTAATAAAACAGGCTTCATAAAACAGGACAAACAAAACAAATAGACATATTCAGTCTTCTTGACATAAACAAAAATAATAGCACTCACTATAGTCCTTGTAACTGTAACTATGGGGATCTGCCTGCAGAGGAAAACAGGTTTCAGCTCTGTTTGCCAAGAGCCCAGCTATGGAGGTCGGCTCCTTCAGAGTACACAGAACACTGAATGAGCCCAAAATGCTTCACATGGAGGATTTTTCCAGGTTCATATCAATGAGGCTAACATCCTGAGTGGCACGTATCTCCCCACCAGCATTTTATCAGTGACCTTCTCACAATAAATATATATAGATCACCAAACAAATTTAAATATTAGACAAAGATAACACCAGTAAGCACACAATGCAGTTTTTAATTGAAGGTCTTTATTTTTAAGGGAAAAAGAAATCCAAACCTACAGGGCCCTGTGTGAAAAAGTGATTGCCCCCCCTTCTTAAAACATAAATTAACTGTGGTTTATCACATCTTTAGGAAGCTGAGTTCAAATTCCCTAGCCACACCCAGGCCTGATTACTGCAACACCTGTCCTCATTGAAGACATCACTTAAACAGGACCTGTCTGACAAAGTGAAGCAGCACAAAAGATCCTCAAAAGATAGACATCATGCCGCAATACAAAGAAATTCTGGAATAAAGGAGAAACAAAGTAATCGTGATCTACCAGTCTGGAAAATGTTATAAAGATGTTTCTAAAGCTTTGGGACTCCAGTGAACCACAGTGAGAGTCATTATCCACAAATGGCAAAAATATGTAACGGTGGTGAACTTTCTCAGGCGTGGCGGCCCACCAAAATTATCCCAATAGCTCAGCGACATCTCATCCAAGAAGTCACAAAACATCCACTAACAACATCCAAAAAACTGCATTTTGTGTTTACTTGTGTTATCTTTGTCTAATATTTAAATTTGTTTGATGATCTGAAAAATTTAAGTGTGACAAGCATGCAAAAGAATAGGAAATCAGGAAAGGGTCAAACACGTTTTCACACTACTGGTTGGATGGTTGGGTTTTCTTAAGACTGTTTTGGTTTTGGCAGATTGGCACAAATTGAACATGATTGATTGGGCGTTTCTTACTATGCAAGTGGCTCTGTAGCAAAAATAATTAATGATAGTGATATCTATCAAACTTTATATAAATTGCTTCTTCCAGTAAAATATATGATATATATAGCATAAACATCTCTAGAGCTCAACTGCATGGGCATGAATTGTAAGACGCATGAAGACTGGTTTACATGGTATGTCCACATAGTCTTCTACACACAGCTCCTTCTGCTGACGAGGACTTGTATTCTTGTGGTCGCTCTGTGGAGGAGAGAATCGGTTTATACGTTCGGTTGTCTAGCTTTATGAATTTAGGTATACTCATACAGCTAGGTAACCAAAGACAGAAACCAACTCATTATGTAGATGATTTCATGGTTCCCACGCTGTTATCAATGATGTTAAATAGAAATGTTTTAAAATCTTTTTTTGAGTAATAATATGGTCCAATAGAAATCTGAGCCTATCAGTATTCAATCCAATGTAAACTAATTTACATGAAGTTTTTCACACATCCTCATCTTTAAACTACCACTTTAGTATTTAAATAGACTAGGAGGATACTACTTGCTGTGCTCAGTGGAACTATATTTATAAAATACTTAATGGTTTCTAATGTCAATGTTACATGTCATCAGTATGCTATACAAGAGCTATTAGAAGAAGATAAATTGATTTTCTCACCTTTATAAGTTAAAACCTTAGTCTCCCTGAATTAGTACAAGCAAAGTTAGTTGAAATGAAGGCAATATGCTACTGTAGCTTGTAGTTGACTACATATCATTAGATGAAAAACCTCTATGTAAGGCCTAAACTTTGCTAGAGTAGACTGCCAGGACTTCTACAGCATTATCCTATTCTCAACTATGGCTACTTGAATTATTTTCACTTTCTTGCAGACATCAGTGTCTCAGTAAATCTCTTTTCAGTCATTCCCCCCTTCAATGCTTTGACACATTCCTATCCCTTCTCAATTGTTTCAACGTATCCCTTTCTCTCTCGAATTTCTCCAATACCATACTCTTTTTATGTCCCCTCATCCCATGACCTGACCTTCAGACACTGAAACTTTCGCTCTCCCTGTGCTCTAAAACACTTGATTCTATAAAGGTCGCATACTATTATATATTGTCATAACACATCATTTTCTAGATAAAAACTGCATGTCTTCTGTAGGAATGCCTATTATTTACCTTTTACAAAACTTGAAGATATTTGTATTCTCTACCAAACAAATTAAAATTAGTCATATACATAAAATTCTTCACTCGCACAGTACTTACATGTATAAACTTAGCAAATGAAACATAAATCTTAAATGTATATATATATATGTGGATATATATATATATAATGAAAATAGCACAAACTGTTCATATATATATATGTGTGTGAAACTATGAAGGAGTACGCATATACGCGGAAGTAGAAAATAAATACCTTTTGGAAACGATTATGAAGTTGCTGAGTTGAATGTTCTGGTTGATGAGAGAGAGGAAGATGCAATTCCATGAATGTGGATTCATTTGGGAAACCAGAATGACCCTGAGAAATTATCACTCCTCCTCCTTCCCCCACACCCCTTCTTCTTTTGGAGCATTATTTCAAGAGAAGGGGCATGGTCAATTTGGTCCATTATGGGAACATCTCCATTCTCCATCTAACTGATAAAATTCTAGTTGGAAGATCAGAAGAAGGTTTTTCTCACCGTCTCCCTGGCTCCGGGTTTTGGAAGCTGGGAAAGTCTGGGATTGAAAAGAGGTTTTGGGAATAAAGCTGAGCTGAGTGCAAAACATGAAAAGACCTCATCCTGGGAAGTATAGCCCAGACAGAGGCTAGAGGTCACTCCACCAACAGCGTGTCAAGATTACACCATACCATACATGCTGGCCTTTGCTTCAAAGCCCTTGGATATCCTATTCATATGTGTAAATAAATATATATCTATAATCACACACATATATTAAAATACATCAGCATATATGTATGGGAAACAACAATTGCATTGCACTTCTGCATTTGTGTATATATATATATATATATTTGAGTGCACACACAAACATAGTGATAGTCAAGACTAGAAGTGTAATGCAATTATGAAATTATTATTTCCCGTACATATATGCTGATGCTTGCCATGAATTTCCTATGTTTATGTGGTTTTTATAGCTTTATCTTAGTTTACTACTAAATTCTAGTAGTACATAATATCAAGAATTATTGACCAGTTGAAATTTTAAAACCCCTTTCATAGCATTTGAAATTTTAAAACCCCTTTCATAGCATATAATCAGTATATGTATATAATTCGTAGTTTATGTTTGAAGAAATAGTGATATTTTAATATTAAAAAAACAAGATCTTATAGTTGGGTATTAAACTATTTGGAATATTTGTAAAGAAAGCAAAATATTAAATCAATACGATTAAGATTGGAATAATGATTATAATTATAGAAATAATGAATTTTCTAATAAAAAGCAAAAGCTATATATTTTTCTTAGATATAAGAAATGTGCTTAAAAATATCACTTGAAATATTCTTCAAAATGTTATAAGGTAACGAATTACACATTCGTAAAATATAAGCTATAAAGTTATAAGTTATGCTGATTAATTGTGCCATTAGTAATACAAAGAATATATAGTAAAATTACAATTAGAGCACATTGTGGAAAAAGTGACAAAGAAAACTATATATCGGAGAAAAAGCAGGCAGTACTCCAATACTTATCAAAATATAAAGTGGACTTTATGTAACCCATGCGGTTTATCAAGCCACATGGGCTAAGTGCACCGAGGTGTCGCACGCACCGTGTTTGGATATAGAGTGTGCTGTTCCATTTTTTAATATCTACGGTATCTAACAGTGCTCAGTTAATTCATTTTCACCTACACATCTCCAATTAACCAATATCAGTTCTCCTGTTATATAAGCTCTTGCTTGTATGTTGGTACTGCTGGGTAAATCCTGACTCTTGTCTCTATGGTAACAGTCTGGGAATCCTAACAAGTTGAATACTGACACATTTTGCATTCTATTGATGTTGTCTTATCTGTTAAGAAAGCAAATAAAAGTAAGCAGTAATTTTGTAGTTCAACTATCCTGTAGACGTGAGCGGTCTAATTTATCATTTCTACTGTATTTTCTAAACAGGAATATATTTAAGACTTGCTTTGTTACATTTCTGCAATATATATTGTGTGTGTATGTGTATATGTATATATACTGTATGTGTGTGTGTAAATGTATCAATCACATATATATATGTATATACATATATGTGTATATATATTATAAATTTACATACATATGTGTGTGTATATATATGTATATATTTATAATAAATTATGCTATAATAATGATATGTGTTTGTATGTATATATATATATATATATATATATACCGATCTACCTCTCCGGACCTGACCTCTCCTCCTTGCTTACCAAAATCCCGCACTGTCTGTCTGCCATTTCAGCCTTCTTTTCTGCTCGCTTTCTACAACTGAACATGGACAAAACAGAATTCATCATCTTTCCCCCATCTCACTCTACCCCTCCACCAGACCTATCCATCAATGTCAATGGCTGCTCACTATCCCCAGTCCCACACGCCCGGTGCCTCGGGGTGATCCTCGACGCTGCCCTCTCTTTCAAGCCACATATCCAAGCCCTTGCCTCCTCCTGTCGTCTCAAACTCAAAAATATTTCCCGGATCCGTGCTTTCCTTGACCGCAACACTGCAAAAACGCTAGTGCATGCCCTTATCATCTCCCGCCTCGACTACTGCAACCTCCTACTCTCTGGACTCCCCTCTAGCACTCTGGCACCACTCCAATCCATCCTACACTCTGCTGCCCGACTAATCCACCTGTCCCCCCGCTATTCCCCAGCCTCTCCCCTGTGTCAAGCCCTTCACTGGCTTCCTATCGCCCAGAGACTCCAGTTCAAAACCCTCACACTGACATACAAAGCCATCCACAACCTGTCTCCTCCATACATCTGTGACATGGTCTCCCGGTACCTACCTACACGCGACCTCCGATCCTCCCAAGACCTCCTTCTCTACTCCCCTCTCATCTCTTCTTCCCATAACCGCATCCAAGACTTCTCCCGTGCTTCCCCCATACTCTGGAACTCTCTACCCCAACACATCAGACTTGCGCCTACCATAGAAACCTTCAAAAAGAACCTGAAGACTCATCTGTTCCGACAAGCCTACAGCCTGCAGTGATCCTCAACCTACTGAACAGCCGTACAGCCAGCTCTTCCCTCTCCTAGTGTATCCTCACCCACCCCCTGCAGACTGTGAGCCCTCGCGGGCAGGGTCCTCCCTCCTTATGTACTCGTGTGCCTTGTTATCTGCTCATGTTTAATGTATTTGTCTATATTTGCCCCGTATTCACATGTAAAGCGCCATGGAATAAATGGCGCTATAAAAATGTATAATAATAATAATAATAATATATATACGTGCGTGTGTATATATAAATAAACGATCATGTAACCAACACAGTTTCTTTTTGCAGCCATGATTCAAAAAGCTTTCCCAATGGGATAACAATACCTTGCACTTTCGCTAAAAAAGTGCATTAAAGGCAAGTACGTACCAGTCTACAAGCCGATGCAAACAATAAACAGGCAGCAGAGCCCCTTCAGACAATGATCGGAGGGGTACCAAGAGATTTTGAATCTTGCTCGTAGCTAATTAAAGATTATACAACATCTTGGCTGTTAGACCACTTTAAGCTAATCTATATCATTAAAAGTGAAAATCGATAGGATCAAGCAAGCTGACAGTAATAAATATAATCTATGAGGTAGACAAATCAGAACCGAGCTTTGTGCCACTCTCTAAACAGGTGTAGGATAAAGCTCTTGTGCCCCAAAGTAAAATCTATCACAGACTCTCCCTGCCTACCATGGGTCATTTATAACAGAGGTCCCCAACTCCAGTCCTCAAGGCCCACCAACATGTCATGTTTTCAGGATTTCCTTAGTCTTGCCCAGGTAATAATTGCATCACCTGTGCAATGCAAAGGAAATCCTGAAAACATGACCTGTTGGTGGGCCTTGAGGACTGGAGTTGGGGACCTCTGATTTATAATACTGGTGTCTGTGGGAGAAGGTCATTAAGCTCCCTTAGCCACCAGAGCCTGGGTGCAACTGCTGCCTCTGTACCCCCTTTATCTACACCCCAATGCTAAACCTGATGCAGAAGTTTCCTCTTATTATTATTGGCGTTATTCCTTTTATTTGCTAATAACAATCATGACTACCAGAAACGGAAAATACTTGTAGCGTTACTGTTAGTTTTTACTAGATGACATGCTGGTTTACAACAGTCTGTTACCTACTAATAGCTTTTGACAGTGGTAAAGATGGACAAAAAGGAGCCCCTGTACTAGAGCAGTATATAGACCCTTTGAGTCCAATAGTTCTGCTATGACAGAAACTCCTTGCTGCTTTGGAGGTGGCAAAGGGCCCCCTTACCCCTTGGGCCCCTGTGTAGCTGCACCAATGATATGTCTGCCCCTGGCTTTTGAGGGACTAATTCTTACATCCCAACTGCATTTTTTTTTTAAACATGAGGGCAAATAATGTAAGAACATTAAGAACATATACTGCAAGTTATATCAATACTTCTTTTTTGCTTCATACTCATTATATTTACATTTTCATTTTTTATTTTTTGCTCAATTCAGTTTTTACAATCTTTACTGCTTTTCCCAAAATGTTGTGACATATATTCAGCTCTGGCAAAAATTAAGAGACCACTGCAAAATGTTCAGTTTGTCTGATTTTGCTCTTTATAGGTATATTTTTGAGTAAAATGTAAATTGTTAATTTATTCTTTAAACTTCTGACAACAATGTCTCCAAATTTCCAAGCAATAAATGTAGTATTTTTTTTCTATAAAAGGAGAAATGGTCAAAATTAAATAAAACCCAGTGCTTTCAGACCTCAAATAATGCAAAGAAAACAAGTTCATAATCATTTAGAAGCAACAATACTAATGTTATAACTCAGGAAGAGTTCAGAAATCAATATTTTGTGGAATAACCATGATTTTTAATCACAGCTTTCATGGCATGCTTTCCACCAGTCTTTCACACTGCTTCTGGCACAAAAATGTAAGCAGTTCTTCATTATTTGATGGCTTGTGACTATCCATCATCCTCTTGATTACACTCCAGAGGTTTTCAATGGGGTTCAGGGCTGGAGATTGGACTGCCCATGAAAGGGTTTTGATGTGGTGGGCTCTTCATTTTTGCCAGAGCTGTATATTAGGCACTCAAAATAAGTTATGAACAGAATAAATTGATAACAGAAAACATGGAAATGTGGCTGCTTGTGTACTCCTAACATTTCACTTAACTGATACACAGGTTAATTTTACGCAACAACGAAAACAGAAAATACAGTTCAGACCTATAGAAACCAAGATCCAGACAGCAAAAGGAATGTCTTTGTAAAGGGAAAAAAGTGAAGCATCAAAGCACCATTATTTTTTACATCTTCTGGAAGCATGCTGTGGGAGTAGGCCGAAGCCGGCTACGCGCATACAGTCCTATTCCCCCTGCATCAGACTTTCATGATTTTATAAAGCATATAGATAAACATAAACTGTCTATTCTGTATTACATGGATATACGCACATGTACATACATGCAGATTAGATGATGCCTTTTATTTACTGTATGACTCCTTAAGAGGTTATATGTTTTTTTAACGGTCCTATAAAGGTCCATTTATACTGTACAATTATTGTGATCCAGGTTTCCCAGGAACACTCCTTTTAATATTACAGTCTCCTGATCACCCGACAAATGAGAAAAATGATCAGTTCATCAGGCGAAAGGATTTTTTGAACTGCACAAACGATCACCATTCTTGGCAGATCTGGCATTGACCAATACTAGCACAAAAAGAGGATTCAGAGATCCTCCAAAAATTCAGAAAAATAGCAAAAAAGGCAGAGATGCTTACCTGCCTAGGCCTCCAAACAAATGCAAATGCAGTGGACCCATGTGGTTAAGATGGCGGCAACACAGGTGCAGAAATATCGATGAGGCAGTCACTCACAGCTACCAAATTAATGGAGGGGGTGGCTGCCTGGCATATGACTGCCGCCATCTTAACCACATGGGTCCACTGCATCCTGATAGTGCATTTGTTTGGAGGCCTAGGCAGGTAAGCATCTCTGCCTTTTTTGCTATTTTTCAGATCCGGCGCTGCCAAGAACAATGGCAGCCTATGTGCACTGTATTATGTTCTAGATCGTTCAGTGCGTATCTGAAGCATGGTTGGCCTGTGTACAAAGGCTATTAAATGGCCACCAACCCACAGTACTGCGCATTGCACAAACTTTTAGGGCAGGCCATTCATATTAGATCTGTGGAGGTCTGACTTATGGCAATCCCGCTGATAATATTAGTCACACCCACAGTTCTGTACTTTAGTTAGTGACTCTAGTGACTTGTAATCCCAGAGATACCTGCAATTAAAGGTAGGAATCTGTGCCTGATAAAGAAAGGTGGGTATGCAGTAATCAACGAAAATTGAACCCCTATCTGATCTAAAATTAATAGCAGATCCTACAGCAATTTGCATTTTACATTTTTATAGATTATAAAGAGGGAAACAATTACAAAAAAAATAAAATATCTATAAACCATAAACCCATTAATAAATATGTGCCTTGTAATCCATTTAATGCAGGTTTTATTTTTAAAATTATTAAATACGTTCACAGCCTAAACCCTAATAATATACATATAGTAATAAATGTATTATTATATTAAGGTTAGAAATTACAAGACAGGTTTGTGTACACACATAATGATCAAAATTTTAATTAATTTGTCAGTGGCTAAATTTGTGTTAATAAATACGTGTACATAGCTTCACAGTAGAATCAAAGTCTCATAAGAGCTCAGTGGATAGCACAGCAGCCTTGCAGCACTGGGGTCCAGGGTTCAAATCCCACCAAGGACAACATCTGTAAGGAGTTTGTATGTTCTCCCCGTGTTTGCGTGGGTTTCCTCCGGGTATTCCAGTTTCCTCCCAAATTCCAAAGACATACTGATAGGGAACTTAGATTGTGAGCCCCATTGTCAGCAATGATAATGTTTTTTATTCTACTCATTGCTAAGGACATGTCATGCCATTGAATTGGAAATGGTGTTGCTTGCAAAATATTTCACATTGAATGATATTAGCAGCTTTCTCTTAACAATATATTTTATAATTGACAAGAAAAGCTGCCAGTGACTTTCCCAGCATCTAACATGGAAGACCTTTTTTTTTCTCTGATTACTATCACAGGCCTTCTGGTCTTTAAAAATAAGATATATGAATTCACCATCAGTGTTCTTACATAAGAGACGTTGTGGAATTCTATGAATGGATTGACTTTTTTCTCAACTACTTGACTCCAAAGTCAAGATCACATTCACCGTATGGGTAGATGTGAACACTGCGCACTGTGCCCACGCTTACCAGCCTTCTGCACCATTCTGGAGCTTTTCTACTGACTTCCTGCATTTTACATGCACTGTGCCCGGGAGTGGAAGCTGGCTTACTGCTCAATTTTGAGTCATTATAGTCATGAGTCATTCAGATTGAAATTGCTAGGTTTACAGGGCACGCATTAATTATATATATATATATATATATATATATATATATATTCCTTTTTTTCTACTAAGCATCCTACTTACGGTGCCCAGTATCCATGTACACACCGCACGTCACATGCAAGTTCAAATTATGATCCACCCCAATCGATCCCTCTCCTATAAAACCCTCTTTTCGAAGGTGTGAGACACTGTGTATACACTAAGAGTTGGGTATTATATGTGCATATATTGTATATATGTATGAGATAGCAATGGGGTACTTAAATGGACAGGGAGAATTTCCAAGCCATAAACCACATACAAAAGCCCTGATCCCCCCAAAAATTGCATAATAAAATGTAATAAACAATATAAATTATATTCGTGTTACATTAGAACTAAAACCTATTTGAAAAACAAATGAAAGGCCATTAACTGGTGGTGACAGATATTTTTATATGCAAAATAGATAAAAAAAATGCTGCTTAAGGATAGTTAACCTGGAATTACAGCTAGAATAAATCACAAAGGAGTAACGTAGTACACAACACATCATTACTCATCATTTCACTCAGTGGCTTCAGAATATCTAACCTGAAACCAGGTAGCATGGAAATACATTGTCTAGGGTGGAGGTGAATGCAAGATGCAATATTTTATACGTAAAACATCATTTTACTAGTGATGAGCTTGCGTGCTCGGGTAAGGTGTTAACCGAGCATGCTAGGGTGCTAAGAATGTCGCAAAAAATATGTTTGAGTCCCCACGGCTCCATGTCTCGTGACTGTTCGATGGCCTCAACACATGCAGGAATTGCCTAACAAACACCCTGTCAAAGATCCGCGAGACATGCAGCCGCCGGGACTCTTACATATTTTTCCAGCACACTGTCAATAGGTTCACTCCCGAGCATGCTCTGATAACACCTTATCCGTGCACGCGAGCTCATCACTACATTTTATTTAAAATCTCCTTTTCCTAACTTGCCCCTTTTTCTTTTTATAGAATTTTAAACAGAAGCTTTTATATGAAAGCTTCCATTTTGTGGTCTTAACCAGCCTCATCTTTTGTTTGTTGCTTCCTCAGCCATGCGAGCTGATAATCTTTTCTCTTGTACTTCTTCCGTTTCTTACCCACAGGGGGCAGCATAGAGCATCTGCAGAGCTAAGGTGCACTTCTTGTTTTAGTAAACCCATGAAATCCCCGAGCATTGTAACTCCAACATTTATCATAGTCTATTAAGCTCTTGTGCTGGGATTTTATAATCCACTAAGAAGAAGCGTGGGGTCATGGCAGCCGATTACACAGATTTTCTTCTCTAATCTCCAGAATCAATGTGCAGAAGGAATGCAGATCACCATTGACGTAAAGTGATCCTCAGTCTATGTGCATGTATTTAATATGTAGGTGATGCAAGAACACTGAGAAATCACTGATGCGATCACTATAATTAAGGTGCGGGGATAGGAGAGAGATTATATTATATTATAATGTTATAGACAACAAAATGTAAAAAATACAAGGATGCTGATGGGTTTTATGCCACATTCTTCAAAACAGTGCATGCTATTCATAAATTTTGCACAAAATAAAACTGCTCTTTATTTGTATCTTTTACCTTTTTGGCAACTTTTTAAAGGAAAAATGTCACATATTGTGATGAAAATTTCAGACGTACAAAAAAAACCCCCAATCATTCCAGGTAGGACTGGAGTAGATTTGCACCAAAATCTTGTGTATTTTTAAGTATTCGCAATTAATACATCACTCGAAAGCATCAGGAAACTCCAAATCCTGCTCACAATGGCAAACAGAGAAAAAAAAAATGCTTAAAAAGTAGCATTTAAAAAAGGCACAAATTAAAAGAAGAATAAGGTGCAGGAAAAAAAAAGTAACTAGTAAACAAAAAAAATCTCCTAAATGCAGTTATGCATCTATTTTTTTTTAAATCCTTTTTCATCTAACAACATTACATCATAATATTATATGTCATTGATAGGATTTTCACCGAAACAGATCTGAGACATTGGGCAACCATGTATACAAACAGTACAAAGGTAAGTAGGTTTTGAACATGAAAAAGGGCATGTGATTGCTTAACATTTGGAATCTCTTAATTCTTTACTTGGCTATTCGACCAGTGACCTAACTGCTTAGCTCAGACTGTGTAACTGTTATCTACCACTATGTACTGGTTTCCAATTACAGAAAAGCAGCAACATTCTAAATTAAAGCGAATTAAGAAAAAAAAAATATCATCTACATATGAGTCAGATTATTGTCATTTTGGTATTTTGTAAATTGTTATTCAAAAAGTGGAGTTTTCTGCAAGACTTTCCCAAGAAAAGAAAATATTAGCAATTGCCCTCTATTATTTTTACCTGCACGGTGATGAGTGCAGTTATGATGTATGTACAGTACTTGAGAAATCTTTACACCATGTATTTATTAAGATAATGATAACCATAGTGCATATAATCCATTACTAAGAATCGCATTGTTTTATCATGGCAGCTATAGGCCCCATAATCGGCTCATTCTTCTCGAGCATTCTCTAGGAATCACACTTGACACTGGCCGAGCAGCCTTTACATTGATGCGAGGAGAAGGCCAGGCTGGATTGGCAGCACTTTGCTTCTCTCCATGGTGCTGAAGTGCGAGATCCCAGATTAATAACAGGCTGTGATACAGTGCCTTCATAATAAACTATTCAGTGTTAACCCTAGAATGCGTGACCATAGAAATCTACACTATTACGTACCTGGGGCCTTTGAGGCCTGTTTTCAAATAACATGGAATAACTCAAAAAAAAATTTTTTTCAAAGTTATTTGAAAGTAAGCATGCATTCCCACTAGCTCTGGGGTCCGACTGGACGGGATTTCGTAATGGATCTGACCTCCTGGTGACCCCGGCTAAGGCTGGTAGAACGCGTACCTGGGGCCTCGCAGGCCTGTCAGGTTACTGTTTTATTATTTTCTGTAAAACTACTTTAGTTACAATTTTGAAACTCTAGGTATTCCTCAGCTATATAGTTGTTAGTAATTTCCAGTTGTTCGTATATTTTTATGTTATAGGCATTTCGTATAGCAACGCTTTTTTTGTGACTACCCCATATTCACGTACCTGGGGCCTTTTAGGCCTGTGTGCAAATAACATGGAATAACTCAAATAAAAATACTTTTCAAAGTTTATTTTAAATTTGCAAAGTAAGGATGCATTCCCACTAGCGCTGGGGTCCACTAGGAGGGGATCCGTAATGGATCTGACCTCCTGGTGACCTCAGCTAAGGCTGGTGGAATCCCGGCATTCCATCAGCCTTAGCTGGAGTTACCAGGAGGTCAGATCCATTATGGATCCCATTCTGGTGAACCCCAGCGCTACTTGGAACATCTTGAGATCTGGAGACTGGCTAGGCCACTCCAGGACCTTGAAATGCTTCTTACGAACCACTCCTTCGTTGCCCTGGCGGTGTGCTTTGGATCATTGTCATGTTGAAAGACCCAGCCACGTTTCATCTTCAATGCCCTTGCTGATGGAAGGAGGTTTGCACTCAAAATCTCACGATACATGGCCCCATTCATTCTTTCATGTACCCGGATCAGTCGTCCTGGCCCCTTTGCAGAGAAACAGCCCCAAAGCATGAAGTTTCCACCACCATGCTTTACAGTAGGTATGGTGTTTGATGGATGCAACTCAGTATTCTTTTTCCTCCAAACATGACAAGTTGTGTTTCTACCAAACAGTTCCAGTTCCAGTATAATTTCAGGTTTTTGTTTCCTGTCATTGGTGTCAATACTTTCATCGTGATGCATTGTGCTCAGTAATATCACAGATTTTTCTTTCTTGGCTTTATAGGACACCATTGTTGCCTCATTGCAGAAACCGAATACACTCTCATAGATTGGTCGCTGTGCATTGTGCTTCATTATTGATGGAATTTCGCGGCGGTTTGGTCTCATTGTACCAACAAGTGTTAGTTGTTTCTGAAGCAAAAAATTGGCCAGTTCTAAATTAGTAAAATAATTATCCATAGTGATATTTTTTCCAGAATGGAAAATTGGTAAAGCTAGTGTTTTCACTATGTTGGAACATAGATCTTTCTGGACTGGAGCGTCAGCTTCTTTTCCACAGTAAATCATGCCATTCATCCCATAATAAGTTACTGAATCGCACATCCAGAATATTTTTATGCCGTATTTAGCTGGCTTACTGGGCATATATTGGATAAACCAAAGCAGGCCTCAAAGGCCCCAGGTACGTGAATCTGGGGTAGTCAGAAAAAAAGCGTTGCTATACGAGATGCCTATAACATAAAAATATATGAACAACTGGATATTACTAACAACTATATACCTGAGGATTACCTTGAGTTTCAAAATTCTAACTAATGTAGTTTTACAGATAATAGAAAACAAGTAACCTAGCAGGCCTGCGAGGCCCCAGGTACGCGTTCTAGGGTTAATGGAAACACAATACTGAAGATCCATCATATTCCAATGTGCAGGTGCAAAATTCTATCACTTGTAATCATGTTTATTTTTTTGCCTGCATTGTATTCATGCCGTAAACGGTTTCCTCGTCTAACTACTCTGGATCATATAGGAAAAGTGTACATTGGATGGTAAATTCATCTATACAACATATTTAAAAAATTGAATAGCTTTCTTTAAAGGGGATGTGCCATTAGATTCATGCTGCCTGAACCAATGGCAGAATGACTGACAGCCTGCTTGCATGATTGCAGGTAGATATGCCTTCCTCTGACATGACTAGCCCTGGCCCAGTTCTCCTCGCCCCACCCCAGGTGATTGACAGGTCTCTCAGTATGTACACACATAAAAGAGCGCTGACAATCGGTAAAAGGAGAGGCCAGCTGGCAGACTAGTCAGATCGGGCACTATAGCTTTTCAAACCAAGTGAAATACCATATCATTTCCGAGAGACAAACCTGGCCGGAATAACGCAGCCAGGCTCCGATTTGTGCTGTGGTTGGAATCTAATCACAGGTTCTCTATAATAGTGATACTGTCGGGATCTAGTAGCCATAAACCAAAACTGAATATTGCTGATATTTCTGAGAACATAAACATGATATATATATACACTATTCATCTTCAACAACCCCAATGACCCAGTGCTGAGGCTCCAGCATTCACTGGCACTTGTCACGGCCATACTTAGCATGATTCAACATAATTCGTAATGGTAGGTACCACACGCAAGAAAGTGAAAAATGGGCAAAGATATGAAACAAAACAATTATCTTTAGTCAGTGACAATAAAGTGTAAAACAAGCTATAAAGACTAGGCAATAAGCCTCCAAATGAAGGGGATGGTCTGCAACAGTAGGCAATGTATATGTCATATTATAAATGCAACCGAATTATTAATAAGCCTTGTAAGGTTATCAAGGTGTAGAATAGAAGTCCCCACACATCACCACAGCTCTCCCCGCCTGTAATTGTATGGATTTTGCCCTCTGTTCATACACAGATTTCATCATCATCACAGCGCCGCCGCCCCCCACCACCCCCCACCCCCCGTTGTATGCGGCGCACCCTGTCTTTTGAGCTTGTTTTACATTCTATTGTTACTTAATAAAGATAATTGTTTTATTTCATATCTTTGCCCATTTTTCACTTTCTTTTGTATGGTACCTACCATTACGAAATATGTTGAACCAAGTGTTGAAGTGACTTTCCCCTATAAAAATAGGACCATGAGATTAACTATACTTAGCATGAGCAGTTTGGTACATGGCCAATGAGATAACTAAATGGCTGCAATGGTCCAAGACAACCAGAGACCACTGGAGTATCAGCGCTGGATCAACAGGGGTCAAGGAATGTGTGTTTTTTATTTTATAATATTTGAACTTTTATTCCTTTTTTTCACAAACCAAAACCCCCTTGAAGACGTGAAAATGTCTTTTAAATATACACTATGATCAAGGATCAAGTGATACTGATCTAAGGGTCTATTCACATCTTGCCTTGTGCTACCACTGGAGGTCTTTGTCAGGCGCATCTCTTGATGTATATGCCTCTGACAGATGACAACAATGTACCCAACTGTACACACTGGAACACATCACCTATATGCTCCAATTAGCGAAAAAGTATACCACCAGCAACAAAATATTGGAAGCTTCACAACTGATCTATTTCCATGTGGTGAAGAGTAGCGATATTTTATTATTGTTGTTCTTGTCATTTTCGCATTATCTGCAGCACATATGCCCCCTAGGGGCACTGCTACACAACGCAGTCCTTACTCCACTATGGAAACATCACCATTGCAGAATGCTAAGTTGTCATAATTTAATACATATTAAACATATTTCAAGAAAAAAAATCATATTTCTTGCATGAAATCAGCATAAATAATTCCATGTTGCTCATTATTATATGAAAACAAGGATCCATTGAATGTTATGGTGTGCTAATTGTAGGGCTCCTCAGTGGGATTGCTAACAAGAAAACAAGGAACATGGCCACCTTCAGGACCCCTACTTTATATCACATACAGTGGGTACGGTAAGTATCCAGACCCCTTTCAATGTTTCACTCTTTCAGTTTTTCTTTTTTATTAAATTTGCAAAAACTTCTACATTTTTGTTTTTTTTTCAGTCAAGATGGGGTGCAGAGTGTACACAAATGTGAAAAAATTAACTTTTTTTAATTTACCAAATGGCTGCAATGAAACAAAGAGTGAAAAATGTAAAGGGGTCTGAATACTTTCCGCACCCACTGTATCTCCAGTTCTGAGAATCTTCTGGAAAATGTATCTACTTTTGATTGATATCATCAGCTCTTTTCTAAGGAATGCCTTTTTAAAGTGGTTGTCTACTACATTAATATAGTTCAGTATGGCTTTAAAAAAAAATGACTGATCCTGATTGAATGTTTCCCAAGTCCTCCACTGGTCTCTATTACCTAGGCTATCTCAACACACAGGAAATGATGGCTCAGCAATAGTTGGCAGTAGGTAGGGGTCACATATCAGGACAGCAACAGGACAGCTTTGGAATTGAAGAGGCAAGATGAGTAGTGTACCTTTTATTTTTTTTAAGCATTCAGAGCAGAGTTTGGTGAAAAATGTCAAATTAGAATTTGCCACCTTCGCTGAACTAAATTTAGAACAGTATGATTTTTGGTCAATACATTTGGAACAAACTGCAATACTGAAAAGCCTTCAACAGATGAGAACATACATGCATAACACTATGCGTCCTCCTAGAACTGAATTGAACCACTTTTGAGCTCTTTAATGCAAACACAGCCTTATTAATGTCCAAGTGACCTCAACCTACCTAGCTAGAGGAAAACAGGTGGTATGAGGTGGTAACCAACAGTGGTATTTGGGTGGCGCGTACAGGTCTAACATTGGGCTATTACAACAATGAAGTGTGCAAAATATATATATATATATATTTTTACAAACGTGCACACTTTGTGAGAAACACGGTGGTGTTTCCATTTCTGGATTATGGAGATTATTCCTTAGGATGTACAAAAAAATATTCCCTGCCTGTCTCACAATGCACGAAGCACACTTTCTGTGACACACAAGCCTTGGTTTCAGACTTCAGTTTCAGTAACAAAATGATCATGGCTTGGCTTGCCCCATCTTTTCTACTGGTAGCAATAGACCACCCTGACTGGGTGGGCTAGACCATGTGATGTGATAGCTTCAGGGCATTCATTATGGAGAAGACCGCCTGGCCTGATGTCATTAGCTCACTTTTTGAGTCTTTAGTAATGTGTGAAATAGCACCAAACATTTTTTTTTTCTTTGCCAATCCTCAAGAATCAAATCGCAGAGTGAATCAAATTTCCAGGTTTTAGCAAATTCGAATAAATTCAACTCTGCACGGATCAATTCTGTCATCTCTAATTCTGATCCTTTTTTTTTAATTGACAAAGTTGACAAATTGAAACTTATATCAAGAAAAAATCAACTGCATATACTGTATATATGCTCATTTTTATTGAGCACCATTCTTTTTATTTTATTATTGCACTAAATATTGCAGCAATTAATAATAAAAATTATGTCTTAACATAATAAATGTGCAATTGGATTCTACAATGTTATCGGGTTGTTATCACAGCACAGCCTTCAAGGAAAATCTAATTTGCTATGGTTATGTTTTGTATATCCGTCATTTACATATGTTTCTATAGAAGACTACCTTTTATATGTTTGCATGATGCATTAATACTTTGGACATATTGACGACGTAAATAAATATGACATTATTAGAGCAATCTGTGAGGCATATTAAAAAATATATAAAAATCTATTTTGGAATTATCTACCAAGAAGCTAATTGCATCTCTAAATGATCTAAGGGTGAACACATGATGTTTTTGCTATTTTATAATGTGGTGGTAATTCCCCTTGATACTGATTGCTCTATATAAAAAGGATAATTAGCAAGAGACTTCAAAATAATGTGCTACATTTCCAGAAAACCGCATAGCAATGTTCCAAGCATTCCCCTGCTACACACACCCCTACTACACACTATCGGTGAGATATTGTAGCTCGCAAGGAGAACAGGAGACCCCGGGGAAACAAATTTGAACAAAATACATTCAAACTCAATACCGTTGTAGCCCAGGCCATAATACATGGGTACTGTAGGGGAAAAGTCCTAAAAAAATAAGCATTATTTCATAAAGCCATAGTCGGTTTTAGTCTGTAAAAATTGTTTTATTTTTGCTTCTTTGAATTATTCTAATATTTTTATATTTGTTTTATGCTTTTTTTTTTTAGAACACAAACAAGAAGAATTTAAATATTTTAAAATCAAATTAATTGTAATTTGCATTCTGAGGATTTTGCCACTTGGGGGCGCTGTTCTATTTTCATTTTGCTGCAGCCAGATAGCACAAATAATGCTATTTCAGTACATTGAAATTAGTATAGGAACCACATTTCTCTGCAGAAGGAATTGTTTGGCAATACAGTACTGGTCATTTATTGAGATATGTGCTGTTTTCCACATGTAGAAGTGTCTGTATCTTGTTAACTTTCATGATAATGTGTGCAAACTGTAAAGCGCTGCAGAATATGTTAACGCTATATAAAAATAAAAGATTATTATTAATATCATAACAAATACCATAAAATGAATCCTAATATTTAGGAATATAAGTCATTTTTAATGCATTAACAAGCATTTATTTAATATTTATTTAAATATGAACTATTTAATATGTATTTCATTTATTTCCATAATAAGCGCTGCTCTCAGTTATATGTTTTAGATCCTATTTAGCAGGTAAAAAAAAAATCAAACAAATATAAATAATTAATGCGCAGAAGATATGCCGTAAACCACATGCTAAAATAGTTGTGTCATCTGTTTTGAGAATAATATGGTCACACATTCATTAAGATGTGCAAACGCCAAATCCCTCACCTCAATGCAATGTAAATCTTAGATTTAAAATTACAATAAGTCGAACATATGTCAAATGGGGAGGCCATGAGAACGTGTCATTGACGGCCTTTGTGCAAAACTGAGGCCCAGCGTCATACATGCACCTTACAGCAGAACAATGGCCGAACAGCAGCCAAATCTTCTACATGTGAAACAAGACGCAATGGAGAACATTAGATGTAGAAGATTGATGCCTCTATGGGATGAAGTAGAGAATACATATATATGTGCACATCCCAATTTTACACAAGGAGACACCAAATTTCACTGTAAGCAATGCAGCTATGCGTTTCCATGATAAGAAACCCTTTAGAGATATACATTTCATTGTAAAACATAGGGTCCCTAAAGGTGAATACTACCTGAAATATAATGCGATTTTTGGTGAAATATTCATCTACTAAAATGTGAAACATATTATCAGTATACAAATAGACATTTCTATATTTTGTAATCCATCCATAGCGCCATAGATATAATAAATTAGTAACTCAGATTGCTAATCTCACTTCCAATTGTAGTATATAAAATGAGACCAGATTCTCTTAGACTGTATCTATGTAATTAGCTCAGATTTTTCCTAATATAAGCGTATTCCGCAGTGTAGTACAGAGAATGAATTGTATATTGGCCCACAATCTGATGTTCCTCCTTCACACACATACACAGTCTTATCACTAATAACCATGGATTCAATCATCACTTTAGTAGGTTGTGTGCTACTGAAGGAAGCTGAGGGATCTGGTGAAGTCCAAGAGTCCATGCAGATGTCAACTAATAAAATCAATCTTCCTGCATATAAAATATATATAACAAAGCCAATAAATCCTGATTGAAATTCTATTGACTACATAATGCAAGGAGGTTTAAAACTAGCGGTTTTGCCAGTAGGTAAATGTTTAGCATAATATCATAATAATATGGTAAATTCTACGGGAAGCATAAAGGAAAGCAGCAGTTTCCTGTGCAAAAGCTACATTTGTGCCCACCCATTTTCAATAATGTAGTCTGTCAGGGCTGACGTCAGCACCCGTCATATCTGGGCACTAAGAACCCATGGTGATCCAGGTAAACATGCCAGGCCAAGGGTGGGAATCCTACAACATCCATTGTGACACCCAAGGGCGCTCTGAGCTTTGTCTAATGTTTCTTCTCCTTCTGATGACTCCCAGCTCTTCTGATTTGTACCCCTCAAACATAGGGGCTAAGTGTCTAGACAAGCCTGTGTTTCCCAAGCTGCAGACAATGGAGAGCTACATCTTGAGAACATCCATTGTGACACCCAAAGGTGCTCTGAGCTTTGTCTAATGTTTCTTCTCCCTTTGATGACTCCCAGCTCTTCTGATTTGTACCCCTCAAACATAGGGGCTAAGTGTCTGGACAAGCCTCTATCTTCCAAGCTGCAGAAAATGAAGAGCTACATCTTGAGAACATCCATTGTGACACCCAAGGGTGCTCTGAGCTTTGTCTAATGTTTCTTCTCCCTTTGATGACTCCCAGCTCTTCTGATTTGTACCCCTCAAACATAGGGGCTAAGTGTCTGGACAAGCCTGTCTCCCAAGCTGCAGACAATGAAGAGCTACATCTTGAGAACATCCATTGTGACACCCAAGGGTGCTCTGAGCTTTGTCTAATGTTTATTCTCCCTCTGATGACTCCCAGCTCTTCTGATTTGTACCCCTCAAACATAGGGGCTAAGTGTCTGGACAAGCCTGTGTCTCCCAAGCTGCAGACAATGGAGAGCTGCATCTTGAGAACATCCATTGTGACACCCAAGGGTGCTCTGAGCTTTGTCTAATGTTTCTTCTCCCTCTGATAACTCCCAGCTCTTCTAATTTGTACCCCTCAAACATAGGGGCTGTGTCTGGACAAGCCTATCTCCCAAGCTGCAGACAATGGAGAGCTACATCTTGACTGCAATGGTTGTGCACAGACCCATCAAGTTGGATTAAGACACAGCTTTAAATTTAGCCAACACATTAGTAAAGCAAATTAATACATTACAACTTCCCTTTGTTTTGTTTTTTTAACTCTGTGCAAGGCCTCATTGTGCTTGGTGATTCGTGTTTTTCTCACCATGGTGTCCACATGGTCTGATGGTTGTATGCTGACTGCATTCATAATGCTCGGTGACGGGGATTTTTTTTTTTATCTCTATGGTCACCGGGCTTGCTTGTTCACATAGCAACATACATTTTGTCCAATGCACAAAGAATGCTGTGTGCAATCGTACTGACATCTTGGACTTTAAGTTGCCCTACCTTGTAAATCGAGCAGTGTCCTGATTAATGGGGTTCAATAAACCTGAAATAATCTTTCATTATTTATGTCATTGACCTCTCGGCTGAAATATTTTAGGCATTTACTAAATGTAAGTGACAATAACACAATGGATGTGAGTGTGTGCGTTGTCTATCCTCTTTGATAATGCTAAGTTGTAGAAATTGGGTGGCACAAATCTGTTCATATGGTAGCAATTTCAGCTGCCATTGAAAAAGAAACACCTTCTTGTAGCTTAGAGGTCACGTAACTTGACTTGGCACCATTCCTAATCTCATCGTCTAGCTCCCCTTGCTCTAGTATGCTATATATGACCACTCATTGTACTCTGTTGATAATGTGATATTGATTCCATTCCAATCACACCCAGTTTCATCTATTTTATGTATTTAGGCACAAGCCTTCAATGCATGAGATATTTATTATGTGATTGAAAGAGGGCAGTACCCTTTACCAAAACTGAGCAAGACCTCACACATGCCCCTAGGCCTAGATCTGGCAAATTATTCATAAGTGGCATTTTATTATAACCCCTCCTAGCTTTCTCACCCTGGAACAAAGCATGGGAGAAATCCAACATGAGGGGCATTTTATTCACATGGATATTGTAACTCACATGTAGCAATGATGAGTAATACCATTATTTCCCCCTTCGTTAATGGCGTACACAACACATGACATCGGCATGTCACTTCATTTCTTTTTGTCATAATTTCTGATCATGGCAAAGGTACGGACAGTGAACCGAATTGGATCAGTTAATCAACTAAAATGGAGATTACAATATCCTGCTGAATTCAATAGCTTGTACTGGTTGTGCTATAAAACTGTGCGCGTTACTAAAAAGCTATACACATGATGTATGCATACATATACAAATGATATAGTTCTTGGAGGAACCCGCATCATTATATGGAAATCAGTGTTACTGATGGGTTTGAACTACCTTTCTGTAATTATCAACACATTGGTCAGCAGCCTAAATGCCTAAATCTTGTACTTTACAATAAAGGTCAGTTACATAATAAAACTGTCAAATATAGGGATTAAAATTAGTTTATTAGTTTAAATAAATATATATTTCTATATATATATATATATGTATATATATATATATATATATATATATATATATATATATATATACAAATACAATATTTATCCAAATAATGTGTTAAGAGTGTGGTATTTGGATGGTCAAATAAATGGATATGGTGCATATATATATATATATATATATATATATGTATGTATATATATATTTGCTACATTTGTAAGTATAGATTTAAAAAAAATGTTATAATGTTTAGAGAAAAAAAACAAAAAATAATTGAATGCTCTTATTTTTAATACATACGCAGAAATAAATATGTTGATTACATTTCATACCATAAGTACAAATATATGGAAACACTTTTACTGTCTCCAATAATCTTCAATTTGTTAACCACACAATATGTGATCTTACCTCATCTCCTGTAAAATGTCCTGATGATTTGTGAACCTACAAAACAACAGATGGTGTTCAATGTTCTATAATATTTAAATCCCATCCATCCTTGGCTCTGCTCTTTGGCACATGAACGCTTGATTTCAAATGATAGGTTTCAACCCACATACACTGTCATGTTAACTCGCTGCTACGTATCTGTGTGCGTATAAATTATGCAGATACATATATAATATCTAACCCTATGTAGAATTTGCATGACTTGGTTCATTTTGACACTTAGTGTGCAAACTTGATAAAGAATATGATATCTGTGTGTGTGTGAGCAGAGCTAAGTTTGTATTTATAACTATGTACTGCTATATAACCACTATATACATATAATACACAGAAATCTGTACACTATAAATTGGTGACATTTGGTAAATCCTCTGTAAAAAAAAATGTAACAAATTAAAGCAACACATACAGTTCTAAGAGGTTAATAATTAAAAGCATATTTATTCAGGCAGAGATTACCCCTTGGAACAATGGTTTCTTTAAGTGTATTATATAAAATAATAATGGCTTATCCTGAAAGCACCTGTATTGTGAAAAACAAATATACAGTATATATACATATATATATAGATAGATAGATAGATAGATAGATAGATAGATAGATAGATAGATAGATAGATAGATAGATAGATAGATAGATAGATGGATAGGCTAAGCTATGCTATATAAACACACAAAATTACAATTTCATAACTGCTTTTAAAAATACATGTTGGAACAAAAATAATATTTAAAAAATATGTTTACAGAAAAGTAAATATACATGTTAGAATGCCAAGAAAAAAAAAAAAAGAAAAAATGGGAGCAAAAAGTGAAGTGAATGGGCTGCTATGCATGAACATGTAGCTGCTATAGAAATGTGCACTTACTGTAGAAAATGTATGCAATTCCAGGCTTAGGCTAGTGTTAGTGTTAGTCTTTAAAAAGTTAAGTCTGACATAATGCCCCCTTTGTATGCTGCCTACAAGGAAGGCCCGATTCATTTATGGCTTACTGCAGCTTCTCCATTTTTTTCCCACAGCCCAAAATAGAGAGGGGATTCAAAATCAAGTTCAGTTTGTTCAATTAGCATGACAATGATGTCTGGGGGGAGAGGGTCTCTTGAGGCAGAGGGTCTGCACTGAATAGGCTGGACTCCGCTGCACTCCGGGCATTTTCCCAGGCTTCAAAACAAGCCTGCAACTGTTTGCCTGGCATCGTAAACGTTGTGTTATGAAGTTTGTCTTCTAATAACATGAATAGGTCATTAGTACAAGGCCAGACTGAAGGGACAAGCTGGGGGGACAGAAAGCAGGGCAGCCCCACAATATAGGAGGAATTAGCGTATATATATATATATATATATATATATATATATATATATATATCTGTGAAAATACACGTGTGCATAGATATATGTGGTATACATTATGTATATATATATATATATATATATATGTAAATATTAGTTATATGCACAGGCACAATACACATCTATATTTATATATAGTCACGCACATATGTATACATTCACACACGCCCACACAGCCACTAACATATATATATATATATATATATATATATATATATATATATATATATATCCTCCCATGTATTTGCACACACACATTATTTAACATCAATGTATAATATCCTTTCGTCCTGTAGGGTTTGTAGGACATGGTTTACATGTGAATATATATATATATAGCTATAGATAGATAGATATATAGATATAGATAGATATAGATATATATATATATATGTAGAAATACTCCATACATGAAGGTAGCTGGATGTAGGGCCGAGGACAATCAGACACACTTACTTGCATGGCAGGACTTCCTGGTGGCACCCTTTCTTCTCAGGAAGGACAATGATGGAGGTGTTGGAGGCTGTCGGACGCTGTGTGCCCCTGCACGGCGGCTGTGAGCTGTGGCCAGGCAGGAGGTGGTGGTCCCCAGGCTGGTGCAGGGGGTGGGGGAGGATAATCCCTCTGATAACTTAGTTGTAATAATGTGATGTCTTGCACTTGTTTTCTCCCACAAGATGTGTCTGGGGCTCAGCGCCTCTGCAGACGTGTGCAGAAATCCTGAGCGCCTCCATTCATTGTCCTGTGTATTGTGTGGCCCCGCATGATCTAGTTTGCCTTGTATTCATGCCTTTTAGTTGCCCCCTGCTCAATAGCATAGGAATAACTTATGAGGTCCCATTTACCTCCAGGAGACGGGGGTGGGAGACACCATATCCTTCAGGCCGCCTCAGTCCTTGGAGAACTTCGCTGAAAGCCCAGGTAGTGGAGCCTCCCAGGCGCTGGACACAGGCTCCCCTGTATTGTATCCATGGTGGGAGAAGACCCCGGGACCTCCGCTGAAGAGCGCCCCTGCCACCTGGACTCACCTCCTCTGGATGGAGGAGAACGCCAACAGCTGGAGAGAGGACCAGTGCTCCTGCTACTACCTGGGTAAAGAGGATACTACGCTCCCCCACAGGAGGCGCCATCCCGGCTTGTAGCACAGGGTGTGAGGAGATGGGAACAGCGAGTGCTGCTAGTGAGAGGCGCAGACCGCATGGCTGACAGCTGAGTGCGTGGGGGGCAGAGGACAGTGCCCATGGACTGAATGCAGTGCAATATAAGATAGGCGTGGGAGGGGCAGGAGAGCAAGTGCAGTGATTACATGTGTGACATGCAGTGCGTGCAGCGACACTGGAGGAGAATGCTAAGGTGTGATGCTGAGAGTGCAGTGAGGTGTAGAAAGTGCAGTGAGGTATTGAGAGTGCAGTAAGGAGTACAAGGAGCAGTGAGAAAAGGAGTGCACTGAGGTGTAGAAGGAGTAGTGCGATGCTGAGTGCAGTGAGCTGTAAACGGGCAGTGTGGTGCTGAGAGTGCAGTGAAGTTCAAGGGTCAGTGAGATGCTGAGAATTGGCAGCGAGGTGAGACGCTGAGGGAGCAATGAGGTGTAGATTGGGCATTTAGCTGCTAAAAGTATAGTGAGGTGTAAAATAGGCAGTAAAGTGCTGAGAATGCAGTGAGGTGTAGAAGGGGCAGTGAAACTGAGAGTGCAGTGAGGTGAATGAAGTGAGGTGTTGAAGGGAAGGGGAGAGGCTGAGTGTGCACTTTGATGTAGAAGGAGTAGTGCGATGCTGAGTGCAGGGAGATGTATAAGGGGCAGTGAGGTGTAAAGATGACAGTGAGATGCTGAGAATTGGCAGTGAGGTGCGGAGAGTGCAGTGATGTGTATAAGGAAATGAGAGGCTGAGAGTGCAGTGAGGTGTAGAAGGGGCAGTGAGACTGAGTGCAGTGAGGTGTAGAAGGGGCAGTGAGACTGAGTGCAGTGAGGTGTAGAAGGGGCAGTGACACTGAGAGTGCAGTGAGGTGTAGAAGGGGCAGTGAGACTGAGTGCAGTGAGGTGTAGAAGGGGCAGTGACACTGAGAGTGCAGTGAGGTGTAGAAGGGGCAGTGAGACTGAGTGCAGTGAGGTGTAGAAGGGGCAGTGAGACTGAGTGCAGTGAGGTGTAGAAGGGGCAGTGACACTGAGAGTGCAGTGAGGTGTAGAAGGGGCAGTGAGACTGAGTGCAGTGAGGTGTAGAAGGGGCAGTGACACTGAGAGTGCAGTGAGGTGTAGAAGGGGCAGTGAGACTGAGTGCAGTGAGGTGTAGAAGGGGCAGTGACACTGAGAGTACAGTGAGGTGTAGAAGGGGCAGTGACACTGAGAGTGCAGTGAGGTGTAGAAGGGGCAGTGACACTGAGAGTGCAGTGAGGTGTAGAAGGGGCAGTGACACTGAGAGTGCAGTGAGGTGTAGAAGGGGCAGTGACACTGAGAGTGCAGTGAGGTGTAGAAGAGGCAGTGACACTGAGAGTGCAGTGAGGTGTAGAAGGGGCAGTGACACTGAGAGTGCAGTGAGGTGTAGAAGGGGCAGTGACACTGAGAGTGCAGTGAGGTGTAGAAGGGGCAGTGAGACTGAGTGCAGTGAGGTGTAGAAGGGGCAGTGACACTGAGAGTGCAGTGAGGTGTAGAAGGGGCAGTGAGACTGAGAGTGCAGTGAGGTGAATGAAGTGAGGTGTTGAAGGGAAGGTGAGATGCTAAGAGAGCAGTGAGGTGTAGAAGAGGCAGTAAGACGCTGAGGTGCAGTGATGTGCTGAGGATAAATTGAGAGGCTGAGGTTGCAGTGAGGTGTAGAAGGGGCAGCTAGACGATGAAAATGCAGTGAGTCATAGATGGGGCAGTGAGACGCTGAGTGCAGTGAGATGTGATAACGCAGTGAATGGTAGCAGTGGCAGTGAGCTGTGGTGACACCTTGGTGCAGTGAGGTGTAGCACTGGCAGTGACATGTGATTGTACCCTGTTGGTGCAGTGCCATCTGACATGAGCCCTAGGCAGGGGGCAGCACGCACAGTGTGCAGTGCGGGGAGCTGTAGCGTGCCTGGCAGCCGTCAGTGCGGAGAGCTCGGTGTGTAGGGTGGTCTGTGCGGGGGGCAGTGTGCACATTCTGTGTGCTGGCAGCGATGCAGGGATACGATAAGTGCGAGATGCTGGCACACAGCTGTGCACGCTGAGCCCGGTAACCTCACCCGAGGCCCCCTCTCTGTAATGGGCACCATGCCCTGTAGCCAGTACCTCCTGGGAGCTCCAGCACCGCGCACATCCCCGGATTCTCCTGCACATCCATTTTGGAAATGGAGAAGGACAGAAGGGAAAAAAAA